>NC_134475.1:29359974-29602522 GCF_964194025.1 Convolutriloba macropyga
ACACATAGACGCAGGCACGCACACACGTACCCGCACACACATACACACACACCCACATATATATATATATATATATATATATTTATATATATATATATATATATATATATATATATATATATAATATAAATATATATATATATATATATGCATATATGCACGAACACACACACACACATACACGCACGCCCACATACAAACTGAGAGTAACTAACTATAATTAATCAAATCTGCGGCATATGAAGATACCATGCTCGAAAGTGTAGGGCTATGGAAAGTCCGAGCCCTTATATATATATATATATATATATATATATATATATATATATATATACACGAACACACACACACACATGCACACACACATAGACGCAGGCACGCACACACGTACCGGCATATACACACACACACACACGCACACACACATATGTATATATATATATATATATATATATATTATATAGATATATATATATATATATATATATATATATATATATATATATACGAACACACACACATACCTGCACGCCCACATACAAACCGAGAGTGACTAACTATAATTAATCAAATCTGCGTCATATGAAAATACCATGCTCGAAAGTGTAGGGCTATGGAAAGTCCGAGCCCCAAAAATTAAATAATTTTAGTTTAATTCGGAAGTTGATGCGAGGCCATACAATTTCACGGCAATTTACCATCCCCACAAGGCTTTGGAAGTCATTTCAAAAATCTAAGTCAAGAAAATGGAAATTCGTCCATTAGAAGATCTGAATTAAATAATTAGTTTATGCCTCTACTTCTCATTGGTAAAATAGATTTTTTAAAAGAAATTCCTACAAAATGTTGGATCTAACTGTCAATTACATTAACAAGAAACATGAGCCAACGCACAGAAATAAAATTATTTCTGATAGGGTGAATTATATATGCAATGATTCTGGTTTTTTCAACATTCTAAACTAACAGATTGTCCGCAATTAAGTTTTGCATGAGGTTTTGCAGTGCGCTTTCATTTCAAAAATTGAAAATTTTTCACCCAAATTTAATATAAGAATATTTATAAAGTGCCGCTATAAAGAAAGAAAGTTTTAGCCGTGCCAGCTATATTTCAGGCTTTTTTAAATTTTTCTCTGTAGCACAATTAGCTGCGAAAAACAATCAATCGTTAACAGTTGATATTCACCAATTAGTTGAAGTTAATTTCATTATCGAAAATAAATGCGCACATCTCTAACCAGTCATTTTGCATTCATTTCAAACGCCTTTCAAAAAAAATTCTGACACTCTTCCCAGTGAAACGAAACTTGATGCACCTTGCCTTGTCATGCAAGATTGCAAGATCATGTTAACTCTCGCAAAACTTGAAACATCTTAGCAAGATCTTGATAGACAATTATTTCTTGGAACACCTTGATAAAATCTTGACAAGATCTTATCAAGACATGTCAAAAAATTCTCTTGCGTAACTTGACAAGATCTTGATAAATCTTGTGACATAGAAATTTTTGTTTGTAAACAACCTGGAGTGAGTTGGTGAAACCAGGAATCAAGACAAAAATTGGCAATGACGAGAACCTCAAACAAACAAACTTTAATAGACGTTAAATTATTATCTTGAAGCTTCATGCAAAAAAAGAAACAATTTTTTTGTCTTGATTTTCCAAATAAAATGAAAATATAAAACTAGTATGGACAGGATCACCTTCTGACTCAACGTGACAACAAGTTTTATCAGCGTGACAACAATTGAAAATCAATTTAGATTTAAATTAAGTTTTTTCAATCGAAAGAATATTTGTAATCTAGAAGCAAACATAAGCAAAAGTCATTTTTTAAAATTTTTTTTAGAGTGAGCGTGACCCAGATAAATTTATTTGAAAGTAATAATGAAAATAAAATTTTTGGAAAAAGTGATTGAGTGAAAATTGTCGAATTAGACAGCAACATATCCCAGAAACATGCCATATTTTTCGTGAAAACATGATTTTTTTTCCATTTTCCTGAATTAAGCAGTAACAAACACAAAATTAAGTGAGAAAAAAAACAAAACTGTTATCAACCAGCAGATGTCCCATTTTGTTTGGTTCACATTAAGTACGATTAAATTTAGAGCTTGACAGAAATTAGCCGGTAAAGTTCTGGCAAAATAAGCTTCAAATTGTATAACCTCACGAAATAACATCTAGTAAGCTTGAGCATTTGTGTTCTTATAAGAGTTCCAATATCTTATAAAAATAATCATCTGATCTGGATTTAAAAAAGTTGGCAATTTTGTGTTCATTGGCGTTTCTGAATAAAAGACAAACTCAGCCGTTCACAGTTCTTTTTCCTCCTCATCAGTACCCCAGTCGAGTTCGAATGGTTATCATGCAAGATAACCATTCATTCTGCCAGAATTTTACAAGATAGCCCGTTTTGTCTGCCAGAATCTTACAAGATAACCATTTTTCAAGTACTTCCTAGAGCAAAAAAAGCACACGCAAACCGTCTTGGAGTCCTAATGGGCTCGGAAAAAATTCAAAACATCGCAATATTTGAGTGTACATATATATTGGGCACCAACAAAAGAAAACAGCAAAAAAAGTCATCAGAAAATTGTTAATCTAAGACATCAGCAAAGAAGTCCTTCCCTCTTCCATCTTCTTTTTGATTTCAAAACTTTCTCAATTTTATTTTTCTTGATTTTCATGGGTTGGTGACGGGTTGAAGCTGAGCTGAAATTGGGTGGAGAATGAATCTTTCATCTAATTCAATTGTCTCAAAACAGGTAATTAACAATTACTTTGAAAAAGTGCTTAAGATAAGGAATCGTAGAAAAAAAAGAGGTTTTGCTACTAAACTGTCATACAATTTGTCCGATCTTCGCTCAAGTGAATTTTCTTATTCTTTGGTTTCATTCAAGGATCAAATATGATTTCATACTGACCATACTCGATTTCTCAGTACGATCATATTATGAAACCAACAAAATCATTTAGGATTTTCGTATGATTCTAAAGAAATCTTAAATGACGTGGTATGAATTTTGTAAATTAAAATATAGTACAAAATTTTTGGGCAGATCATTTTGAATTTTGTATTTCCATCCCGCTCATTAGGTGATAATTGCTCAGGGTAGCTTATTGTCAAATTAACATTTAACGATTATGAAAGCGCCATCTTCAATCTTCAAAGCGCCAACTTTCATTTGGATATTTTACAAACAAGGATGCTCGTTAATGTGCGTTCGCACATGATGTTCCGACCCGAGATCATCTATATTTTTGACTTAATCGTTAACCTAACTATGTGATAATTAAAAATAGAAGTTTGATTTTTAGAAATTCGTTACAAAACCGAACTACTAATTGAATTGAAAAATACCATGCCTCAATAAAGCCCACACAAGATCTGTCAGTAAAAAGACTACGGGAAAAACAAACACCAAAATAAGCAAAAACAAAGTTTTTTCAGCGAATGTGATAAAAGAAGAGAAAAAGAAACACAAATATTGACCACTCACAAAATTTTATGAAAACGCATATTGTCCAACAAACAAAGCATGAGCTATGACGTGACATCAATGAAGAAATACTTTTTGAATAACAAGAAATTGGATGGAACCTCTCAATGATTAGATTAAATTACAAGCTGACGAAAAGAACAAAAAGTATCAAAAATGATTGAGAACGAATAATATCGTAAAATTTGAAACTATTCGCTGAAAATTAAGTACATTGAACAGCATCATTCATTCAATCATCTGTTAGAAGCCTATGAGACCTGTCAGCATTTTACGACTACTTGAAGAATTAAATGGCAAGAATAGCAAATTCAAAAAAATTTGAGCGAGAAAAGTGTTGAAGGCAATAACAATATGTTGAAGCCAATATGCTAATCGCATATAACTGCTTAGCAGCAATGGGGTTCTTCTTTTTTTTAACCATATGACTCAAAAAATCAACAATTATGAACAAATATAAAAAAAACACGAAATATTTTTGAAAACACGTTATATCAACAACGTTAAATTCAATAGCTTTCAACGGAAGATAAAAACCAGCTAATTTATGCCTCATTGAGAAAACAAGGATGTTTTTCAATCATAAGTCATCAAAAGAACATCACAATAAGTCTTATGATTATGATAACAACAACAAAGACATGAAAAAACCAAAAATTCCGTAGAAAAGTGCGAGAAGGAAGTGTCGAAGCAATTTTAACCATATGAGTTTCTCTGAAAACTGAATCTATGGTCCATTAAATTTTTGCCATAAGCCCTATATCCCTATAAGCCAAAGAGAACTATCAATATTGGGATAACGAGATAAAATTTCAAAGGAACCAAAATTAGAAAAGAGAATCCGAATTTTTTTTTGAAATTATGAGAACTCAAGGCATCGAAATCGTAAAACGATTCGTTGCCCGATAAACCGCTTACCACATTGTTTCAATTGCAACGAAAAGGAATGGGATCCTGTCATTACTGAGACTGACTCACATTTCATGAAAATAAGTTTCATAATGGTTAGTGTCCAAAAAAGATTTTTTTTAAAATGTCTTAACAGCCGTTAAGTTCAATAGCTCTCAACTGAAATCAATAAATACGGAAAGTTGTGCCTCAAAAAGGAGACAAGGATGTTTGTTTTTCTTATGTCTTCAATAGGACATCAAAATAGGTCTTATGATTATGAAAACAACAAAAGCAGGCAAAAACCAAAAATTCAAAAATTCAGCAGAAAAGTGCAAGAAAGTGAATAAGCCATTTAAACCGCAAATTTTTTCTAAAAATTTTACCTATGACCCATTGAATGCCTTTTTTAAGCCACTGAGAACTATCAATATTGGGATAACGAGATAAAATTTCAAAGGAACCAAAATTAGAAAAGAAAATCGGAATTTTTTTATTGAAATTATGAGAACTCAAGGCCACGAAGTCGTAAAACAATTAGTTGGCCGATAAACCGCCTACCACATTGTTTCAATTGAAACGAAAAAGAATGGGGTCCTGTCATTACTGAGACTGACTCACAGTTCATGAAAATAAGTTTCATAATGGTTAGTGTCCAAAAAAGATTATTTTTAAAATGTCTTAACAGCCATTAAATTCAATAGCTCTCAACTGAAATCAATAATTACGATAATTTATGACTCAATAAGGAGAAAAGGATGTCTGTTTTTCATATGTCATCAGTAGGACATCAAAATAGGTCTTATGATTATAAAAACAACAAAAGCGGGCAAAAACCAAAAATTCAAAAATTCAGCAGAAAAGTGCAAGAAAGTGAAGAAGCCATTTAAACCACAAAATTTTCTCTAAAAACTTTATCTATGACCCATTGAATGCTTTTTTTAAGCCACTGAGAACTATCAATATTAGGCTAATGTAGCTCAATATTAGGCTAACTCGTGGCAGCGAAGTCATAAAACCAATAGTTAGAAGATAAAAACCATTAGCCAGATTCATTTCAATTTCAATTGCAAAAATGGAGGTCCTGTTATTACTGAGATTGACTTACAGTTCATAAAAATTAGTTTAAGATTGGAAAATGTCCCAAAAAATTCTGAAAAATTATTTTAAAGTCTTAGCAGCCATTAAATTCAAGAGCTTTCAACGGAAGTAAAAAAATAACTTAATCTTTTCCTTGATGGGAAGACATGGTTGTTTGTCATCAACATGTTATCAATAGGACACCACACTAAGTCCTATGATTTTGAAAACAACAACAAAAACTGTCAAAAACCAAAAAAGTGCAGCAGAAATTTGAGAAGAAAGTGTCGAAGCCATTTATACCATAATCCTTTCTCTGAAAACTTTATCTATGATCCTTCGGACGTCTTTTTTTCAGCCAATGGGAACTGCCAATACGAAGACAATGAGATAAGTTTTCAAAAGGAAACGAAATTACAAAAAAAAACAATCATTTTTTTTAAATTACTAAAACTCGTGTTATCGAAGTAAAAAAAACCGTTCGTTAGCACATAAAACCGCCTACCAGATTAATTTTGGTTGCAGTAAAAAGGAAGGGGTTCCTCTCATTACTGAGACTGACTTACTATTCATAAAAATTAATTTAATATCGATTAATCATAAAAAAAATTTGAAAAGTTTTTTAAAGTCTTGAGAGCCCATAGCGCTATATAGGTTTACCTATTGCACACAAGAAAGCCAAATGAAGTTTTAGTTGGCAAGTTTGTGCAATAGGACTCCCAAAATTAAGTAAAATCTCAAAAAGACAAAAAGACATGAGCTAGCCTGAAAAACGATATTTCTTTCATTGGGTATCATTTGACTTTAAATGAAGTTTGTCATTAACGCAACCTCGATAAGAAAATGACAAGTCTCTAAGTGACTAAAAAACAATCATAAATAGGAAAAATTTTCTAAAAAAACAGCTCTCAAATTGAATTCGAGTTTTTTTATAGTACTCTTCCCCCACGAGACCAGAACTAGCCTTTTTATTGATCTATTGGTAACACAAAATTATTTCTTTTTGTAGCATGAAATGTAATTTTGTAAAAATTTTTTTAATAGAAAAGCCTGAATTTGAACAAAAATTACGCTAAATTGAACAAAATCATGCTAAAAGTGAACAAAATATCACATGTTCACACAAAACTTTAAACCTCGATAACTCGTCGAAAAATACGGATATCGAAAAAATCTTTTTAATTTTGAATTCTACACTGGACGAGCTTTTTAATGGTACCACTCATATTTCTCTACGATGAAAATATCGATCGGCCAAAGTTGACTGAACAAAAAAACCCATTTGAGTATACAGTTCCTCCCCCCCCCCCCCCCCCCCCCACAAGTGGGGTCGGAACAATAAAATACATTCTAATCGATCATAATCACATTACCGCCTTTTCAACACGAACAGTGAGTTCAGAATAACTTGAAAAGTCAGAACGCACATGGTGGTAAAAATTCCTTTCTTCGCTAAAAATACCGTTATCGATTAATCTTGACAATTTGTTATGAATTTGCAATGATGCAATTTGCATATGCAATAATGCCATCTATTTCCATGTGCTCTAGTACTCGACACTGTCAGCAGTTGTCCCGGCTAAAATAACCCTTCACTTACAGAACATTTCACATGTGTGTCTGTGTGTGTGTGTGTGTGGGGGGGGGGGGTAGAAGGAGGAGGGGGGTGGGTTCATTTATCTATTACATATTTTACATGCAATTTTGAAATGAATGATTCATCTTTCGTGCGTCTAAATGCTTTTATAATTGGGAAGTACTTTGAAAGAAAACATTTGGCCTTGGAAAGTTTTGAGAGGGCTTTGAACAAATTATAAATTCAATCTTTGAAGTTTTATCTTTGGTCCGACGCATAATAATTCTGCTCATATTAGCTATAGAGGAATAGAGATCGGGGCTACAATAGCGATATAGAAATGAAAAGCTATCTGAGAAAATATTCCCTTTGTTTGCTAATTAATCAGAAAGTTTCCTGCAGTGGTAAGGAAAAGGAAATTGGTTTTCTTACGAGGGGGAAATATAAAAATTACTTGCGCATATTAATTTTGTCTGCTTTGCGCAGAAGGCTTTTTAACTTCCAATAAATCAATAGATAGCCACAAAACTCATCTAGCATACACCACACACACACATAGCAGCCAGTCAAACTAACTTGCCCAAATGCACAGAAGAAAAAATGATGGAGAAAATAAGCAATCAACTTCCCTGCTACTAAAAAACAACGAAATGAAAAGAAAACATGTCCTAACAACTACATGTTTGATGTCTCAATTATTTTTTACCTGAACCGTAAGTATCCGTAAATTATGTGCGCAATTGTCTCAAGTTAAAATATATTAATTACTCCAAAAAACTTACCAGGCGTGATCCGAAGCGAAAATATCCACGGTATTAATTGCTAACTCAACGAACAGTCCCCCTTTCGAATGTAGGTTGGTTTCAATGAGAGACCGACCGAAAATTGTCTATAAACTATAATTAAAAAAGATACAAAAAAGACCTCTGACAAAAGTTCACTTTTATTTCACGATATAGATCAAAACCCGCTTAAGAGATTAATAAAATTGCCGAAACCAGCCACAACTGCCTAAATTTCATTATGCATCTTGGTATATGTGAGTCTTTAATCAAATTTTTTTTAATTTAATTTTTTGGTTTAATTATCAGTTTAACGAAAAAGAGACTTCAACTATAATTAATATAGCTGAAAAAATTTTAAAGGGCGTCAAAGTTCAATCAAAAGACGATCAAAGACTTTTCAGGAGAAGTTCAACAAAAACCTAGGAATTAACAATAAAAATTTTTGAGCTTTGATGAAAATGTGGCCTGTGAAACGCATTTTTAAATCCAAGACAAGGTAGGTCAACTGTTCGGTAAAATCAAGCAAGATTCGTGCAAAATATTGTCAAATGTTTTAGGGTTTCTTTGTAATATTTATTAACGATCACTCCGTTCGATGTCTGCTCTCATCGGTTCTTCGGTTTATCTTTCAACTCTAGGAAGTTTTCAGAGAAGTCGTTGCTTTTGATTCAAGGAGAATAATAAAGTGAAAATTAATTAAACGATCGACAATCACCCACACACTCACAACAAACACACAAAGAGAGACAGTCGCACACGTACACACACGCACGCACGCATGCACGCAGTCTCTCACACACACACACACACACACACAAACGCCCACACACACACAGTTAGAGACACACACAGACACGCAGACAGACAGACACACACAAACACACAATTGACCACACACACACACATTTACACTAACACACACAAACAAAGAAGCAACACACATAGAAAGACACGCGCAAAAACACACACAGAATACACGGATGCAATCACACCCACAAACACAAACGGAGACAGACACACAAATGCGCGCACACACACACAAAAGCACAGAAACACAGACAAACACACAGAGAGACACAAACAAACAAACAAACACACAACACTCACACACAAACACACAGACACACACACATACAAACACACGCACACACGCACACACATACACACAGATATTTTTGAGAACTAAAAAATGCAGTTTTCTGCTATTAGATTTTGAATTATTTTGCCCTTAAGGTTTTAAGATGCCGCTTTCTTTGATTTCAACCTGGTACCGTTGAAAATGTGGTTATGCTAATTTCATGAGATAACCCGGTCCTGATACAATTATTTGTATATTTACAAGATGAAGAGTTGGCTTGAAAATTCTTGCAGAGTTGTTGAAAGTTTTGGCACGAAAGCCATTTTTCCATTTTTTTTCGACCAGATATTATCAGATTTTGCACTGAAGCTGTTTGTTTGTATGCTGCAAATGATTGATATGTTTCCTTATGCTACCAAGTTGTCACGAGAACATTCATTGTTTTGAATGATCGAGGTTTTTGTTCTCTTGCAACTTTCCTGTTGCGTCTACTCAAGAATCACACCAAAACCTACTCTTCACTGGTTCTCATGTTTTGTGACAGCCTGGATCTCCACTTGTTTCGATTGACTAATAAAAATCTCGTCGAAACTGTCAGTAAAATGATTTAGGTCAATATTTACATAGTAAAAATCAAATTACTGCTTTTTTTGATTTTGTCGACATAAGGCAGACTGATACATACGAAACACTAAGTGCCTCAAATTATTATGGCTTTTTACCGTGAAGAAACACCCACAGGATTATGAAGTTAACAATTTTATAAATTTTACAATAAATGACAAAATATCAAAAAAATGCATTTTTGCACTATATAAGTGCTAATAGCCACACTTTTCGATATGATGCAAAAACGTTTGTTGGGTCCATGGATAGCTAATATCAACGCTAAACGTGTGATAGAACCTCGGGTTGCTCAGGGTTTCCTGGCCAAATTCGGGGGGGGGGTGAAGATTTTCAGTCCCAACTTGTAATTTTTTTTTCAGCTCTGAACTTTTTCGAATTTTGAGAAGTTCTAAGTTTTTCAAAAGTTATATAATGCTGTCTGATGGCTCTTGCTGCTGTTGTTAAGAAGTGGCGCCAACATGCTCATTTTGATAGGAGTTACAAGAATGTTGCTTTTTTCTTAATGGTTGCCGATGAATCTTGCATTTTTCCCCGCAATTCATAACAACATATAAAAACTTCCCGCCAAACTAGGCTTGTTTTCGTGCCTTCTGGTTTTTAGCGACTGGAACTAATTCTCAATTCACATTTAACCAAAGGAAGAAATGTTTAAATTAGAGTACAAATACGTTTAAACAAGTTTTTTTTGAATTTCAGGACGACCACTTTTACGTACTGCCTAATGGTTCCCTGGTAATACATGATGTTAAAACATCCGACTCTCAACTCATCTACGCATGTATTGCCAACAACTACGTGGGCTACGACGTCTTAAGCATCAAACTTGTAATCGACGACAGTTTGTACCAAAACAACATTTACCAAGTATGGCAAACGTCTACACAATTCCCACCCACTATCTCTCCCAAAATCAACTCGATCGGAAACGAGAGCACCACTCAGAATTATGATCAGATATCATTTGACCTCGCACAAGGAACCACTCGAAAGTACCCCTGGACTCCTGAAAACTCAACTCCTGGCAACGCCGTTGTTAACCCCTACGTTCCCCGACCCCGCGATCCCGATCCCGCCGACAAGGGATCGACTCCGGGTGGGACACAGGTTTTGATCCCGCTTCCGACTGACGACCAAAACTACAATTATAACCCAAATGGCAACGCCGGGATACAAATACCTGGAGGGGTTAGGGGAACCGGGCAGCAGAGATTATCAGTTGATACGTTTACGACAATCATAGCTGTTGCGTGTGGTTTAGTTGTAATATTAGTAGTTATGATTCTGATTATAACTATCTACGCGTTGATTAGGCGGAAAAAGAGCAACAACTATCAGCAGCACAATCAAGCTGTGACGACCATACCAGTCAACGGACATCATAAAGTGCCCATAAGTATGGATAGCGATGGCCATAGCTATGGTCTGAATGATAGTGGTCGACCATTGATTGATCACCATGATACGTCTGACTACATGTTCATAAGTTCACGACAAAACAACGACGACCAATTTTTACGAAGTGGAACTGGACAAAGAAATGAGTCTCCAAATCACGAGTACTATAACGGGTGCCATGAACAATTCACACCTCAATCCGACACCGAAACTCCGACTGAAAGTGGACCCGAAAGCGTTGCCTTCAGCACCAACGCCCCCGCTTCTCTGAACAACAATTCCAGATCTTACTCTGAAAACGTTTATAACCAAAACAAGTTAAAACTAGTCGCGCAAGCTACAACCGACAGCATAGATTCCGGAGTTTGTCCGAACAGCAAGAGGTCACAGAGCGATGAAACGGTTCAACCAATAGCAAAACTTATGATGTGCCAAGAAGCCATGAACGATTTCTCGTACGTGACTGAGAAACCAGAACTAATCGAGTTTTGCGACCGCGAGTCTATGGTATAGTTTAAATTTCTAAAGCTCATCAATACTGCATATAGGACAATTATGGCATCCCAGAACTTTATTTTAAATTATTCATGCTATACAATTTTTGACTTTTGTTTCTAGACTTTATTCAGTGCATCTAACAATTTTGAGCTCACGTAGGTCTGAAATTTAATATGTAAATTAAACGTTTTAAATAATGAGAGGGTAGAATTAAAAGACCAACTCTTCAATCGAGCTGATAAGTGAGAAGAATTTGCTTCAAGGTTGCAAGGGATGGACACTTTGGGGATTTCTTTCGTTAATTTTGACCCCACCACAGATATATTACCAGTTCTCAAATAAAATGACTTTTTGACTTGCCCTCAGTTGCTTGGCATTGTACTTCGAAGAATCGCGAGCGATGAAGAGGTTAATGTTGCTATAACTTTAATTCATTAAAGTGTTGCTTAAGTGTAAGCCCTAACATACGGAAAATGTCCATATATGCCAAAGCAATGCTATTCTCGTCAATAATGCTCATAGTCAGAGTCACTATATATGCATTGATTCAGAGACAAGCAATTGTCACAAATCAATTACGCTCATGCAGATGCACTACTCGCTATTGTTTTTAGGGTTGTGTGATTGTGTCGTTCTATAAGGGAGGAAAAAATTAAAGGTTGGTAATGCACTCACCCTTTTTGTGGTGAGCCCAATATCAATCGCCTAATCGAGACGTTTCTAAAGGCCTATTGAAGAAAACCTTTACATAAAAGGAGCAAGAGAATTTTACTGAACTCAGCTCTGTGTACTAAGATTTTCGACATTTTCAAGCTGACAATTAAATAAGCAAAACTAACAATGATTACAGAGCACCAAAAGCAATTATTGACTTAAATCAGCAGATCCTATTTGGAAAGTATAGCAAAACCTGTCTTCATTCATGTTTTCAATACTCTAAGTACCTAATACGTCAAACCTGAGTGTTTTAGGCTTCTTTCTTATCAACCATTTTTGTTTCTTTGAACATGAAGTGAACATCACCCAGGTTTAGGTGCGCGACTCTAGACTGCTCTGATCACACCATATGGGTCGCACGCTGGTGGCGTGGTGCGACCCAAAATACATGGTCTCGGAAACGTTTGGGTCGCACGATGGTCTGGACAATGGTCGCACTACGGTCTGATCAGAGGGCAAAGTCTGGGACAAGGTCTGGAAAATGGTCGCGGTACGGTCTGCTCAGAGGGCAAAGTGGCACTATAGTCTGATCATAGGTCGCATTAAAGTCTTGACAATGGTCGCACTACGGTCTGATCTGAGACCAAAGTCTGGACATAAGTTGCCCCAAAATCTGACCACAGAGCATTAACTGACAATATTTATTTGACAGCAGTTATTTATCACTGTTTTTGATGACTCAAAAGAAAAGTTGCAGGCACTTCAAAATGACTTTCGGTTAGTATTTTTATCAGTTTGTCTTGCCCTAACTTTAACAAGATATACTAAATTATTAAATTTTAAGTTGAGTAGTGCATAGGTTTGAATTGAATAATTTAAATAAATAACAACGGATTATAACATGTATTCAGGAATGGTCTGATTAGAGGGAATGTTGGTCGCACTAAAGTCGCACAAAATTTTGGGTCGCACCAGAGCCGCACGAATTATTTGGGTCGTACGATATTCTGATCAGAGTTCTTTTTGGGTCGCACTATGGTCGCACAATTTTTTGAGTTGCACTAAGGTCGGATCAGAGGACTTTGGGTCGCACGATGATATGATAAGAGGGCAAAATCTGGGAAATAACTGATCAGAGCTGTCTAGGATTGCGGAGCTAAACCTGGGCATTATAAGTTGACAAATCTTCCAGACAATTTGTATATATATATATATATATACATTGATTTTTATTAATATCTGTACTCTTAGCTTAAATACGGCTCCCTAATTATGTTTTCAAATAAGTAACGTGTTTGACTTCTAATAATGTTTTCAAAGTTAAAATTTACTCACCAATAAAACGGAAATAACATCAAGGTAGCTCAAATGGTGTCCCGTTTTTTCACCACTATTTATTTAACCCCCTATTATTTAACCCCGATTTCTTCACGCCTCCATCATTTAACCCCTCTTTCATTTAACCCCTCATTTCATCCCGATCTTAATCTTTTGTAAAATAAGGACTATTTAATTAGCAATATAGTAATTTGGCCATGCCTCGTGGGCCATGGTCATGCCTTAGCGGCCCGTGGGACTTGGTATGGAACTGTCAAAACCGAACATGGGATTAAGTTATCTATTTATAATGACAAAATATGCCTTTAATGTCGACTCTTGATTGGGGGTATGAAATGATAGAGGGGTGAAATGATAGAAGGGTTAAAGATACGGGGTTAAAATATGCGGGGTTAAATGAATTGGGGTGAAAAGAAGTAGAACCAGCCCAAATTGTCGTCGAAACTATGAGATGAAGCACAAAAGAATGGAAACTCAGCTGATCACTGTCTTCTCATGAGATTGCTTTGTCCTTGCAATAAACAAACTTCGTCCTCGAGACAAAAATATTTTTGCTAATTTAATCACAAAAAGCATGTTTAAAAATACTCAATCAAATTTTTTAGAATAATGAGTTTGACAAAAAAAATTAAAAACTTTTGCGCTTTCTTGTTTCTCGTCAGTTAAATTATTCTGCATTTTTAAATGTAGTCCTGCTTACTCTAGGCGCCTTGCTGTTTTTTTTTGAAAATTTTTCACAGTTGGAATATTTTGTTGCTGTTTATTTTGTGTTAATGAGTCAAAGAGCTTCTGACTTTTTTACCAAGTGTTTTCTCAAAAAGGTCCTCTTTGCATATAATCTGGTCAGAGCTTCTACATCGTGCTTTGATGTTGCTGGGGTTTTTCAGAACCCCGTGTTTTTAAATTACAGTTGCAATTGATCATGGAAAACAGTTAAGTTCAATATTGAGAATCTTTGGAAATATCCGTCACATTTGTCCACGATTTGCTTTTGAGATATCGCCGAACTAAAACTGCTTACAAAGTGCCAATTAAGCAATAATCAAAGAAAACCAAATTGACAATTAATTAAATAAAAGTTATTCATTCTACTAATTGCGGGTTAAAAAAGGCAAATTGCTGGTTCGAATGTACTCATGATATGATAATTAACAAAATTTACTTTGTGAACTATGTCATAGAGCGTTATTAATAAAATCGAGGCCGTGGAAATTAGTGACATAAATTCTGGACAAATGTGACGATGTATTGTCGCATTCGTCCACGATTATGTCAATTTGGCGGAAAAGGCCAAGAGTACGCTTTGCGGCGTATTGGCAGAAGACATTCTCAACAAAAATGAATTTCTAAGCATGATTTCAGCTATGATATCTTATAACGTTTCCCGCTGGCGTCAGTTCATTAATTTCAGTTATTTTATAGTACCCGTCATGAATGGTCTTTGTGAAAAGATATAGCATCGAATTCTGATAATTCATGACAAAGTAGTTTGGACCAATTCAGATATTGGAAAGTAATTTTGTTTAGCTCAGAAAAAGACTTTAACTTTGCCTATAAAAACAAATAAGCTCGACCCATGAATATAATTTGCCTATATTTTAATCAGGCTCCTGCACCATGTATTCAAAGTCAATATTTACTCTTCTCCTTGAATTTCTAAACTATCCATGTAGTCTAGGCATCGATTAGGGCCATAGATCTTACTTTTGTAAGCATGCGCCGTTAGTTCTATTGACAAAAGTTAATTGATAATAGTGTATTCGGTTTGAAACATCTCATGATTTTCGGTAGCGTCGAAACAGTATTTATTATCAGATGAGAAAAAATTTAAATTGAAATAATCGAGAACCATGCCCGCTAACTGCAGCCACCTTATTGTCCGTTTTATAAACTGCACTGGAACATTCACCTCTGGGCATGCAGAGAGCAGATTGAAAAAAAGTAGCGGTGGCAAAGGATGCGAGGCCTGTCACCCGAAGCACTTGGCATTCACCTCATAATTGCTCCACCCCCCCCCCCCCCCCCCCCCGGTCTGTACCCTCTCCTCTGCCTCTCATCATACACCGACCATGACTTCTCCTTCACTCTATCCACTATGGCGTTGCTCCCCGCTTTCTTTTCCTCCCTTTCTCCATAGTTGGTCACGTGGTAGCCCTAATTGCACCCATTCATACACATAATACGCATAATACCTAACCGGTAATAGCACAGATTTAGGGCTCAATTTAAATAGATTTCAATAGATGTACAAAATACATGTTCTCCTCCTGGTTTGCACTTGAACACCCATTGTGTCTATACACCTGAGGTGATTATAGTTCCTCAACATGCAAAACATTAAAAATTTATATAAACTTGCATAACAAGCAAGCAGAAAAAAATTATTTTGAAAATGCATTGCGTAATAAAGTTAGAACACGCAATCGAATTGATCAACTTGGACATTTCAACCATGCGCAATAATTAGGGCATCAATCTAAAGAGTCTAAACCAATGTTTAATTTTGACGTCAAAAACGCTTTATTATTGTCCATGCTCCGTTTCGACAATGAATAAACTTTTCCCGCTCTCTGTACTCTCATCCGTATTTGACATCGTGTCTCATTTGAATCTCTTCTCTTATTGGTTGATATAAAATGTCTTTTCCTCTAAATCTTACGGTCTGTTTTTACCCTTTTACGTCCAATGTGTAGCAATTCAGTTAATAGTTTCAAGGTCACTGCCAGGTAACTGAAATAATTACCGAAAATCTGGCCTTGAGAAGAGGCAAATAGCAATTTGAGAACATTCGAATTTAAGAAGAGATGGAGAAATAAAACTCTGCCGGACAAATAAGAGCTGTTACACCAAGGCAGCTGTCCGACTTAAGCAGCAATTTCAGAAAACGAAAAATGGAGCAAATAATAAAAACTCGCTAAGTGAACGATTATCTAATAGATCAGCAAGTTTTTAAATAGTGACAGAATCGAATGAACACGTCCGCACACGGATAAGCCAATTAATGAACAAGCGGAAAATTGCGTGTTATTCATTAGAGAACTGCAATGTCACTGAAGAACAAATATGACAATTTTTCTACAAGAATTAAAATCAGGCACAAGATAAAATGCTTACTAGTATACTTTCCAAACTTTGTAAATAACATTCGAACCAAATCAAAACTTCAAGTTTAAGATTTTTGTCATAAATTCCTTGATATTTACATCATAGACAATTGTGAGTTACTCTCTTAGTTTAATAGTTAAGAGACCAAATGTTGACACAAAAAGTTAATTAATTCTGTATTTTTTGATAACGGTATTTTTTTCCTGTTTTGATTGTCAGCAACTACCAAAGTCAATTCTCATCCGCTTGAGACACTTGAAAACAGGCTTCTTTGACTAACTTTGCTCTCCCAGTGTCAAATCATTTTTTTCTCGTTGTAAATATACTTACTTTAGATATTTTTTCTTTTGATGTGCGGAAACAATTTATTATTATAAATATTATTATTATTGTGATCTTAGGCTTAGATGAGCGTACAATTTCGAAACAAAGAATCTGTGATTAAAAAACTTCTAATTTTCAATGTGTTCCTTGTTGTCGAGATCAAGCATATATCCAATACAAATATCCATCAATTTAACATGATTATACCGAAAATGGAATACAGTTTCGCATGGATATACATGTCCGTCTGAACCATCAAAATGATTGCTGTGGAGATTAAGCGCAACAAGTCCTTTATCTCTATCTCTGTCGTACTCTACATTATTTGTATATCCTTTTGCTATGTGCGAGCGCATTAATTTGCGAATAAGATTTCGCAGAACGAGATCTCAACTTAATTATATTGCTTAACTTGCGGTGCGAGATCAAGAGGAAAGAGAAGAACTGAATTTGAATTGAAAGTAAAACTGAAGTACTTATTAACAAAGCATGAATATATGATTGGATATGTCTGATCACGAGGCAGGAAACACATGGTGAAAGAACAAAAAGTAACTGGTTACAGGAAATGTGAACTAAGTAAAATTAGGAATTAACAAGAAAAGAACGACGAATTCAATAAATAAAGACATTGTTTTATTTTTTACTGCACTGAAAAAATGACATGGAAAAACATAATACAGGTATCATATACCTCTTGATGTGATAAAAGAAAAATTGTACGTATGAGACAATTTTTTTCTCTGAACAGAATATAGTTAACAATATATACAAATTAATACCTGGTCCACGGTTAAAAAAATAAAAACAGTATATGCACTGGTTATCATAACTAACAAAAAAATACAATATGAGAATTATGACTTCTTGAGTTTGAATGTTCGATTTAATGACTAAGTTCAATCAGAATTCTCCTGATT
Source organism: Convolutriloba macropyga (assembly GCF_964194025.1). Taxonomy (NCBI): domain Eukaryota; kingdom Metazoa; phylum Xenacoelomorpha; order Acoela; family Convolutidae; genus Convolutriloba; species Convolutriloba macropyga. Next base: position 29,377,751 of record NC_134475.1, read on the forward strand.
CTCCGCTTCATAAACCGTCATCAATCTTACACTACGACAGACACGGATTTATATTGATAATTTTCAACATCACCCGCCCTGCGCAGTTGTTCGGGTGGCGCTGCTATCGCAGAAACCAATCAGGAATTTTTGAAGCCATAAAAAAAGGGACCTCCACGATTCCTATCGGAGGAATATTTATTGTTCGTCGCCGAATTGGCTGCTGGTATTATTTGTTGGAGAACGGATTTTGAAACCGAAGGTTGTTGTAAAGCAACTCGCGCTGTGAGTCGGCTTGTACGTTCCTGAGCTGATTTCGCAGCGCTGGAAAGTTGGGGATTTTTTGGATGCGTCCTCGCATCGCACGTGCAATATTTGAACGCGAAGAGGAAACTCCACGGGGCTCTTCTCTGCTGTGTTTCAATTTCTTGTCGCCGCTGATCATTCTGCTAAATTTTTTTATATGGCTCTGATTCCATTTCTCCTTGAGTTTTTTCGCTTTTTCGAGGCCCTCGATGGTCAGCATAAATATTTAACGGGGGGGGGGGGTTGCCGTTCTTGCATGGTGCCAAACTTAGCGATAACGCTATTCCTCACGGTTAGTACAGCTGTGCGCGGTTCCTTGATGGCGGACGTGGTAGGGCTCACTTCGTGGTTTTTCCCTTCGCGGTTTTTCTTTAATCGCTTTTCGCGGTTTTTCTTTGATCGCTTTTCGTCATGTATCTTTCGAGCCAATTTCAGTCGGGTGCTTGTTTGGTCAGATGAATTGGTCGACATGGTCCACATCGCAGAAATTTTTACTCCCTATCTGTGCCTTTCCGCTTTTTTTCGTTGGAGTCTCTCATGCCCTTTTCCACCTCAATGCCGCTCTTGTAGCCGTTGATCCATCCGTCATCTGGAAGTATGTCTCCAAGGGTAAATTCTTCCTCATCTTAGCAGTAGTCTATAATGCTCTTGTTAGAGAGATTAGACAGTTTGGAACTGGTTGAGATTATGCTCAGCGGGGCATTGGGTTTTCGAGCAATATGTGCTTCGAAAGACAAAACCTTCGTAGTTATCTGTTTAAATAATCGCAATTGATGGATAATTATCCCTATTGCATGGTTTATGTTGAATGAATTCATGCCAATTTTACTTTTTTGATACATGACAGTCTATTGTTAATCGTTTGAATTACTCTTTCTACCAAACCAATAGCACAATGATCGTTAACCGAAGCTTCAACAACTTCAAAGTTATTTATATTGCAGAATGTCTTTACTTGATTTCCGACAAGGAAATTTGCTTGATCCAAACGAAGAGAGCAAGGAATTTTGTGATTTGCAATGTTCATTTCCAAAAATTTTAATACATTAGGACCGTTGGTTTTTTCACAAATACATGCAGTGGCAAATTTAGAAAATCGATCTATTGCAGCCAATAAATATATTTTATTCCCACTTTCATCATAAATTGGTCCTCCAAGTTCAATTTAGATTTCCGGATTTGGTTTAGCAGATGGTATATGGGATTGAAATTGCTAAGCGGGAATAACAGATTTAAGATTCTTACGGGTTGCCGTTCATAGTTTACGTTCAGTTGATTTAACAATAACTTCACGGTTCGTATATGGTCACATGCATTGTGTGGCCATGCAAATTATTTCCCAGGTACGTGGGTGGCTCGCGTGTATGTCATCAATGAGAGCTTTGCAGTGAACATTGGGAATGGCTACTTTTTCGTCTATACGGACGCAGCAAGGGTGGAAGTGTAATTCACGCCAGAAGGAGTGGATATACGGTTTTAATTCTTTGAGGCGCGCTTCGTTGTTTTTTAATATACAATCGCGGATCTCTTTAAGGACTGCGTCTTTGCTAAATAGAGAGGCAATGAGGGATTTACTAAATAAGTCAGCGGCGTGCTAACACCGCATGATGCTGCAAGGGAGATTGGGGTAGTTGGTATCGGAGGGGCTTTCGCTCTGCGAGAGGAAGTTGCGGGAGTTGAGGCTGGATTCGCGGGGCGGGAGGAGTATTAAATCGCAATCAAGTGATTCGTTCTTTAGAAGGCATTGTAGTTTTATTTAATGTGATGGAATTGATATCAGATTTTTCGGGTGACTATCTGTGAGACGGAATCTGAGATTTATGCGACTGAATTCTAGAGTTAGAGTTGTTTTGGGCAGAAAGCACTGGGTTTGTTTTTGGGTGGTGTCTTTGAAAATATTATTGGAATGTCTCTTAATTGTGGGGAAGTTAGGCTTAAAGGAATGAGTATCACGCCTCCGAAACACTTTCCATTCCGATTTAGGAAAGAATGCTTAAATTGAGGTGGATTTCGCTGAGCGAGTGCAGTGTTAATTGGTATTTGCGACGCAGGGTATGACGCTGGTATTTAGAATTGTTTACATTACAACTCTTATTTGTTCCTTGATTTTGCGGCGTGGAAGATAAGTAAATTTTTTGCTTGTGTGAGCGAATGGCAAATGTGCTAATTCTATTTACTGACTTTATAGCAGAATTAATTTTAGGTGTGATTTGAGGTGCAGGATTATGCAATTGTAATGAAGAACGTAAATGAGATGCGAACTGACCAGAATTTAAATTTAGAGAATTAGCCGATGCGGAGATGAGTTCAAATTTGGCAACAAATATTATTCGTCGTAGGTTTTTTTTTTTACTTAATTTGGATGGCGTGAAATGTAGTCCACTTATCCCATTTTTGCGCCTGCCACATGGTAATTATAAAATTGAAAAGGTAAAATCTTATCTATCCAGCGAGTTAAACAACTATTAAATGATTTATTAGAACAATTTTTTTTTAATTAGTGAAAGGAGTGCTCTGTGGTCTGTAATTACAATAAATTGTTTTCCGTACAAATAGTTTTTGAAAGATTCAATAGACCAAACTACCCCAAGAAGTTGTAATTCGTTGACACTGTATCTTTATTCGCAAGAATTTAAAAATCTAGATGTAAACGCAATTGGTTTCCATCCATCCACCGTTATTTGTTCGAGAGCTGCCCCATGACCGGCGCGAGATGCGTCAAATTTGACGCGTGTCTCCAGTTGTGTGTTACAGCGGCGATTTTCAGTAGCATTCGCAATGCTGTTTTTCATTTCGGAAAAGCAGTTTTCATGTACTTCAGTCCAGATGAAATTAGATGATTTTTTCAACAAAGGGTGCAATGGGTAACTAATTTGTGCTAGTTCAGGAATAAATTAACTAATGTGAATCACCGAACCAAGAAAAGATTGCAGTTTCCTTAATGCCTTTGGTGCTTCGAGGGTCAGGATAACTGGAGTTTTGCTTTCGATGGGCCAAATACCGGATTGTGAAATATGATAGCCAAGTCAGTCATTTTCTAATTATGAGAAATGGAATTTTGGGAGATTAATCCAAAAATTTTTTTTATTCAAACGTTTAAGGCAGCTTAGTACATAATGTTTCTGATTTTCCTCTGATCTTTTACTAACGATTAAACTGTCATGAAAAAAACTGTTTGTATTGTTTAAACCAATGAGTGTGTTGTCCATAGTTTTTCAAATTCCGCTGGCATATCTGTTAAACATCAAAACCCAGTTTGAAATCTGTTTGTGCCTGTCATATCGCCACTTGTTATTTTGAAATTTCAATGATTAGCGGTATTTGGATCTAAGTTTAGTTGGCTGTACGAGTACTTTAAATCTAGGATAGAGAAATAAGTAGTGTTTTGCGAGGCAGGATCACTAATTTGTTGAGATATAGATTCGATGAGCGTATCAATGTTAGGCACTTAATATTTATTTTTGTGGATTGCTTCTTTTAATATTTTTGAGTTAAGTGCAAGCTTAATGGAATGACCTTTTTCATCAGTAACCACTATTGGGGAGATAAAGTGTTCATCAGGACAGTTAGTAAGTTTTATTATGTGTTTTTCAACCAGTAATTTTTTGAATTCAATATTAAATGTATCTTGGAAATTAATTGGTATGCTCTCCATTTCTGGTGTCTTGGTTGAATGTTTATGTGGAAATTTGATTTTGCAAAATGATTTTTCGAAAGACCGATATGTGATGGGGTGAGGAAATTCTTATGCTATGTGTTGTTTGGTTTCCGAGTGTGGTGAAATTGTATTGACTTGATTACCTGAAGACGAGGGTGACTGCGTTACTGCTAGTCCTAATTGGTCGAACAAATCACAACTAATTAAAGATTTCAAGCCGTCAACGACGACCGTGAATGCAGCACAAGCTGTATTCCAACCGTTACTTGATACGGGAGTTTGTATTTTGCCTTCGATGCAATTGGTTCGTTTGAGAATGTTCTGATCTATGGATTTAATTTTTCCGAACCCAGAATGCGTGTGAACTGCTGTTGAATGCCCGCAACACGAGTGATTGATTAAGAACGCTGCCGGCACTCCCGAGTCGACAAGAAGTGTAGTCGAAAGGTAACCAATATTGATCGGCATGTTTAGGTGTTCTATTTGCGCAAAATCGTTTTGATTTATTGCGACCGTATTGTCCTCCCCGCTGCTATAGTCAGATTTATAGAGTTTTGAAGAATGGAGGAAATTTACCAAATCTTCAGGATGTGGGTCTTCATCTTCGGTGTTCACTGATCTTTTCTTTGGATTTTGCAGCTTTTGATTCTTTTGTTTACAGCAAACTTTTGTAAAATGGTTTACCAAACCGCAGTTGTTGCACGTTTTGCCCTTTGCGATGCACTTATCCGGATGATTTGAACAATAGAGAGGTGAGCGATTGGTTTGGTTGTGAAATTTGTTAGAGGGTGACCAATTTGATGTTCGAGAGCTAGGGGGATACTGAATCGCATTAACGCTAGCCTGGATGAGAGCCTTATTATGCTGCTGAATTTGATGTTGATTTCGCATCCCAAGTTCCATATTTATAGCCAGATCCAATGCTTGTCCCGGCTCCGCTGTTTGTTTAAGAAGTTACTTTTGAATTTCTGGATCAATTAAGTTTGTGATGAACACATCACGTATCAGTGTTTCCTCCTTGTTCTCAAAATCAAAATTATCAGCCAGTTCCTTGAGTTTTCCGTACAAATGTTCAACAATTTTGCCGCGATGTTGCTTAGTGATACGAAAGACGTGACGGCCGAAAGTAATATTTCCAGGTCGTATAAAAACATCCGCTACTATTTTCAAGAATTCAGCTGTGGATAAGGCATCAATCATTATGTGTAGATTTTTGCAATTCAGGATCCTTCGTTTTTCCACACCAATATTCGATTAGAGTAGAGAAGCCTTTTTTCTGTCCGCAAAGTTTGTCCCCACACATGAGTCCAATTTCAATCAGCCTTTGGCATTTATTCTGACAGTTCATTTTCTGTTGTGCATTACGGGCGTTCCGTTCTCTCTCAGATTGGGCAAAGAGCCGACAATTGTCTCCTCGTAAATGGGTTCCAAAGGAAGATGGACAATCTCTGGTTTCGAACCGAGAAGAGTATTGAGGATAATATTTCTTTCTGCAAGTAGTTCCAATTTGTAATGGACGTTCCACTTCTCCCATTCTCAAGGGTGGGTCGGATGTTGTTTGTCCAAGAACTCGTCTAACCCGAGTGGTTTTTTTATTGCTGGCTGGACCATGTCGTACTCTACTTCATTTGTATCTCCTTTTGCCATGCAAGAGCGTATTACTTTGCGAACTAGAAATCGCTGAGCAATATCTCAACTTATTATTTTTGCTGAACTTGCGGCGCGAAATCAAAAGGAAAGAGAAGCAACTGAATTTGAATCGAAAGTATAGTTGAAGTACTGATAAACAAAAGATGAACATATGATCTTGAGGCAAGAAACATAAGGTGAAAGAATAAAGGATAGCTCAGGACATGAAACCTGACTTAAGTAAAATGAGAAATTTACAAGAAATGAAGGGCGAATTCAAATTAACTAAATAAAATCATTGTATTAAATTTTACTGCACTAAATAAATTATATGGGAAAAATTCTTTCAGCAAAGTAAATCCGCAAATATAAGCACACACACACACGCACGAAGAAAGAGATAACAAAAAAACACAGAAAGAAGTTTCAGTGATAAAAAGTTTTCAAAAGTCTTCCTTTCTTAATTTTAAACTTTGTACTTGTTTTAATTTTTTGCTTCCCCTTGCAAAAAAATTTTTATCACTGATACTGACATAGATTTTGGTATTGTGATTAGCTGAGAAGAGTGTACAACATAGAGACGACATTTTTGAATTGAATTTTTCCGTTGAAGTGATTATCTTCGGAATGTTGTCGAAAAGTTTAGCCGGCTTTATTAAAAAACTTTTCGCTTGCTCTGCTCTAGTGACCTCCCATTTTTTTTCTTTTTTGTGAGGCAATCAAAGTAGATACCTAATATAATGATGTTGAGTAGAATCAGCTCAGCAAAAATTAAAAAATAACTGATAGGGAAAAGAGAGTGGCGAATGAGGTTTTCAACGTGCTCCTCTTCACCAACATTTGTTTGGCAAGTTATCCATTTTAAACATGTTTTTTCCTATTTTTTCTCGATCTTAGCCGTATATGAAAAGTTTATCTTCAGTTCGTCTAGTTAGGTTGGGTCTTTTTTGAACACAGGACAACTATCTATACCTGAGGTCCCCATTGAGATTTGGTCGAGAATCAATTAACTAACTACATTTTATGCTCTCTACTGTCTTTCAACCAGATATGAAGAAAAACGTTTTTAATCAATAAGATTCTATCAAAATCGAAAGAAGCGAACTTTTAGAGAGCAATAATAAAACTAACCGTATCAAAATACTTTTGCGACATCAAATAAACTATTACCTGGGACGAATTACCATCTAAAGCTTGCTAACCTATCATACTATTGTAAAAACTGGGTCACTGCTCAAGGTTGATGCGGAAAACTATGATGCTCAATGCAAAACTTGGTTCAAACTCTTCTCTTAAATTTTTTTGTTAAATTTTTTTTACAAGAGTATAGAAACTGCACAGAGCATTAGCCAGTAGTCTTTAATGTTCATTTTGCTATCAGTGTTGTGATGAGGTCGCGGATGTACGTTTTTCCAGACATTGAGAATCTGGCGAGCGTAAAGGATGCAGATAAGTGTACATAAGATACTGTTTAGACGTTTGGCGCTACGGCTTTATGTGTTATCTGCTCATAAGTGTTAGCTTCATATTTAATGTGTGATATTTCGTTCAGCACATCTTCTTCTTTGAAAGCAATATCATCATGGGAAGTTTTTAGTTAGACTGTTTAAGGCAAAACAATGTCAAAATTGTCACTAGTAAAAATGAAGAAAAAACTCGGTGAAACATTACGCAATTTCTTGAGAACCTGGTGTATCTTGGCTTCTATAAAACATAACCGACTAAACGTCGGAAGAATTAATCTCGAACGACTAGTGGGAGCTCTAATCAATTGCAGCCTGCTTCAGTCGGGGGGGGGGGAGGGCCTAAATGGTACTAAGAATTTCAATATTTGACTTTTAGTATTAAATTGGCGCCAATTAAATTCAGCTGCTTGAAATTGTGATTGAGAGAAAATTTTAGATCACCCAAACCGCAAAAAGTCAAGGGCGTAAAGTCACTCGAAAAGTCAAAATTGTCAAGTGAAAATTTTGCATTAATAAGACACACACGTTAAGAATAATTGCTATGAACTTCGTTCAAGAGTAATTAATCATTTTCTCGGAGAAAGTCTGTTCTTTGTTGGGTTTGCGCAAAACTTTATATGCATCATTTTCTGTATAAATATACATAGAGAGAGAGAAAGAGAGTCTGGTTTCACAAATCAAATTCTTAGTAGTGACTTACAGGGTAAATAATCGTTTTTCCTGTTCTCTGTTTTCCTGAAAACAATCTTCTTAAAAAGACAAATAGTTAAGTTCAAATAAAGCAAACTGACGTTGCTGTCTTAAACTTGCAAACAAATTGCCTCAATTTTGATTCGCATGGGTGCGTGCCAAGTTCGATTCGGATCGGTTATTGCTTAAACTGAAAGGATCGGATTTGCTTATCGGATGATATATCGTGGTGTTTGAAACGAGGATTGAAACGTTTCCACGAAAGAGGATTGAAGCGTTTGCGTGATGATTGAGAAGTGATGATGATTGAAACGTTTCCTCGAAAGATGGCTTGTATAAAAAGATCCGAAGCAAAGGCCACGTCCACTCAATTTATGAGATTGTTTACAGAATCTTAAAAGCTTTTAGTACTGTTTAAGGAATCAGAAATTTTGTTTTGGAGCATAGTATATTAGGGAGTCAAAACAAGCGCAACTGCTGTGAAAATGGAGAAGTACTACATTCAAGCCAGCATCTCTTATTTGTAAGCCTTGCTCAAATTTTCGCATAGTAATTTTCTAAAGAGATACGCCAAGCTGGTGAAATGTGTCTGTTAGGGGAGATATAACCATGATGACAAGTACGCTGGTTGACCAGAAATATCACATCTTTTCTCAGTCTCCTATCAATTCATATCAGTTGAAATCATTTTTCTGGACAAAATTCTCCAAAATCTTTCAGCAAAGCAAGCCAGAGTATTTTTAGAAATCTGATTTTTTTAACTTTAAATTAACAATTTCTAATAAAATGCGAATGGCGAAGAACTTTTACAAATCGCAGATGACAAATGTTTTATGTCTCACTCTAAAACGGATTAAAAACTTCTAACGAAATCAACCGTGTCTTTCCAAAAACTGATAATTATAAGAAAGAATATGTTAACATTGAACAGAGATAAAACCGAAGTAATTGTTCTTTCCCGAAAAAGATCAGCATCACGTCAATTAATTTTATGATAATGGTAATATCATAAAACCGAAGGTCAGTTTTCGTTATTTGGGCATGATGATTGACAATAAATTGAAATTCGACGCTGAGCTAAACAACGTATTGACGAAAACTGCAAGCACTTTAGCATCAATGTACTTACTGAGACATCTTTTACCGTAAAAAAACAAGAATTGTTCTGCTTAATTCACTAGACGGGTTATTTTAATTTTAAATCAATTTCTCTCCATTGCCTGCAGGCTTCATCAATCCAGAGAATAAATAGGCAAATAACATGTGGTATAAAGGTTCGTCATGTACATAATAAATTGAAAAACCAAGAGATCTGCTAATAGAAAATATTTTACCCGCATAGCTCTTCAAAAAAAACTTCTCCTCTCTATTTTGTCTAATTTAACTTTACGAAGAAAGCAGTCAATTATCCAAAAAAAAACATTTTTCAAAATTTCATGAAAATATGCGACGAAAGTAAATTGCCGATAGGTACAGTTTGGTTTCCGAAACAAAAGTGTTAATCTAAATGAAGTGATCAATCAAAAATCAGAAACTTCTCGAGAAAATGGAATATAAGGAACATCTAGAAATAACAAATAAATAACAAATTTCAGATGAAATTAATTAGAGAAATGATCAACTGACATGAACGTATTCCAGTAGATAAACAAGTGCAAGTTTTTAGAAGTTAATTTTACTAACAATTTAAGGACCAAGTTTTTCATATGTTTATAAAGTGATTTAAAGTTAAACGTTTTGTTTTGGTTATAGAAATTCGATTTGACTGTTTTATAGATTTTAAAAAATTCTTCAAGAACCAAGCTAATTATTAGCCGTTTTCCTTTTAGAGGAAGTAGTGCCCTGAAGAACGGTCAAATTACAAAGTTTATTGGATTTGCAGGCTACAATAAATCGTTATTGGGGAAATTTTTAGCAATCATTTCCAATATTAACTTAGGGACCAAACTTTTCATATGTTAATAAAGTGTTTTAAAGGTAAATGTTTACCCGAACATTTTTGTTTTTGTTATAGAAATTCGAATCGTTATTTTATAGATTAAAAAAAGAAGTTTTAAAGAACCAAGTTAGTTAAAACCAGTTTTCCTTCTAGAGGAAGTAGTGCCCTGAAGAACGGTCAAATTACAAGTTTTAGTGGATTTGCAAGCTACAATAAATCGTTATCGGAGAAATTTTTAGAAGTTAATTCTACTTGTATTTTAGGGACCAAAATTTCATATGTTCATCAAGTGATTTAAAGTTATATGTTTAACCAAACTTTTTTATTCTGGCTATAGAAGTTCGAATTGTTATTTTATAGGTTAAAAGGAAGTTTTAAAGAGCCAAGCTAGTTATAAACTTTTATTCTAGAGGCAGTGGTGCCCTGAAGAACGGTCAAATGACAAAGTTTATTGGATTTGCAGGCTACAATAAATCGTTATTGAAGAAGTTTTTAGAAGTTATTTCTACTAGTAATTTAGGGACCAAACTTCTCATTTGTTAATAAAGTGATTTCAAGGTGAAAACTTAACCAAACTTTTTGATTTAGTTATGGAAATTCGAATTGACATTTTATCGATTAAAAAAGAAATTTTAAGAACCAGGCTAGTTATAAACCGTTTTCCGTCTAGAGGAAGTAGTGCCCTAAAGAACGGTCCAATTACAAAATTCAATGGATTTGCAGGCTACAAAAAATCGTTATTGGAGAAACAAAAATCAAAAATTACAATAGTTTCGCTGTTCCAGTAAAATTTAAGCCATTTGTTTTCGATAAGTCTAGTTTTCGGATTCAAATTACAACAAATTGAAAATTTTCATCATTTAGCCCGTACAGTGGAATTTAAAGTTTTTTGAATTTCTTCTACTGCTAATATCAATATAAAACTTGAGTTCATGAAATTGTTGTAGTTGGATCAGTAAAAGGAATTTTAAAATGTGATAGTTTTTGTTGACTCACATTGAGGTTGTCACACTTATCGTGAACTCAAATTGAATCATAACCAATTTACTGGTAAGCGTTTGGTAAGCGTTTGGTAAGCGTTACTGGTAAGCTTCGGTAGTCACTTTGGATTACTGACACCCGCTTAAGCCGAAGAGAGGGGAATTTAGGGTATAGAAGAAAGATTGCTATGTGATTTTTTTGGCTTTTTCTTAGCTAAAAATATTTTTGGAGAACAATTGAAAAAAAGTTTTTATCATGAACTCGTTACTTGTCGAGCTGAAGAACTGCTGTCGTGACCGTTTGTTGTTCGAAATCCTATGCGTTGGGCACATTAAACTAACCAACCGCATGAAAGCTACTACCCTCCGACTGTAGCGTTAAAAGGTGTCAATGATGATGGACAAAAAAATTCAGCACATACAGCGAACGTATCAAAGCGTTAATGAATACAATCACTATATTACTGCTTAGTAAAATAGAGCGAATTCAGATAAACATGTATGAGTGTCTATGATGCGTTCACTTCTTACTAATAATTAGGACAAGGATTGTCTAGGCTTATTTTTAAGCTCTTAAAACTAAAATTATATTGAAGCCACTAGTAGTATTCAATTTCCTGTCATATTGAGCTGAATATTTCAGTTCAGGGAACCTGACATATAATGCTAATATGACCGAGGACCCTAGTGCCAGAGTAAATCAGTACTGAATCATAATACCCAAAAATAGATGGAAGATTCAGTACCTGTTGGCCAAAAGATCACAATTGGGAGTGAACTGGGGGTGGGGTTGAAATGGGGCGAGGTGCGAAGTGAGCGGGCAAGCTCTTAAGAACTACACTTCACACCATGAACTTATGTCTCCTAAAAAGGTCGGGTGAATCGTTTACTTAGACAGTAGTAACCTATAAGGCCCTAAGAGAACTTAATGCCATCCGTTGCTAACTGTTCATCTCGTTTACGGCGACGAAAATTCAAAAAGGTCAGACAAAAAATCGGTCAAGCAAAAAAATTGCATAAAAAAACTTGTGTTGACTCACTGAAAATTTATTCCCTTCTTACAATGTTGGCTCATCTCGGACTATCTGATATTTAATGAGCGTGATATACTATATTCTATATCTTATGGTTATAAAAATACCGTCTATTGTGATAAGATTATAAGCTTCCCAAAAATCGTACTGGAGAAGACATGACCAGTGAATTTGTCCATTAGATGCTCGAAAACAAATCAACTCGCCATATGCATTTCTCCTTTGAAAAATTTTGATCATTTTATGTTTTGTTGTTTGTAAATAAAAGTTTTAAATTAAAGGTTTGTTTTGCAAAACCCTTGCCTAACTCCAAGTGAATTTCAGTATTGGGCCATTACAAATACAATTCCTCATCATTGCTGAATCATAGAATGATTCATGTCACTTTTTTCACTCGCCAGATCTACATTCATCCTGACTTTACAATGGCCAGACTTGCGCCAATTCCGATTTGTTTACTTGCCAGATTGGGGCCAATTCTGATTTTACAATTGGCAGACATGCGCCAATTCTGATTTTTTTTACTTGCCAGACTTGGGCAAATTCTGATTTTACAATGGTCAGACTTGTGCCAATTCTGAATTTTATTTGCCAGATTGGCGCCAATTCTGATCTTTTTTATTTGCCAGATTGGCAGCAATTCTGAATTTTTACGCAAACATACGCCAACAATAGCCGTAAAAACGTCAACAATAGCCGAAAAAACCGTCAAAAATCACGGTCTTCAAATAATGACCATAGAATATAGAGTCACTAACTGATGGCAAGAGAGGCCCTTTTACTAGCTGGTACCCAGAGATAGAACATATTTCACTAACAATTTTTGCCCTGGCTGGCTTCAGGTTCAGATTTTACAACTATCTGAAATGTAGATTTTGTGAAATTCCGGTCAAAAACGGGCTGCAATGGCTAAAAAACGGCCCAGAACACCTGAAATACCCTCAATCGGTCCAGATTTGGTTCAACAGACTCCCCGGGGTGCTAAATTACTGTTAAGTATTATAAATTTCCCAAAAATTGTACTGGAGAAGACATGACCACTGAATTTGTCCATTAGATGCTCGAAAACAAATCAACTCGCCATATGCATTTTTCTTTTGAAAAATTTTGATCTATTTATGTTTTGTTGTTTGTAAATAAAAGTTTTAAATTAAAAGTTTTGCAAAACCCGTGCCTAACTCCAAGTGAATTTCAGTATTGGGCCAGTATAAATACAATTCCTCATCATTGCTGAATCATAGACTGATTCATGTCACTTTTTTCACTCGCCAGATTTACATTCATCCTGACTTTACAATGACCAAATGGCCAGACTGCGGCCAATTCTGATTTTACAATGGTCAGACTTGCGCCAATTCTTATTTTTCATTTGCCAGATTGGCATCAATTCTGAATTTTTACTCGAAAAAACGCCAACAATAGCCGTAAAAAACGTCAACAATAGCCGAAAAAACAGTCAAAAATCACGGTTTTTAAATTATGACCATAGAATATTGAGTTACTAACTGATGGCAAGAGAGGCCCTTTTACTAGCTGGTACCCAGAGATAGAACACATTTCACTAACAATTTTTGCCCTGATTGGCTTCAGGTTCAGACATTACAACTATCTGAAACGTAAGTTTTGTGAAATTCCGTTCAAAAACGGGCTGCAATGGCTAAAAAACGGCCCAGAACACCTGAAATACCCTCAATCGGTCCAGATTTGGTTCAACAGACTCCCCGGGGTGCTAAATTACTGTTAAGTATTCCCCCTTGTATCATTTCATAGCACCCCGGAAAAGGGACCAAAAAAATGCGAAAATCATGGCACGTTATAAAACTTCATTGAAATCGAAATTTTCACTTGACTTTTTTTGGAAAGTTAATTTACAATTGGGAATCACTTGCCTTGTAATTCAAGTCTGATATGACTAAAACAATTGATATTGTAATGATTCAGTACCGGTTTTTGTAGAAAGACTTGCATTTTTACTGGTCCAGTACAGAAACACACTTGGAATTAGGTACGGGAAATTTTTCCAGTGATTTTGTTGTTGTCAAAAAATAGTGGAAATTAGTAGAAAAATGCCTACAAAACCTGCAACTACAAAATTTTTCGTCGGACAAAATTTTTTGAATCTTTAGGCACAACTAAAAAACTGAAGTAACACGGATTCATGCTATTTAAGAAATGATTTTCCGGGAAAAGATATCAAAATGTAGTCAAAAGAACTCCAATATGGATAATTGTTCTCGAGCAACTGATGAGCGCTCGATTCGATTGCAGCCTGATTTCTTTTATTAGTAAAACCAGCCGAGTTAAACTGTTTAGGATTTTGAATGACAACAATTTAAAATTGACAACAATCAAGATGTCAAGCGTGATATATAATATAAAAACAACCAACTAACGCAGAGCGAATTGCTCTCACAAAGCCAGCGAGCGGTTGACTACGGCAGTAGCCTACACTTAACCTTAGGGATGGCAGCTCAAACTGTTTGGCCACTTTATGCCCTGTTATGAGTTTTACCTGTCTATCCGGTTTTTGTGGACAAAAAAGTTAAGAGCATCAGACAAAAAATCGGCCTAGCAAAAATCGGTCTGCACAGAAAGAATCAGACGACGACAATAATTGGCTTGAAATGTTTTTTGAGAACAATAAAGAGATACAATGTCTGATGTCTCAGAGTTGCAACAAAGTCATGAAAATGGTGCTACCTAGACTATTGCTTTACCTAGCTAGCTTATTGCAAACATTTTCCTGCAGGCAATTAAAAGTTAATTTGACAAACATGAACAGAGGATTTAGCCATAGAAAACGTTGCAACAATTCTCGTGAAAGATAATCATACATATATTAACAGACGAGATATCAACCTCTGCATAAAGAAATTCGACTTTGACTTCCTTGATAGAAGCAAATAAACTCTTTTTTTTCCACTATTATATAGATGCACAATCAATGTAGCGCAGCGCAATGTTTTGTTTTTGTTTGTTCATGCATTTTTTATTACTTGTTAACTCAATCGTTATTAGGCAATTTCTTTGTTGTAAATGCGAAGATACTTCTGCATAACTCCATTGAACTTCTCGGACCATTTATAGCAAAAGTCTGCACTTCCAACTTTATTCAAGTCAACATCCGGGAAGCTACAATGTGCTCTCACGTGCAGCAATTTGCAGAGAAAATTATGAACGATTTTATAGTTCTCTTTGTCCTTCTTGTAGATTTCACTCTTTTTCACGTAGGTAAGAAAGGTTCCTTTGCAACTGTTTCCTTTCCCCCGCAGAATTTGACCACCTTAGTCGAGAAAAAGTCAATCTGGCAAGATAAATGTTTGTCTTCCAATAATCATACAAGATGGCCTTTTTTCATTTCCAAAACCGGACTGGTTATGTACACCAACTGCCGAAAAAAGAAACCTAACCAACTAACGTCGGGCGCATTGCTCTCAAACGACCACCGAGCGGTTGGCTTCGGGTATGGGGCTGAGGGATGGTAGCATGGGGGTTGACCAGAATGTGTGGGGAATCAAGCGATGGGGGGGGGGGGGTAGGGTTGCGAATGCTAGATGAGAGGGGGCTTCAACTCAAGATGCAGAGGAGGGTGGACAATAGGAGTTTTGAGGGTGGAGGGGGGGGGTAATGGGGGCTGATGGTGGGCGGGGGGGGGGGGGGCTGAGGGAGACAAACTATTAAGACTATGAACCGCCCTTCACACCATGAAATTGTCTCCTCAAAACAGTTTTGCGAATCGCATTCTTAGAGTATAGTAAGGCTTAAGGCTCTAAGAGGACTTAATGCCCTCCGAGCGCTACATGTTTATCCAGTTTTTCAGGACGAAAAGTCAAGCGAAAAATGGTATAAAAAAGACCACAGGACTAATATAATTGCTACAAACTTTGTTTGATAGCAATTAATTATAGATATATACATAACTCATATTTTGTCACCGTAAATTGGAATGGATCGTCTCGCTTCTTAACACGCTATGAATATCATTGCCGGTGTAAAAACATGTATTAAATTGTTCACAAAAGCTAGCTAAGACGAAAAAGTCTTTCACGGTGTGTGTGAAAAGGAAACAGTTGCGGTTCCTTTGAAACATTTAATCAGCTCTTGAACTCTCTGATAAACAGGGTAACTGTAATGGTCCACTATTATGTCCGATTTTCGCCGATCATCCGAAAGCGCTTTCCAAACGTCCACAAGCGAAAGAACTTTGAACAAATAAGTCATGACAAGTTTATTCCGAAGACTCAATTCAATCATATCCAAGACAAAGTATCCGTACCTTCTGGGAATTGAGAGCTCCTTTTCCGTCTCTTTATATCCCTGAGTTTGGATTAACTTGAATATGAAAATAAAATTGTTGTACACCGCGTCTGGATACTTGATTAAAAAGTTTCCTTTATTTTGCATGTTGGCCACGTACAGAATATGGTGACTAGGAATGAATTCCAATGGTCGTTTCTGTTTTTCAAAACGGGCCGCCGAATGAACAAACGTTCTCTGCAGAATATTATCGTCAAAATCGGAGATAGTAACTGCAAATGAGGGTTTGGTGGGAAGATTAGAGAAATCATGGCAATCTTCTTTTGTGTCCAGGCACAGAATGTCAAACTGGGAGGTCAGAATGTACTCAACTGATCCGCTTTCTGAACTAAACATAAAGAAAAATATTGGAGCTGAAACGTTTCAACATTGCGCATGGGAAAGTCCTAAACAGAATAAATAACATAAGCAATTATTATTTTTTCAAAATGCCTACTTAATATGAGGTCAAAACATTAGAATCACATATTGAAAGAGTTCACCACATTTTTAGTGCATTTCAGCATAATTTTAGCGCTGTCCGGTAATTTATTATGTAATGATTCTGAACCAAAATTTCTAAATGAAACCGTCAATTTCTCGTAAAAACGCACCAGTTGACCCTCTTGACGCCTATCGAGATTGAAAGAGAAAAAGAAAAGAGGAAAATAAATGACAATTTTTTTGTCTTATGTAGCAAAAGTGGTATAAATATAACTGACTAAAGTCGGGCAATTTTCTCTCAAACGACGGCAAGTGGTTGAATTCGGTAGTAGTCAGCTGGGGCTTATGGATTTTTAGGGGGGCAGTTAGGGGAGTGGCGATCAAGCGTTGGGGGATAGAGTTGGGAGGGCTGGATGAGAGTGGGGTCCATATGCCAGGTGGAGTGAGGAACGGCCGATTACGGTCTCCGCAAAACAATTTCGGTTAATTGCATATTTAGAGGCTTAGAGACTAGTAGGGCGTAAGGCTCTAATAGAGGCACTCAGCAACCTAATGTTCTCTGGGCTTCACATGTTCGTCCCATTCTTGGGGTCCAAAAGTTAAAGGTTCAGACAATAAAAGTCACGCAACAAATTGCCTTCAAAAATCACAGGACTACTCTTATTGCCGAAAACCTCGTTTTAGCGCAATTAATTATTTTGGATCTTTTTCGTTTGTCCCCCCCCCAGCTTAGTGGGTGCAAATTATTTGCAACTCCCAGACGCACGTGCCATATTTTTACATAATTATTTACCATGTAATGGCACGTGCTCTGTAACTGGGGGTGCATAACGTACGGGGGGGTCCACAAACGGAAAAAATTCAATATTTACTATTTTGTTCTTCAAATTCAGTTAGATTACTCAAGAATAGTATTTTAAGATTCTAAAGAAAAAGCTACTAGGGTGAATAATAATGCTTGTTGGCGATTTTTGTTATTGACGAAGAATGCCACAACTTCTAAAATTATGTTGTTAAACGAATATCGTAATCGGTGGGTATCAGTAAAAAAAGCATAGCATGACATGTCCTGAAATAAAATTTGAAAAATTGAATAAAAGTAAGCCATTTTTCCTCAAAATCTAACAAACGGCTATTTTGAATTCTGTCAGGAAACTTGGTTGTAGCTCGGTTAAGCATATAAGAGACATGCAATAAAAATCCCAAAAACTCCAAAGTTTGAAAAATTAGCTTAATAATTACTGA
Organism: Convolutriloba macropyga; assembly: GCF_964194025.1. Classification (NCBI taxonomy): domain Eukaryota; kingdom Metazoa; phylum Xenacoelomorpha; order Acoela; family Convolutidae; genus Convolutriloba; species Convolutriloba macropyga. Next base: position 29,395,417 of record NC_134475.1, read on the forward strand.
AAAGTTTAAAAATTTCTTGGAAATAATGTATTGGAAACTAATATAAAGCAAAAAGTTTCATTGAATCATGAGAAAGATATACAATTTTTTGTCGGCTGAAATAAAGCGAAAACTGACAAAGAGTGAAAAACTTCAAAAATTCATTGCATTTTTTGTAGAAATTGACGTTACCAAAACATACTTAAAAAAACTATTTTTCCTATTATAGCACCTAATAAAATTATAGCTCCACCCTATTGTATATTTAATATGTTGGGGGTTATAGGTTATCTGAACACTAAGATAGGGCATAATGAGAAGCACCCGATAGTTAATCAGTCTTTTGTGGTATTTTTCGGTAATGCCATTTCACGAACAAGAAAAGTTTTCTAAATCTTTCCCTTCATTTTTTGAGAACTTGTTTATTTGCGCAATGTTTGTTTCGAGGACATTAGTTCCAATATCTTTTATACAACTTATCAGTAATTTTGCTAATTTTTCAATTTTTTGAGTTTTTCTGTATGTCTCTTGAATACTCAGCCAGGCTACAACGAGGCTTCCTACAAGAGCTCTAGGATCTCTGTTCAATGTCAATATAAGTGTAATTCAACAAAAACTTTTAAAAACCCCAGCGAAAAATGAGGAAATTTTCACATAATTTTAGCTGAAAAACAAACTTCAAAAAATTATGTTTTCGCCATGAGTTTAGAACTTTAGCAATTGATATTTGCTAAAGAATTCCTCTGCAGCCTAATTCCTCCTCATTCGGAATTCTTTATCCCATTTGAGAGCATAATTGTCGACAAAATTTCGTGCGAACATCTTACAATATAGACAGAGCACAAGAAAAGTCCAAATTTTTTTTGGATTGTATAAAAGAAATGCGGTTAAATTATAAATATTGGAGTAGCTGATGAGGCTAGTTAAAATTGTGGATGCTTTTAACGAGACTTTGTATTTTGGCTGATATAATGGAACCTAAAAACATGCTCAGAAATTGCCTTATGCCAAATGAGAAAGAAATTATTAGGATAAATCAATGAGATAGATTCGAATAAAGCTCAACGGACCGCACGTGGTATGATTTTTAGACGTGGTACAGCATTTAAAATTAGATCATATGCCATTTTTAAGTAAACTGAACGCAAAAATTCAGTGTATTGAATTACTTGACCAATCTGATTAGTTGAACGTTCTAACTTTTGGTAGGCATATTTGATGAAACTTCACCATTCAATTCATTAGCTGAAAATGACGTCGAACATTGGTAGGAAAACAGCAAAAACGAATGGCCTTATAATTTCCGGTAGTTCTATGCAAAACAAAACTGGGTGACCGGTCACTTAACGAAGAATCAATACGATGCTCTGTCTAAATTGAGTACGGTAAAAAAGAAGAGCTCGATGCATGGAACGATTGTTTCATGGCCATTACTGGGAGTATTCTCCATCACGTAATTTAGGCAAGAAAATTCCCTCCCCTATTTACACCGGGTCGAGTTGTCAGCGCCTTTCAGCGCATTTTTGTTTTTTAAAAACATTTTTGTTTTTACGCTGAATACGCAGAAAACTTATAAAGCTTTCTTACATACGTCCCGCTTTTTCAACGCATTTCTCACATAAAATCAGTGCACTTTCAGAAGCTTTCTTGTAAAAATTCAGCGCAATTTTAGCAAAATTCATACAAATTTCAGCGCACTTCCAGAGCATTTCTTACATAAATTCAGCACGTTTTCACCAAATACCGTACACAAGTAGATTTTCATCAAATTTCTTACATATTTGGCGCATTTTTTACAATAATTCAGCGATTTTGTTGCATAAATTCAACGCATTTTCAGAAAATTTTTTATTAGTTTCATACAAAACTTCAGCGCGTTGACAGCTCATTTCTTACAAAAATTCAACAAATTTTCATCGCTTTTTCAGCGCATTGCTTTCAAATTCCGCGCTTTTGTAGGAAAATTTTCACATAAATTCTGCACAGTTTTTGCACAACTTTCTATAAACTCAATTTCTCAAACTAGGAACTTACTCGTAGAGGATCTCATAATTCAGCTCGACAAAGTATACGTTATCGGTGTATATCCACGTGTACAAGTAGTCCCTGAGCAACTTGCTCATGTCTGTAGATGGGTAGCTGGTCGACTGGTAGCTGGGACAGAAGTAGAGTTCGTTCACCAGTTGTTGGGGTGTGAGCACGACGCCTGAATGGTATGAGGATCGTCCTGCCATTAAGAATCCAAGACACTAAAGCGAAAAGAACAGCCAACAGCTGCAGTCTTGAAATGACTAAAAATCGCATTTCATCTGCCATCTTGTATAACTAGCCCTGATCAAAATTAGGCTTGCCATTTATGTGCTCACTTATACTATGGTTACGCTCTTAAAATATAGATTATATTCATCTATCATCAGGTATTTATTCTCCCAAATCGACCATCAGATCACGAAATTCTGCTTACTGAATCTTTTCTCAGCAGCTGCAGGAACAGAACGATTTAAAACTTCTAACGCTCTAAAGCTGTAAGAGATCTGCTCAACGACTTAATGCCCTTGAGCTTTACTTGTTATCCAGTTATTGAGGCAAAATGTCAAATGATCGGATCGAGCGGAGAATCTAGCAAAATTGAACAAAAGAACCCAAATAATTGGGTAATAACCGACTAAGTGGCGAATTGCTCTCAAAAAGCTGGCGAGTGTTTAAGGAGGCTAGCTTTAGATTATTTGAAGGGTTGAGTTGAGCATAGGGAGTGAGCCCTGGGAGGGGTTCAGTGTGGTGTGCTGGATTACGGGTGAAATGAGGTTGAAGGGGTTTGGGAGTGGGGGGGGGGGGGGTGAAAGGGTGAAGGAGGCACATTTAGAAAACAACGTAAACTAATTTTTAGACTAAACCATTTATTTAAAAGGTATGATTTAGAAAAAAAATTCAATCAACTGATTTCAAAAATTGTGCATTTTAGTCTGATTATAGTGGAAATAAGATTTCACACTAAAGAGCACAAATTCAGTTTTCGTGAAGAATTAACATCAATTTCTTGTCCGTTGAAAACAGCTGTTATAAAATTGATTCATTCTTGATATATAAAATTGTTACATTTGAATTAACAGTTGCTATTTAAACTTCTCACTAAATATATTGACATCTTCACTTTAGCTTCATCACTAAACACATGACATCCACAGGTTTTGGCTAAAAATAAAGGTATCAAATTGAAAAAAATCATGAGATGTTCAGTCTTAATGTAATCATTACTCGAACACAATAATCTGTTTTTTAAAGGTTCCTTTTTTAAATTTTTCCTTAGGATATTTTATAAAAATATTCTTTTTTCTGCATATACGGAAAAAGAGCCGACTGACTTTGGACAAATTTTTCTCAAACGACTCTTGTTGGTGGACTACATCCAACTTTAGCAGTAAAAAGAAAAGTTATGACAATCTTAAGTGTAGGTGAGCAAAAGTTACTTGGAAATGTCACAGGTTGGTTTATAGTCAGATTTTATTTTGGTACTTCTTAAAACTATAGGGCGCTAAATTACTTATGGGCCTTTCATTCACGTTATAGCCTCCATCAATTTAGTGGCCAAGAAGCGTATTGGCGTTTAACTATAGTAAAAATAGTGAGGCGGCAATAATTTTTTGTGGGAGTGATTTGGGCAAAATGGGAAAGATAATGAGAAAGGGGTATGCTGCTCAGCAACTGAATCGCATCCGCCTCTAAAAGTTGATCCCGGTTCTCAAATTAAGAGTTAACGAAAACTGTGAGTCATGATAAAACAGTCTCCAGTGAATTTATCCAAACTTACAGGGAGTTTACCATATATAAGTTGGCCTCTCTTATGAGTCATCACTGCTTTTTATCACATTTTTGTAGCTAGAAAAAGCCATTAATGTACGAATCTGTAGTAATATCTGAGTGTGGGTTTTCTGTGAGTGTATGTGTATGTGTGTGTGCGTGCGTGCGCAGGTGTATGGGATAGAGAAACTACAGTTCAACTTGAAAGGTTGAAGTCGGCGTCAACAGCTGTCCATTTTAATGGCCTTTGTTTCCTCAACTGTTTTACTGTTTTCATGGAAGGGGCGTTTTACCTGCATGACAGTATGGCCTATTAAGTCGTCAATGTTGGCAATAGTCTTACTCATTTTTGGGTAAAAATAATTCTGCAGCTAGTACCCTTCTTTTCTTTCAACGGCCGTATATCTCCCGTCAATAACTGCTAAAGCTCACTTAGGACTGTAATATTGCACCCATTCATTCAGTCAATTGTTGTTATTTAGTCAGACACTAATTTGATGCTTCTTCAAACTATAGGGTGCTAAATTACTTCCGGGTCTTTTTTTCATGTTATAGCCTTCCTCAATTTAGTTGCCATAAAACGTATTTGCGCTCAACTATGGTAAAGGTACTGAAGCGGCTATATTTTTGTTGGGGGAGGGGAGGGGCTATAATGGGAAAGGGGTATGCTGCTCAGCAGCTGATTCGCATCCGCCTTCACAAGTTGATCCCGGTTCTCAAATTAGATTTAGCGGAATTTGTGAGTCATGACAAAACAGTCTGCAGTTAGCTTATTCAAACTTAGAGCGAGTTTACCATTTATAATTTGGTGTATCTTATGAGTCATCACTGCTTGTTATCTCATTTTTAGTAGATAGACAAGGCCGTTAGTGTACTGTATTAATATCTGTGTGTCTGTGTGTGTTTGTGTGCATGTATGTGTGAATGTATCCGTGTGTGTATGAGGGAGAGAAACTACAGTTCAAGTTTGAAAGATTGAAATAGGCGTCAACAGATGTCCATTTTAGTGGCTTTTGTTTCCTTAACTGTTTCACTGTTGTCACGTCACAGAAGGAGGCGTGTTTTACCTGCATGAGAGTGTGACCCATGAAGTCGTCCAAGTTGGCAATAGTGTTACCCAATTTAGCGTAAAAATAACTCTGCAACCAGTACCCCTCTCCTCTATCAACGGCCGTGTATCTCCCATCAATAACTGCTAAAGCAACCTTGCTGCTGTAATATTGCAACCATTCATTCAAAGGGTAACTCTTCCAAGGAATTCTATTCCATTTCTGCAATTGTTGCAGGATCTGGGAAGTTATGTAACCCGTAAGACCCTCAGAGATCCAAATATTGTCAAAGCTGTCAATTGTTATTCGAACTCCAGTCCATTGATGCACAATTTGGTGCACAATTGTTGATATCACACACTCTTTACAAATAAATGAGACTTTTAGGAAGATTAACCCAGGATTTTCCATTCCACTAACTTCCATTTCGGTAAACACGAAATCCAATTTGTCCCAAATAAGGTCAATTTGGAACTTAGCTTCACACCACGTTATAGAGTACTGGATTACGAACTCTAGAATTCCGGCATCGATTTCATCGTGTGGGAATTCTCTTCCAGTCAATATGCGTTCTTTGCTGAAAGAAGATTAGTTGAGTTATAAATGACTTCTTCCTTGGGAACGGTTTAAATATTCCCATTTTTAAATTTTCGTAAACACGTGAACGGAAATCGAGTACGACAGAAACTGAGTCCGTGTTATTGAAAGTGACTTCGGTAGCATTGGGATAAAATGTGAAAATTTGGTTATCCCAGTCCATGGAAGTATGTATAACACCTCTCCGTCCTTCGTAAATTATGCTGGTTCCCTCGTTGTTACGGAAGCCAAATTTTGTTATAGTTGGAGCCTCGGCCACATTAGCATGTACTCTGATGTCAAAAATGTTCCCCCTCCGGCACCCCCGTAAAAAAAATTACCCTTTCTGCACATTACACATTGGCAGAAAAAGCTACGATAGCTTCGTAAACCTGTAGCTCAAAAAACATATTACAAAATCGTCTTTATCTGCTGATTGTTGAAATACATTCTTTGACAAGATTAAACGTACAAAATGCTATTTACAGGCTAAATTGCTTGTTTTGAAAGCCATTTCTAGCCGACATAAATTTGGTAGTTTCTTTTGATTTCTGTATTTTCATATCAGTCGACGCATAATCATCGAAATTTTACACATTTATTTTTGGATAAATTGACAAGCTTACTTCAGAGGAAATCCAGATAGAGGTAGGCTAGTTTTCCATGGAGTTTAAAAATATGGAGGCATAAGCAGGTTGAACAGATGTCAAGTGTGACTGAAAATACAGTTGGAGATGGAAAACTGGCCCACTACTAACTGGATTTCCTCCGGAAGTAAAGTTGTAAGTTTAATCAGCATTACATCAATTAAACTTCTGATGATTATGCGTCGATTGATATATAAGTCACAAGAAACCACCAATATTATGATGACTACAATTGGCGTCAAAAACAGGCAGTTTACCATGTAAAATATCTTTTTGTGCTTTTGTCAAAATGAATTACACCTATCCCATTTGACATTATCATCCCAGTAACGTAAACAAGTCAATTTGAGAATGGTGAAAACATTTTAAGAATGAAGTCACTTACAACCAAAACACTATTCACGCTGATCAACAATAAACTTGCTGCAAAATACGAAAGATGGCCTCAGTCACAAAATTCAGTTAGCAAAATTGCACAAATGAATGAACGAAAAACTGATTTGAAGTTGGTGTGACATGACAAGCCGTAGAGAAGTTGATGAGAAAATAAAAAAGATAGCTGGAAGAACTCTGGAAAGAAATCAAAGTGGACAAGTGACCAACTTTGCCGACTCTCAATTACTTGAGCACGCCTTGTCATTCATATCACACAACAGCGAAAACTTTTTTTTTTAGAAAAAAAAATATTTTATTTCTCAGCTAAAAGTGAAAACATAGACAAGAGATTGCCAGAGAAGAGCTGCGAAGTCTTCGTAGACCTGTAGTGTCAAAGTACAACCCGGCCAGAAAACTAACAAAATTGGCTTCATCTACTTATTGTTGGATATGCATCAAAATAAATTACACTCATCTCATTTCACTTATCGCATTAAAGTGAGCAAAGTCAATTTGAGATGGGTAAAAAAAATTTGAAATGAGGAATTTATTTGTGGCCAAATAATTATTCACGCTAATGAACAAAAAAACTCACTTTAAAATAGCGTCACGTCAAGAAATATTTTATGAAGTGCAGAAATAAGTGTACAAATATCTGGCGTGACGTGAACAGGAAAGTGAAGAAAAAGCTTTTTAATTGGCGTGACGTCACAGGCTGCAAAAAAATTGATGGGATGAAAAACACAGCAAGAAGAATTCCGGAAAGATCTAGAAAAAGAAAAATAACCAAAAGTTATAGTAACTAAATAGCACAAACCACTATATAACCTAGCCTTATGAGAAAACATAGCAGTCAGACTGCAAGAATTGAGGTGCGGCGCAGGTTTCGTAGAGTTTTAGTCTCAAAATCATGCCAAAAAGATCATAAGAGTGAGTCAAGTCTTATAAGACATGAATAAAGTGAGCTATTTCACGTTTGATCTTAAGTTTATTCACTTGTTGCATGACTTGTGGCGATAAAAGTTGCGATAAACTCGTACTATAAACATACCCGTACCCGGAAGATTGCCGGAAAATGGCCGCGATAGACGCTTGTGGCCTTCCACGAATTGAAACAACTCAAGAAATAGGATAAGATAGACAGATCGACCAGCAGTCCTTCGAAAGACCACTAGACTTTTGGGTTAGAGCCGGACTGTCAATTTATGACACATAAGGTCTATAAGGAAAACACCAAAAAAGTTTTTTCAAAATATTTTCAAGATTTGAAATCAAAAACTCAAGACTAATACTCAAGAATTAAGGCATATAAGTTTGACACTACTTAGATGCACACAATTGATATTTAACTAGTAAAGGTTCATAAAATTTAAAGTTCCATAATTCAGAAGTCATTTCTTGAGTGAGGTAAGTTACGCAATTGACCAAATAGCAGAAATGCAGTCACGCACAAAAATAATAACTGCAAAGCAGTTGAAGTCACTGAAGTCATTGAAAAAGTCAATTCCAAGAAGCCTGGTCGTAGGAATCATCGATGGAGACGACAAATTAAAAAACATAGCAGAACAAGTCCTGAAAAACAATTCGAGGAACTCAATGAAAAACTTAGAAGAACTCTACCAGCGGATAAATTGAACAGTGCCCGCCAAAAATCAAACAAATTGATATAAAAAAAATGAGAAACTAAAACAAAATTGAGAAACTAAACAAAAATATACTCATTGATAAAACACTTGAAGCTTTTACCCCATAAGGCAAAATTTGATCCCTTCAACCCCTCAAATATGTTCAAAACCAATTTTTGTTTCTGAAATGGGTCCCGTATCATATCTACAAGACCTGAAAAAATTCATTGGCCCTTGAAGATGATTAACTCGAAATTGACCGAAAATTTTTTTTAAAAGAAATGAAATCAATTGCCATTGTTAATGAAATGTTGCTGAAAATTGTGATATTGCTAATTTTACAATCAGTTCTGTGTCTCTAGAGGCTATCCAGGAAACCAATTCCAAGCCGTCAAAAACTCATTGCTCGAAGATCGATAGGCATTAATTTTTAGAAAAAATTATTGTTTCAAAAAATGGAAATTCGTTCTATTAAAAAGTTGAAAACCCTTCAATTGCCCCCTAGCAACCATTTGGTAACTTAATATCAAATCCTGGATGAGGCATGACCTGGCTACTGGGGCAAGAGAAACTGGAAAAAAGACAAACGTTTTGAAAAAACGTTTTGAAACTAGCAACCGTCCAGTAAATTTTCATCAGACAGCGAAATAGGTTTTCTGGCACTTGAGAATGTACAAAAATCAAAAATTGACAAAAACTTTAGGAGACCTTAAAAAAATTGCATTTTTTATCCGAAAAATGCTAAAATTCGAGACATTAAAATGTTGAAAACCAATCCATTGTACTAGAAACTATATAGTGCCCTGTTATCAAACTTTAAAGGTGATTCCTTGGCCCCTGAAGTTGGAAAAACTCAAAAAATTCCAACAAAATTCAAAAAACTTGAAAAAAATTGCAAAAATTAGTATCATTTTGTTTGTGTCTGAAGTACCAAAACAAATAGCTCATAAAGTGGTCATAACAAGTAAGTTTGTCTCGCAAAAGGCCTTCATCAACTTTTAAAACCTTCAACTTGAGACTAATCAATCAAAAAACTCAGAAAAATTACAAAAAACATGAAAAATTGCAACATTTTGAGCAAAAAAAACTCCTAAAAATGACCTTTTAACCTTAAATTAAGGCCATCCCAGCAGCTGCACCACTCTAAGCACTTGAAGGACTACTAAAGCCCCTTTTGGGCTTCTTATGAAACTTAATGCCCGCTAAGCTTTACATGTTTATCTCGTTTTGAAAGATCAAAATTATTGAAAAATGTTCGAACACATCTTAAAATTCTTTGAATTGTAAAAAACCACGATGTCACCAATAATAGCCGCTATCGCTTTGCGGATATTAATCACAAAAACAGTTAGATAAAGTAATGCAACTGTTTGTAATCGCAACGAGAGCTGCAGTCTAAAAAATCAGTAAAAATAATACCGACCAAAAAAATTCGTCTTTTCAATGAAGGCTGATATGTTATATTTTGATTAAAAACCTGTATAAGTTTTTGCTGCCTCTATAAGTTGCTCTCAAATAAACTTCATTTAGAGTGACACACGCCCATTTGACCTTATCTCTTTGAATTAAAAAAAATAAAATTCAATTCAAAGTGAAAAGTCTTTTTTATGAGTGAGGTAAGTCAAGTGTGACCAAAAATTTAATAACGCGAATGAACAAAAAACTCGCTCCACTAAATGCGAAAAATGACGTCACACACGTACTTCAATTGAGATTGCATGAACGAATGAACAAAAAGCAGATTTGAAGTGGTTGTGACGTCATATGGTCGTAACAAACATCACGACGACGAAATGAATAAAAACCAAGAGAATGACAATAATAGCCCCAGCTATCGCTCTGCGGCTATTAATAAAAAGTAATAACCAAAAATGCATGCACAATTGAAAAGTGATAATCAAAAATTTGTATTCAATGGTAAACACAGTCGCAAATCTTGAGAACTTTCAAGAAAACAGAAAAATGCAAAAATAATTTTCTGAAGAAACCATTCGGATTTATCATAACTTTCTGCAACTGTCTGATCAAAATTAGTCTGTAAAATTCAAATTGAATTCAGTGGTTAACGTCATAGATATGAAACAAAACAAATGAAAAAATGACCACCAAGTAGACAAAAAATGCTTAGAAAAACTGGCAAAAAATTTTTACTCTGAACGCAAGAAGGACATTAGCTCTAACCAACCTCTTTGCCAACAAATAATTTCTTGTTTAGACCCCACGTTTTAACAGCATGTAATCAAATTTTGAATAAAACTCTTATATCCACTTTTCATGACCCAGACTACTGACCTTGCATACTTATGAAACTGAATTAAAACAAAATGGAAGTTAGCCAAGTTTTAAAAAGTTGACGTTCGTTTTAATTGTAAGACGTTCGTAAAGAACGTAAAGATAAAATCTATATATATATATATATATATATATATATATATATATAGAGAGAGAGAGAGAGAGAGAGAGAGAGAGAGAGAGAGAGAGAGAGATTCAAAATAGCTAAAAATATAAATTTAGTTCAATTATATATATGTATATATATATATATATATATATATATATATATATATATTGAACGGGAAAATTAAATTAGCACCTTCTATTATCACGAAGTAAAAATTCAATATTTGAGGCAAAACTACTCCAGCTTAAATCGAGTCTCAAAACAATTTTTACGCCATTGATCCCCTACACTAGTCTTCTCTCATACCTGTAGAATTCAAATAAAACAGTACGTTCACTTTTCAGAAACCACAATGTAATTTTGATGAGCTCCATCCAACTCTCACAAGTAAAAGAAAATTGTCACAAGATGGTCTGTTTTCAGGTTTGTTCAACTTGTGCACTTGTGTTAAACATTAGAGAAAAATGTGATTAAATTCTGATCTAGTGACAACCTTCTTTTTACTGTCTGTTTTACTTGATAAAGTGACTGTTGGTGGGTAGCAGTTTCAGTACCAACCCAATTTACGTTTGCTTTGCACGTCATATGAATTTTGAGCAATTTGATAGAATTTTACTCCTCTTAATTCCTCAAAAGATGTCACGAGTACTTACATTGGAAGTTTACGATCTTTCCATAAGCAGTGGTAAATTCAGACCTCATGATATCTGTTCAATTTAACCAGTCTTTAATATATCAATTGAAGCGAGGTTTTGCAATAATTATTAAAAGTCAAAAGTGAGACAGTACCCCTAGTTTTACGAAGTAAACGGTGAAATTTTTGACGCAGTAAGCCTGCACCATTGATTGCTTACGCTAGTGGTCCTGCCTGCATGTGCTTTGGTGCCTAGCAGAGAATTGCCTCCCTTGTAGAGTTTTCTCATTGTTGTATATCAAAAATTTCTCAAGATTTTTGCTTAACGAAAGCGAACTGCTGTTCAGGGCCTTGAAAAATTTATCATTCTCTGATCGATCGCTTATTCGCTGTCTTAAATTCAATTCAAGAGTTGCCTCATTTTTGCAATATAGGGGATGCAATTGCTGAAACGAAACCTTGTTCCAAGGAAAGTTTTCCACTTTTCCATCGCAACAAGATAAAAAAGAGGAGATAAGCTATGAGAGTGGGTTAATTTACTTATGTTTTGGCATTGAGCATACATGGTAAAAATCTACCGGGGAAAGGGAACATGCCTGATCTTTTTGGTTCCATTTTTCGTACATCTAAGTGTTAAAATTGAATTGCCAGTGAAGACTCCTTTTTCAATATCCACTTGCATAACAAGTGAGTGCGTTGATACGTCCCATTCATCGGGAAGACTGTTGAGGAATGTCCTCTTCGACGGATCCCACGGGGTTGTTTGTCCCGCTCTTATAAAAGACATCAATACTAAAAATGTTTCCACCACCATCCCAGTCAGCAGCTGAAATTTGAGTTTAATATGTGTGAAATTAGTGAACTTTTTTATAACAGGCTACCTACGAAAAGTCGCATGTGAAAAAATTTTGAAGTTGAAAAATGAGGGGTACATGAGCTATCAAGGGCGTGAAAGACTCATCGAAAAAGGCGGGATTGGAATCATTTCAAACCGGGCGGTTGAAACGATTTCTGTTTCTTAAAAAAATTTCTTAAAAGGAACAACAAAAATGATAACCTCTGTTTAATTTTTAAATTGATTAGAGCTTACAAAGAGATTGCACCAGAAAAGGCTAATATATGGTAGAGTATAGTTCTGGGAAGCCTAAGGCAATTAGAACTCAATTGCCGAAGGCTTCCCAGAACTATATTCTAACTTATTTAGACTCCAATTTCACAGTTCAAAACTCAAAGAAATCAATTAAAATTTTTAGTAACATTGCAATTATCGTGCAGCGAATCAGTCCAACAATTGAATAACCGTTCAACCCAAATACATATTTTTTCCGAATTCCTTGATATTATTGTAGGAGCAAATGGATCGCAGAGGTCGTCAGCCGGCTTTGTTGTGTCACTCTCATTCTAACTGGTTATGGTTTTCAGAAAAATGAGCGATTTATAAAAAAAACATTTCTTTATATTGACTGAATTATAGACCTTAAAGTCCATTTTGCCGAAGTTGTTATATTTTGTGACTGTTTCAAGTTTGCAATTATCCACTTTAATTATCTTTGAAAATTGTATGCTTTGTCTTATGGGAAAGTTTGCTTCCAATAAAATTTTCCAAGAAACATGCCTTAGAGCTTCCAAGAATTTTTTCCAAGAAGTTTGCCCATTTGATTGCTCCTTTTATACCATTTTGTAAGGTTGAAATCCTCGAGACAAGTGTGAAAAGTGAGCGAAAAACTGATTAGGTTCAAAGTCTAGGGTGATATGAAACGTGAAATCTTGAAAAAAGTGGGACGCTTAAAAAAGTATGAAATAATGACTTCTTGGTTGATCATTTTTCAAAATTAGTGATCGAGCCTAACTTTATTTTTGTTTTTTAACAGCGAAATTGAGGTCTAAAACCATTAATATTCCCAAATTTTGTGTCTACCAACATTACGGGATCGACCATGGGTTGATCGATACTTGTTGGCGCTGGCGTTTTTTCAAATCAAAATCAACTTAAACGAAAACTTCGCTCATGCAAAGGGGGGTCAACATCAGTGAGATGTTTAAGTCGAGCTTGTCCAAACAAAATTCTGCTTTACAAAATCCGTCAAAAAATCTTCCTTCTTGGCTCGCCTCGAGTGTTTTCATTGTGTGTGCGTATAAGAGTTGTGTCTCTGTGTTTGCTTATGTGTTTGTGTGTGTTCTGAAATGTTGTTAAATGTGTATTCAAAAAGTCGAGTTGTTTATTTAATCCGTTTTCACATTCAGTTCTTCATTTCGTGCCCCCTAGAAAACCTTCGTTCCTTGAGGTTGAAGCCAATTTAACCCTTGTTCACGATTTTAGTTTTAAGAAATATTTGGTTATAATTAAATTAGTTTGTGACGCTCTTAGGGTTATACTTTTATACCTGTATTTTTGGAGGCTTAAAAATCACGTCCACAAACCGAACCTAAAAATTTGGTTGAGATAATACTGGATTGAAAAAACTCATGTAAGGACCTTGCGTCAACCGTATTAGTCTTGAGGAGACCATGGGTCGATTTTTCGAATTTTTAAAAACATACAGGGCTATTAATGAGCGAGTATAGAGAAAACTACAGGCCATCAAGTATCACAAATCTGTATTTTCTGCAGGTGGGTATGAAAAGATTGTTGATGGCATTCTGGAAAGACATTGCTCAAAAGATGCTATGTGTGTGCAAAAACTGCAGGTCAACATATGAAACAATTTTGTGTCAACAATTAAAACATACTTGTTCATGTACACTGCTATATCGGTTCAATATTCCGTGTTTTTCTACAACAAAAACTACAAGTAGACCACAGGGAGAGATTTCATATTATCAAAGCAAATTAACACGCTCAAAAAGTGGAGCACAGAAAAACACAACGTATGATGATTTCCTGGAAATTAAAGAAAAATATTATTATATTAAAAACAAACAGTATATTGATAAAAACAACAGAAGGGCGCCAAGTATAAACTTTGATTCGAACGAAAAAAAATGAATCACCAAAGGAAAAACACACAGAAAGAAAAAAAATAGGTTTACTCTTAAAATTAGAAATTCGGATGCCAAAAACGGAGCCTTTCATTGTAATATTAGATAAATGAAACATACAAACTGAAAACTTCACGCAAATTAGCTAAAACAGCGTTTTTTTAAACAAAAGATACAAGTTGAAACTAAAAACAAGTCATTATGTGAACTTGTCAATAAATAAAAGATGAACCAGTGTCTCATCTTTCAACTCAGCGTCAACACAGTCAAAGTTAACTGAATGACACTTTTCGTTGGCAGACGGCAGTGCACCAGCAAAAACCAAGCATAATTTTTTGAAAATTTCAAAATGGACAAACTTATTGTACTTTCAGATAACACTATCACTGAAGTTTTTGAAAAAATAAAAGGTCTGAATAAAAAGGACATTCAAATTTGTTTGAAATCAGAAATGAAAAAAGGATGGCTAAAAAATCTGCAGTCTGAGAGATCATGTATAAGGTTTTTTACAAATTCTTTGATCCGATGTATTCCCTTTAGATATTGAGAGCGGCTAGGGTGGTACTATTTCAGAGAAAATGATGAAAAAAGTACCCAACCAATCACAGACAAGTTTGTTTTGCCGACACTCTTCAAAGCGTTCGAAAAATCAGTTGTGCTGTGTCATTTTTTAGACATTTTGAAACTAAAAGTCTTCAGTACGGTTCAGTTGTGAACAAAATAATTAAAAGTAGAACTTGCTCAAGTGGTAGAAATTTCCCGATATCACAAAAAACCACAGTGTTTTTTTTACCACAGTGAGGCTGCGCATACTTTCGATACTTTTTGAATCCTACTTAGGCGCAAAAAGCACTTTATTTCCGTAAAAAACTCGTTTTCAGAAATAATATTCACTAAACGCGATTTCCTTAAGGGTCAGCACCAGAACAAATTCAAGCAAATGGACTTGCAATCGAGCAAATAGAGCAATAAATCCCTGTTTGCAATAAATTCCCTGTTTGCAATTTAAGACGATTCACTGCTCACGAAACGTCGGTAAACAAAATATAGAACACGATCTCTTTGAGATTTGCAAACCAGCAGAATATTAATCATGACAAATGTAAGTTTTCGAAATCAATTTTGAAAAACATAAAAGAAGCTACGAAATATTTTGATTTTTCTCTAGATTCTACCTTTCTTCCGCAAAACATAAGGAAGAAATTGCAAAGTTGAAACGAGCAAAAACTCGTTTCTACAGTTTCAAAAGCTTTTCAGTCGTGCAGTTGTAGTACTCTTGAAAAAAGTGTGCTCAAGCGGTATTTTCTTATGGAGCCGAACTTAAGAATATGTGTTGTTGGTCAAAATATATCTTAAGAATTATTTTGGTCTTAAACTTTGAAGGCATCTCGAAAGTCAAAGAAGAGGACCTGAAAATTTCAGACGCGCAGAAAATTCTTCTCTGCCATTTAGTTAGGGTGCTGTCTATGAATATTAGATAAGACTTTGGCACACTTTTCTGAGTAATGCGATTTACAGATTTGAAACTGAAAAACTTAATTGTCAAAGAGGGTAGACAAACTTTACTATTACTGTGAGCAAATTTGACAACAAATTTTCAACAATAAAATTGTTTTTAATGCGAGTGCGTATATTCAACTTTTTTGCAAAACTGGAAATCAATATCATTAAAAATCTTATAGCGAAATCTGAAACAGAACTAATTACCCACAAGGAAACATTTCCTTTTGAAACAATTGCGTGTCAGTAAAATAGCTCTTCATATTAAGCTTCATTTTGTTTAATCTCTTGAAAACAGACATCACTTGAGGAGCTCCGACCTATTTAAATGCTTCTCAAGCGTTGTTAATACCAATCCATTTTACTTTTTATAGAGCTTTTGGATATTCAAAACTTGGCTAATCTATGTGCCAGACGATGGCATGAAATAAAGGGAAAAAGCGCTTTTAATATATGGGCCAGACCCCCGAACAGATAAAAATTGGGTATGGGTCAGAATAAGTAGACTGCACTCAGGTATGAGGCAAATGGTAGGAGTAAAGGGAATTTTGTTCAAACGGTCTGCCAAGGCCCTCTGTCCTCAATATAAGTTTGACCCTTTCCTGCCTTGGCTCTCTTACCTAATCGCGGGATCCTTCATTTGGTTTAAATATATTTTTTGGTTACTGGGATAGCACTGAAATAAAAAACCTTTTCCTTATTGTGAATTGGGCAAAAATGCTGAAAAATTGTTTTTAATCAAATTCTCATTATTTGTTGTTTGGAATAAAAATGTGTCACTGATCCAGAGATTTGAATGAATTGAAATCTGTTGTAGGCTATTAACTTCAAGGTAACTAAATTGCGTTCATTGCCAACAATGGTCGTTCCAATGCTCATGCAGCACCCATGTGGAGGAAAATTTGAAAACTAGTCTTCAAGTAAAATTGTAACTAGGTCTATTATTTATTAACTAGGTCTAGTTTACTAGGCATTACTGAATAAGTCTAACTGTCATGAAATACAATGAACCCGTACCTTGGTCACAGTGAGTTTCATTGCTGTACCATTGATTTTCAATCGTAACCATTACTGTACCAGACAAATAGCAGTCTAAATACTTTTGCCAGTCTGCGCAGACTCGATTAGGCAACATCCCAGTCTGTCCTTTTTTTCGCAGCATCATTTACATTATTGGTTAACACTGCACAGAATGTTTCAGATCAGACTGTACATACAAAGAACTAACAGACTGTACATAGCAAATTTTGAAAATTTCGAATAACTGATATCATGCATGAAATTTTCAACATGGCAATACCCGGAGCTGCATTCTAGCTGAACTTCTATGAACTACACCACAATTAACTCACACATCGACCTCCACCGACTTCCGCCGACCTCCGACCTCCACCGACTTCCACCGACTTCCACCGACCTCCGACATCCACGGACCTCCGCCGACTTCCGCCAACTTCCGCCGACTTCCACCGACCTCCGCCGACTTCCGACCTCCGCCGATTTCCACCGACCTCCACCGACTTCCGACTTCCGCCGACTTCCACCGACCTCCGCCGACTTCCGACATCCACCGACCTCCGCCGACCTCCGCCGACCTCCGCCGTTTCTACCTGAATGACGTGAATGCACCAATGTATTCAGCCCGTGGGGTGTCAATCCCAGTGTTAATCAGTGTATTTATGTTAACCTTTTTCCAGTGTTTGAATAGTAGACTCAATGGTCTTCATATGTTGTGTTTTTCAGATTTGATTGAAACTTGTTATTGAAATTTGTGTTGTCGACTCGAAGTGACTTTGATTTGATTGAATTTTGTATCGATATGGAACAGGTTGTTATTACGGTTGGGTTGCACGAATCGATTATGAAATGCCAGCAGGAAGTTATGTTTGTAGTTGCGGATGTGGAAAGTAAGTCATGCCATGGAATTCTAACGGCCAGGAAGGTGTTCGATATCGACAACGAACGGATGGATCTTGTACGGAATTTGCGCAAAAGAGGGGCACCTGCGAGTAGTGTAGTGGTGGTGAATGAAGGCAAGGGGAAACGGTTTGAGTGCGGGTTTTGTGAGTATGAATCACGTGCGCAGTACATTACTGCAAGGCACGTTGCCCGCGTTCACCAGAAAAACATCAGGCCCACTAAATGTGACCTTTGCCCGTTCAAAACGATATATTCTGCAAATCTAAAAAGACATCATCAAAGAGTTCATAATTCTGTCAGTTTGAAATTGAGGTGTGAGTCAAAGTCGTCGGAGTCGAGGTCGTCGGAGTCGAGGTCGTCGGGGTCAATGTCGTTGAGGTCAAATTCGGGGTCAAAGTTGTCGCAGTCAATTTTTTGTAGATAAAAATCCTAGTGATTGGAGATTCAAATCTGGGTGACGCAAAATCATCTCTGCAAGAAGACGAACTCCTGAATCGTTTTCGGTATTTTATTTCTCTGTAATTTTTCATCAAAGTTTTTAAAATTATTTAATCTTTTTTTACAGCCCTGTTTACGATTGTGTCGGTGGTCGCCGAGTTGACGACCTTAAAGATCTCGTCCATGATGCAAGGAATTATACTCACATTTTTGTTATAGTGGGTGATAACGATGCTAAAACAATGCCGGTTTCTTACATTTATCGAAAATTTGTTGAGTTTCGTGATGCGGTTTGGCCCACAAAAGTAAAATTTTCTGGGCATCTGAGACGTAAGGATTTGCCACCTCAGTTAGTGTCTAAGAATAATATGTTTCTACGAAATAAACTTGGTTTCCAACTTAAAGGAACCAGAGTGTTTAAACGCGAGGACTTCGATGATAATATTGGGTACCATTTTGATAAATATCGTGAAGGTTTTCGCCACCTTGGTGTTTTAATATTATCTGTGTTCAAAGAGTTCTGTTATGTGTAACTGAAATGTTGAGTTTCAGGTAAACGCTAAATCAGTTCTTCTGACAAATTTGTTTTTCCCTTAGAACCTACTTTTTGTTTAATTCATTTTATTTAATGAACTCCAGGTTCTGCTGCTTTGTTTTACCATTTCAGGTTCATGTTTTGATGTTCTGAGTTGGTGTTAATGTTCCGTGTGACGTCCGTGACGTTTGACATCTTTCCTGTTCGATTCGAGAAGATGGCGCATGGTGATGGCGCATGGAGCTGCCTGCGGCAAATGTTGGGAAAAGATCACCTGTGACAGGCGAAGTCGATTTACATGCAGATTATGACCTGAACAATTACAGAAAGAAGGGAAAGAGTGGGGACATTTAAACTATTTAATGCAATGGACATTAATTAAATGGACATTAATTCCATATTCCATATTTATATATTCCGTATTTATAATTTCATGCGTTTATAAATTCATACAATATGACATGTATTTATAATCATGCGTTTATAAATTCAAACAATTTACCAGAGCTTATTCTTTTTGCATGAGAGAGGGAGCAATTTATTTGACCGAGCAGCGTGAAACAACCACTTAAAGCCCCTACCAGATCAAAAAGCGGCAATATTTAGGCAGCAATTAAGCATGAATTAACAAAATGTGCAGAGCGAGTTTTGGCGGTAATTACTTGTGTGCAGAACAAAATTAGGCGGTAATTACTTATACACAGACAAAGCATAGCCGGCAATTATTAATTCGCAGATATCATTTAGGCGGGAATTATTCATTGGCAGATAAAACTAAGCCGTAATTTACCCCTGCAAATAAAGTCAACAGTAAAACTTTTTCATGCTCGTAGTATTTACTATGAAATTTTATCTGTAATTTCCCAAAAGTGACATGAACATAGTAATGGTAAGCCAAAAAAACAGACTGCAATTTTCAATGATTCAGCGATGATTTTTGCTGCAAGCAAGGTACGGGAAGCTTGAACAGGATTGCAAAGCTTCAGAATCATCGAAGCCTGATCGCAAGCATTACATTTTTCTACATTGAGAACAAACCAGGGTTGACCAAACTTAAATATGATTTTTAATAAGCGTTTTATGATTAGTAAGTTTCTTTCATGGTGGTCAACCCGGGAATAACCGTCAGGTTAAAATTTTACCAAATTGTAGTCACGGCGTTAGCTTCAATTTTGTCTGCAACGTTGCAAAACTATTTTAACGGGGAGTGTTATAATACGAGATCAGTAACATTGAGATCCTCTTCCTACAGATTATTGATTGACGAGAGATATCCAGTCTAAATTGTCCAAACTTATTGACATTTATGCATTTCGAAAATCAGTTCACATAAACAACAAAACCTATTAAACACTATGGCTTTCAGTTCAGGTTCCACTCACAGAATCTTTCGTTGACCGAGGTCCATGCCTCAAACAAGACTTTTTGTCAAATTGTAATTGCTATTGTTGAGTTCCATAACTAACCTTAAAATGGCATATCTTATGTAATCAAGTCAAAGAGAAATGATCATTTTGTGGTATAACAATTCATTGCTTGGCCATAACATTTCAACATTTCATTTACGTCATAGAGCGTCTTGTCCTCGTTCTATATTTGTTTGCGAGTATTTAATTTGGGTAGTTGCGCAAGCGGTAAACTCGAATTGAAACAATAAACATTATTTAGCTATAAAACCTTTACTTACATGTTTGCATCTCAAAACCGCCTACATAATGTTATATATCGTAGTGATCTAAGTATCAAATATTCAGAACTTGAGATATATAGACATATTGCTAGGCTTAAACATTCTTGTATCAAGATTTGAGTTTCAACATTTTGAATAAAGAAGGAACACATTTTCTGTTGAGAATATTTAGTTTATCTTGTGTTTATCTTCCAAAATGTCTGATAACCCTCCGCAGTACGAATCGGGAAAATATGCCGAAGCTACTCAGCAACCACCTCCCCAAACCCAATATGGTGTCGCCCAAACCCCTTACCCCCCGTCTTCAGCCCCATACCCACCCGCCAACGCTGGGCCGCCGCCTGTGAACTATGGGGCAACAGGGGGCAACATAGGGGCGCCCCCTTCTTACCAATACCCCCCATACCCCCAAGGAGGACAGGCGATGCCTCCGCCAATGCCGCAACCGGCCACGGCTCCTCCCCCGCAGCCCCAAGTGGTGACACAAGTGATAAGTTAGTAGTACTACGTCTCAATTTATACACATCATTTTTTTCGTTTCCTTGTAATCTCTACGAATGAAATGCAGCAGTCCTACGAGTTTTGATCATACAGAAATCGAAGAAGTCAATTTCATTTTTTGAAACTCTTTGAAGTTGGATGGAAAGTTTGAAAGAAACTATTGTCTCGAGTTACTGACAAAACCAATGACCGAGAAAACTTGTTTCATTTTACTGCTCCATTTTGGCAATCTTAACATTTCAAGAGTAACAACTTAATTAGGTTATGAAACATTGCAATTCCAGAATACTTTAAGTTTCTTTATGTGCAGTTTTTCTTCATTATAATTATATTAAGGTCATAGAGTTTGCCCAAGATAAATGTATGCTGCATAGTCTATATATCCATATCCTGCATAACACATCGATTACATAAGGTTGGCAACAACTAGGCATGGTATGTAACGGAGCCAACAAATCTGAAGAAGAACTAAAATGATAAAATGTCAGTTAACTCACGTGAACAGAGGATATGCAAAACAATTTGAAACTTGTATGTAGATGGTCATAGCGATAAAAAAAGTTTTCGATTAATTGAAATTAGCTTCTACAAGAATATTTGACTTTTACAACACTGGTTACGTATAGCAAAGAAAAGAAAGATTTAGAACAATTTCAGTGGATCTTAATAATTTTGATAATGAGAACAAAGCAAAAAAAAGTGAAATGTTATTCTTTAATTATGAGCGAAAATGATTGCTTGCCAAAAAGCTGGAAATACCTAGAGATTTCCCACTTAAAAATTGTTAACAGAGCAAAAAAAATGCGGAAATGGGAATTCAATATCACTCAGAACATCTCAGATTATAAAAAGGCTTTGGTATATTTTTTCAATATTTAAATTAGTGCTAACAGTTCGAAGTTTGTCACACCGGTGCCTTTTTAGTGTTTGTTTGCATTTTTTTGGCAATCACACACCTACATACCGCTACGTGGTTTAATCCAAAACAGTTTCCAGCAGCAGGCAACTGATTTCGAAAACGCAACTTAAGTTTTGCGCTAACTCCCAAATTTGTTCCACTCCAGGTAAAAAGATCGAAAAAAGCTTATTCGTCAAAAGCAAAATATGTTGTTGACTCTACAAATATGGGAAAATGATTTTCTTTCTTTGTGAAAACTTACCCATGTTAAGATTTTGCTTTGGTTTTTTGGCCCAAGAACTGTTAGTCATATGACAGGGGAAGTAGATGAAGACCAAAATAACTGTTGGTTTTATAACCAATGCAATTAGCAGTAAAAATTTAGTAGCGGGAGACGACTGGACACTTGAAAATACAGATATTAAGTAAAACAAATTAAAATAAAACATGCAGTATGGTTTTATATTGCACTCTTGTACCAGACAAAACCAGAAGCTCAGTATGAGTGTCCATGCCCAGAACAGCGTTAATGAAGTGTTAGTTGATAACAGATCGGAGAACAAAGAAATTCAGAGCCTTACTTCCTTTTAAAAAACACGATTTTTATTTCTTTTGACCATAATCAGGGCCAATAGTTCGTTGGACCGTTAATAAAGAACTGAAATGTTGATAGATCCCTATCTTGGTCAGAGGTATCCACTCAGCTTATGGCACAAGAGACTAAGGGATAAAACATATTGAGGAAACATTCGAATTAAAAAATCATGCAAAAGGGCTGAATAAGTGAAAAGGTTAAAAAAAACTCCCGATCACTCACAGAGGAGGTAGTAGACCTTGTTTATACATACATATTTGGGCTTGTTGTTCCAGAAGTTGTGGAGGTTCAAAAAATATGTTATAAGAATTGTGGATGCCCATATTAAGCGTTCGAAGATGTGTTTCTACAAGACTAAATATAAGGCCCTTAACCATGTTCAGCCAATTTTTATTAAAAGAGATAAACAGGAGCTTTGATGTGCGATAGTGAATACGAATATATACGACATTTACAAGCCTTCCAGAGAAAAGAACTTCGGTTAGAGTTCTCAGCACCTTTTACGCCGAAAGAGAATGGTAACGTTCAGCGCATTGGGAATACAGCAGTAGAAATACTGGATGTATACCTTCATCCAATCAGAGACTGAGAAGACATTATTCTCTTTTATATAGAGAGAACTCTACTAACTATAGTCAGTCTAATAGAGTAGTTGCACGATGTGCGTATATCTGACTCCGGTGTTATTCTTTATAACCACCGTTCTAATTGAAATATCGTCAGTGTTGTACTGATTCGGTTAGTCTGAGAGCTATAGGTAAGCATACTTCGCGCGCAGAAATAATAGCTCTAGCTCTTTTTAACTTAAGGCTGTAAAAGAAGCCCACAACTGGTCTGCCCTAACTGGTGCGATCAGTGAGTTAACAAACTCTAACCGTGAAAAGAACTCACACAGAACACACTATTCTCTCTTGAGAAGAAAAACTTAGATCTAGCTTATATAATTTTGTACTCTTTTTACAGTTAAAATTTGGAAAACAGGAAACACAATCCCAACAAAAACAAAATAATTAATATTAAAACACAAATATTAGTAAAATGAACCATTGCACTGATCAAACTTCCTCTTATCTTGATACACACTCCGACGAACTACAATTAGCTGTTCTTACACAACAGAACAAACGTCTAACACGCGCAATTTTACCCTTTGAAGTTAAAAACTACCCAGACAAGATGAATTAAAAATACTTTTAAGGATAGAAAAACAACTCAAATATCACTATTTTGCAATAGAACATTGGCCTCCCCTGTCTTTACCAGAGAAAGAATCACATTTTTCCCGATTTGCTTTCCTTTCATTTTTAATAGAAATATATGGAGCTCAACTCACAAAGGGCTTGATTCTTTTTCTTTGTGATCCTCACACAAACACATATATTTCTCTCATAGACACTTTATTTAAACCACTATCAGATGCACTATTTGAATTCCTTAACGGAGTATGGTCAGAAATACAACCCTCGGATAGAACGGTTGTAATTAGAATATCTGCTTTTGAATTTTTTAAACGTTTAGCCTCTACACTTAATACTGCTATTTTAAAATCACGGAAAGAAAGCGTACATAAAGTCGCTCGACAAGAATTAGAAGGTTTCACTCGTCTTCTTAAAACATACATAAGCTCTGTCAAAGATGTGGATTTAAACGAAGAAGAGATTCTCAATTATCTTACAATTCTCATTAAACAAATCCCTTTTCAGGATATTTTTTATAAATTAGA
Source organism: Convolutriloba macropyga (assembly GCF_964194025.1). Classification (NCBI taxonomy): domain Eukaryota; kingdom Metazoa; phylum Xenacoelomorpha; order Acoela; family Convolutidae; genus Convolutriloba; species Convolutriloba macropyga. The sequence continues at coordinate 29,419,280 of NC_134475.1, forward strand.
TCACATATTGTATTCCCACAATTGTTGTGAATGAGTTTTCTATATTAGAGATTTTAAAAACGAACACATTGTTATTTTCTATCTCCAAATCTTTCCACCTCAAGCAACACATAAATTATCTGAACTTCTCTATACAGAAATTGCGTACACTATTGATCTTGACGCTACCCCAGTCTCATACGATATTAAATATATTAAAGAAGTTCTTAGGTTGGATGAGCAATGCCAGCAACAACCGCTCACAAAATGAACCTGTATATCCGCATATTATCTTTACATTTGCCAGAAAATATTATACAATATCCGAAATGTTAACAGTTTTTTCTTCTGATTTTTTAAATCTCATCTATCAACACAATGTCCTTTTATCAGAATCACCTATTGCAGCAATCCGAGTTAGCATACCTAATTTAAATCTACTTATAATCGTTGTTCCAACGTTCACTAACTACAAAATCTATTATTGTGATAATTGCCCCACTCTGGGCCACTGATTAACATCAAAATTGCGTCCTCTAAATAACAATCCAACACTAACCCAAGTGCTCCACTCGTATCCAAATCACTTAGTTGCTCATACAGTGAAACGACTAAACAATCCACCCCCAAAAATGCATCATTTAAACTCTTTAATAAAAAACCGTAAGCACAAGAGACCGAAGAACACCCTTACTCAGTCACTACTACTGTCAAATCTGTAGATAGACATCGTCCCACTGGATTCTCCCCCCACAATCAGTAATCCCATATCCACCTATCAAACCAAGCGCAAAAACACCAAATGTAAGCACAACACCAATCACAACAAATAAACACACAGACTTTATGGCCATACTCAGGCTTTATTGCCAACACAACACTTCAACCACCAACTATTATACCTGCTCCACCACGAGCACCACAGCCTGAACTAATTAACTATTCAAACACACCACAATTTTCCACTCAACCTAAAAATTTTGCAAACACGAACAAAATTAGTAGATCGGAATCGCAACAGCCAATTCACACTATTTCGAATATAAACGATACACCACAAGATATTAGTCTTCTCTCAGACACCTCTACCTCTGATCCACTTAACTCTCAATTTTTTCACCTACTCCATCACAAATTGGGAGTAACCCCTTTAATCCGACACAAGGACAAGGAACTAACATTGAGCGCTTACTCTCACAAGCACACTGTAACCACTCATTTAATTTAGTCAATTCATCACCTTCATTTCAAAATTAACTACCACTTAGCTTTCAAGGTACACCACCTATAATTACACTTAGTTCAAACTCACCTACACCAGACCCAGACCAACATTCTCACCATTGTTTTGGGAAACTACCCGACACTACTCGAACTTATCCAACGCTACCATTAAAATTTTACCCAAAATTTGTTGTTCCCCCACCCACCCTTTTTGGAAATCATAGTAACGGCAAGCAACTGCATAATTGGGCCAATTAAAGAATTACTAAATCATATAAGATCACCCCAGTACAAAAACAACGAGCACATGACTTGCTTAAACAATCTAAAATCACATTTTCTGTAGAAATCATCGTTGAACATGATAAATTAACATTTCACCCAAAAGCTGCTGCAGCACCTAATTTTAGGGTTAAAACAAATCCATCACCCTTTATCTGCCAAGCATTTCACTATAAATTTGACAGATAAACAAAAAACACAGCAGGATATTATGTATTCTACAATCCTCACTCTGGGCTTTCTTACACATGTCCATTACAAATTCAATTTTCTTTTTGCTTAATTTATTCATTTCGCACCCACTTCCGATAAAACAACACATTAAAATTGATAACCACAACATTTCCACACTTAAATCGGGAGTACAAAACCTAGTAGTCGAACACTATGATTCCCCCCAAAGCATATCACTAAAATGCAGTTTTATAAGCTCAATAAAATTGGCGAACGTAAGATCAAACCGGCACTTTCAAATATTCCCCGCCCAAGTACAATTTCTTTCAGAAATTCGAACAGATAATCGCTGGGCTAAATGTTCTGCTCAAAACAATGAACACGAATATCATGTCGTCCACACACACTAGGATGGTCATTCAACTAACTAACATCACATTTAGTTTTGATGTAAAATCAGAAAGCATTTACTACGGCAAAACACGTATAAAATGCGATCTTGAACAAGGCTACTGTCCTCCAAACCACGCTATCAAAGCAACAATCTTTTGGGAACCCAACAATCACTGTCGTATTTCTGACGTTGGTAGATCATATGCACGCATGATAAAATTTCAAAAACGCTATTTTATTGAAACACTCGAAAACAATGAACCTAATTGGGGTCACAAACAATATGCACAAATGTATTCTAGTCGTTTTCAAAAAGACCTTTATGAACATCTTTTTATGATAAATCCGCACTTTCTCGTTTCGAGGTCCTCACAAAACCTCTATATAAATGTAACGAAGATCTCCCATATTATGCTACACAATATCAAGATATTTTTGCTCAATACCAAGAAGGGATTAATTTTGTTACAGGCAAAGCATCAGCAAAATTTAAAGACGTACACGCAACTATTCCTATTGAAGCACCCTCTATCACACCATATACTAAAAGAAATATCCGCAATGGATATGTTATCCTACAAGAATCACCTGTTTAACGTAAATCTGAAATGCACAAACTTTTTAGAAAACAAATTTGGTTTGGTGCTGTCCACCCAAATGTACAGATTGATGCAAAACTCGACTTTATGGTTATCCGCCTCTTACCAGAAACGAACCACACAAGTCTATCTATTTACAAAAAACTTTGCAATCTAGAGCGCGATCTTAAACCGCATTTTTCTTTTAACACAAAAATTTCCACTTGTTGGTTATGTCACCACAGGACAGCGACACACATTCCCTAGACTTTAAAGTTCAAACGTAATTTGACTTTTTCCAAGTAAATTTGTCTCATCACGTCTTTATGTATTAGAAAACCAATGTTTTGAACGTTTTCCTATATTCTACCAAAACAAATTACAGTTTGTTGACCAAGTCACACGTAAGAACTTCCCGTGGTCTATTAAAGCATCATGTAAATCGGATGATTTTGATCAAAAAATCTCACTAGAAGCGGATTGCATTGAGTCATACTGTTTAACGCCTTAACCAATTAAAGCAAGAAAACCCGTCAGAACTTTCACGTCTTACGAAATTGAAAACCGCTTCAACCAAGCAGACTTTACTGCACAACAAGTTGGCATATAAAGTAAACACGAGTGGACTGAATCCATTAATAAAATGAAATTTAACAATTTAATAGACGACGCCGCCGAGAAACTTGAAGTAGCACAAGCAGATTTCGCAAAACAAGCACAATTACAAGCACAATTCTCACAATTACCAAGCGAATACAACAATTATTTTAAATACTCTTTATCAACGGAAAAAAATTTACACTTCGCCGAGTCGATTGGATTGGTGTGATCTAATCAACGGCAACTATTTAAAAGAATTTCTCATAGGAATCTTTGGATACGCTTATTTTGGGTACGTATTGAAAGAAATAGCCATAATTTGGACTGTTTTCAATTTTCTTCAGTGCCTAATTGGCCTATTTTGTAGCTCATTTAACGCATACAATCTCAAATCGCTTCTCAGCCCCAATATCCTATTGGCTAAGATTATTACCTCTGGATTTTTTGGAGTATTTGCACAGACAATATTCCATGTATTACAATCCAATTCCAAACAATATAAACCACCATAACCTAAAAAAAGACGGAAACATTCCGTTGACAGCTGAACTACACCTTCTCAAATTGAATTGAATCTGTTACACAAAAAGTTTGAAAATTTCTATAAGAAATTCTCCTCTCCTGTTCACAAAAACTCAAAAAAATCGGTCCCCAGCCTCTATTTATGAATGCTACGAATTACCAGTAGCATCACATAAGAAACCTGATCTTCAATCCTTGCACACTTTTAATCCAAATAGAGGTAAACGCTCACGCGGTATTTCACTTTCAAGGGACTCTTTCGAAGATGATACTGATTATCAGGAAATCCCAGAAGAGCTCATTTTACATTTACCTAGCACTCGAGTTTTACACTTTTTGTTTTATCGACTCCACAGCAGTCACCACCACAGCACAGGAAGGAGATTCACCAATCCCTCAATTCTGGACCCCACAGCATGTGACCTCATCATGCTGGAGGTCGAAGACATCCTGCCCTCGCCGCTCACACCCTTGGTGCTGCCAGACCCAGTACCAGAACCAGTATGCGAGATGCAAACACTAGCCCTCTTCACGATGGCTCAATCTTCCCCACAGACACATTCTGTGGACACACTAAACTACCACCACCTTCCCCCGCCACTTCATCCTCTTCCTCTGGAGAACGCCACCTCTATATTGAGAGCGATACAAGTTCCCCCTCGTTCCTGTTGGACCACCAACTCGTCACAAGAGCTTCTCCTTCAAGGAGATCACCGGTGCCACAGCTAACTCCAATGTTTGAGACAACCACACACACACTGATTTCCACATCACAACCACTACCCCAGCCTACGATTATCTCCTCCCGGGCTGATCAGGTTGCCATTGCGGAATAATCAGGTCGTTCCACGCCTGAAACGGTTGTTCCAAATTGAGCATACTCTGGCAGGATTCGTGGACCTCGACCACGGTCTCAACCACTGCTGTACCCACCACCAGTACCGCCCACAATCTTTTCACAACAACCACGATTACCTTCGCCACGGTATGGCCCAACCATTCCACCTCTCCGACCACAGACATCCTTTCCCCAACCAACCCCTACGATCGACCGAAATCGACGGACAGTTATCCGAGCACCGACCCTTCACCTAGGAGACGCCCTAGAATAACAGCACACGAGATCTACGCCGTACGCTCTTCGCCAATTCAGGGTTCACAGTCAACCACCCGACACACTGCAAGCCCCCAAGAGGCCCACAGCCCTCATCCTCTAGAGTAAGAGCAAACCCCTTTGCTCCCGCACAAGGGATCACTCATAGAGCGTCAGGACCAAGTTTTTGTTTTCACCAATTCACAAATCCTCTCGGCATCGACACAGTCCACGGTGTCCATGTTCCCGAGCGGATAAACTACACATCTACACCTCCACAACATACTTTGAAGCCCACAGCTAGTTCCTGCTCCGTGGAACAATTAGAAAATGAGTATGTTGAAGAGGGTCGAGATAGAGATCTCCCACTAGAATGTCTCCACTTGCCGATCAACCCCCGTTTCATGGAACGTTTTTGGCACCAGTCCAAATACTTCGCCCTTGCGGACCGCCAGAACGATTACTCGAACACGGTCGTGACTCGCAATGTCGCCCCCTACCGTATTTATTAGAAACACGACCTCTTCTATCTCTAATTTGGTTTTTGCATCCCACACAGATGGATGTAAATAACTAAACACACAAAGTCAAGAGAGTGAAATGTTACACACGATCCACGATCATTTATTTGTCCAACATCACTTACACATGACAAATCCCATCATTCACATGAATCCCCGTCTTTAGTACGCCAACACCAAACTCACATCACCCTACTACATGAATTATAGTTATATAATTCAGCCAAATTATTGTGAACGCACTCTTCGGAATTTAGATCCGATTAAAAATTATTTTCTGTTTTCACTACTCTATGCACAGACCAACCGTCCAATACTCGTCCCGCTCGAATATCTCCAGTTTGTAGATGGAGGAGCCAGGAACCTTCAACCTCCTCTACAGGGACTGGATGACGAGCAAGTTGGACGATCGAGAGCCATCACCAGAGGAAACACAGATCCTCAACCATCTTCTCGCGTTGCAACCACACTGCAACGTCGACCTTTTCCCCGTGCCCTTGCAGCTTGGGGATCAAGACCTCTTAGAATTTTTCAGGGATCCAGACAATCGGGCCTGACTTTTAATTCGAATATGGAAAGTAGGCCACAGCCGTACAACCTCGGACTCACATTCCCTTATAACTTAAAGACTCACTGTTATGAAAACTCACGAAATTTATTTTTCTTTAGAATTCTTTCTATTTCACTTTTTGTATTTCCACTGTCCATGTTATATTTTCATCCTTTCTTCTTTGCCACAATTGAAGATTAGGATCAGTTCTTTTCTTCTTCCTCCCAGTCGGGACTTACTAAGCAAGTATTAAATTTAACAAATAAATTTAATAGGGAAAGTAGGTCTCACAGTAGCTAAAAGATGGTTTTCCATCAGAAGGTAAGCTGGTAGCTCCGATTGGTTCAAACCTTTTAACAGATGGAGATAAAAAGAAATCTCCTTGTACAAATTAGACGGAGACTACGAACTGCGAGCGATCCTCCAACTGGGAACAAATCCTCACTACATGACAGTAAAGAGCAGTTGGGTACTCTAAACAGGACAGACGTTACTGACCAGCACACCCTGTAACTGGCAACCTCACTGGTTCTACAATCGAACGAACCCCTCACTGACGACACTAGTCACTATTTTACTGACAGAGACTCCAGATGACGACGCAAGTCACAACTCCACTTCATCCACTTCAGAGATCACAACTCTCCACCCCACCATTCGACGAGGATGACACATCCAGCGTATTTCTGTTACAGTTTTCAAATTCGGATTTAAAACTCAACCCCGGATGGATGTAGCAGTAGAAATACTGGATGTATACCTTCATCCAATCAGAGACTGAGAAGACACTATTCTCTTTTATATAGAGAGAACTCTACTAACTATAGTCAGTTTAATAGACTAGTTGCACGATGTGCGTATCTCTGACTCTGGTGTTATTCTTTATAACCACCGTTATAACTGAAATATATATTCAGTGTTTTACTGAGTCGGCTAGTCTGAGAAATATAGGTAAGCCTACTTCGCGCGCAGAAATAAGTAGCTCTAGCTCTTTATACCTTAAGGCTGTAAATGGTGCTTACAACGGGTCTGCCTTAGGAACAATGCCTCTAATGACAAGTTGCCTGATAAGAAGTAAGGGCTAGATAAATCTTATTGGCTTTATGCCTTAGTCATGTAAAATGATATCATAAACTTCTGCCGTTAGATGCAATGTACGCGAAGGCAATCTTAGCTCCAATTAAATTTTTGCTTGGTAAAGCTGACAGATCTTACAAAGAAACATCATTCTAAGTTTGTCAGATAACAGCAGAGAATATCTTGTAGTGGTGCGATTGAAAGGGGGAATGATACAATTAAAAATATCCAGCAAGGCGGGTTTCCCGCGAAGCGGAAAAGTAAAGCGTATTAATTTGATAACCGATAGTGAATTAGTGAGACATAAATCAATACTTATTGCAAAAGGTTTAAGTCCGGTTCATGAAGGGATTATAGTAGAATATAGTACCGACTACACGCAAATCAACTGTAAGAGCGATTATGAGATTTGTGGCTTGTGAGGACTCTGAGTTGAAGCAAATAGACATCAAAGCCGCTGACATAAGCGCTGGAATAATTGGAGAAATTTTTCTGTGTTTTGAAGAGATTGATGAACAAAAACGATTATTGGCATGCAGACTGATGAAATGTTTACACAAATTCAAAAATTCCTTGGTATAATGGCTTTTAGAAAAAAATTCTAGATCATTTGCTTCTTCAAGTAAAAAGGTTGAGGACGAAATCGATGGATTTTTAGGTGTCTGGGGAGAGCATGTGTGAATGTTAGGAGAGTTGTTTTTGCAGAATTTTCAAGAAAACGTTTGCAGCTACGGTGATCAAAATGGTTCCCACAAATAGAAATGGAGAGCAGCAAAAAGGAGATCCCGATAGCTTTTGATGAACGTCTAAGACAGATACAAATGAGTTGATTCTCAGACGCTTTAAATACAATTAGATGGTAGTCAAAAACTTACATAATTTCATTTACCAGATACTGATATCGATAAGCTTCCGTCAAAGCAATCTTGTTGTTAAAGAGGTGTTGTAGGATCCATAAATTGTATACACAAATAGGCCGTATCTTAAAAAACCATAAAGGAAATTGTATTTGGAAATTGTGAAAACTTACAATTAAAAGGTATCTCAGAATCAGACTGGTTTTACGTATAAAAATCTCCCCATCAAATGTTGAAGCCGAACTCAAGGATCAAAATGCAAGAAATGCATCGGTATATTTAGCAAATCTCCCCACAAAAGCATATTTTTCTAAAGCTCACACGCGCTTGTTTTATACACGGTAATGCCACAAATACTCATTTTTGGTGTATGAGTATCTGATGTATAATTTCAAAATTTACTTGGTAAATGTCAGAAGTTACTGAAATTAGTCGCTTAAGATAATAAGGTTTACATTAGAGTTTGGGAAAGCGCGGTACCATCGTAGTTCTAATTTTTGACACTTGAATAATCAAAATTCAACTGCATTAAAATCGATTAAAAGTGTCCTCTGAAAGACTAGGACAAAATATTCCATCAATAAGCTATGCAAATTTTACTATGAAAACAAGAGTGGAATAATGCAAATGAAACTATTTGAAGAAAAACTAAGAAACATTAAATTTCTTACTTGGCGTTGAATGAGTTGAATGAAGTGAAATGAGTGATGTCGTGAAGAAAAAAGAACTACCCTTGTGTACTTTTTGGCTTAAGTACCAGTTAAAACCGAAAACCGGGCAAAACAATGCAGTGATAGAGGCTACTGGTATTGCTTGGAAAGTTTGGATATTTAGTTTGCCCAGTCCAGATTCTACCTTTATAAAGAATAAAAACAAACATTTTACACGTGGAAAATTAAAAACTCTGATGAAATGAGATTCCTAAACTGTTGATCTGTTGTATTGATAACAACCGTTATGTTAACCAAGTTAATTGTCAAGTTGAAAGACTTAAAAAAATAAATATTAAATTAAACCCCCAAAGAGCGTTTTCAAATAACAAATCGCGAATTGTAATTACACGCATGAATCAATCAAACATTTCTTCCGGGGCACTTAGCGTCCAAATAATTGGTTAAACGCAGTCATTTTTTTCTAGATCAACTCAATTTTCGATTTTGCAAATTATGAGTCGCTCAAGGGGAGTTTATCATCGAAAAACAACCTATGCGCCTGGAAGGCTTGAAAGTTGGAGTTCATTTTTTGCTGACAGAAATCTTCTAAGCTGACAGAAAGCAGAAAATATTAAGTTTAAGTACTAACGTTCCAATTCAGAAATTTTCAACCAAGTAAATACAACCACTGTTTTCTCTATAGTCGCCTATGATTCAATACCGAATACTCTTTTTCGAAGAAAACTGATCAGTAATTATCTAACAACGAGTGTAAGCTTTTCAATATCTATGTGTGCGTGTGTGTGTCAAGGCTAGACACTTTTTGTAATCTAATTTGACTTTTGTAAGATTTAATTCAGAGAACGTAGCTACTTTTTGATATCCTATTGATATGGCATCCTTTGAGTGTTGAAAGCTAGTGGCTATTTGCATTGCAAGTTTTGACGACTTGTTAGTTTTGCGCAATTAATGGAATCTTGCTTCAGCAAACCCTCGACAGTGATCCCCCATAGCACGCTCCATATTATTATATAACGATAGGCTTTTAAGCACTCGGGCGCAAGCTCGCGACCCTGCTCGTGACATTGAGAGCATCTTAGGATCCATCCATGCTATTATTTCTTGCTCCTCAGTGGTATAAAAAATACCATTACTATGCACTGCTACGAATATTCGATATTAAGACGTTGATTTCAACAGTCACTGCATTAGAATGAGAAACTAGTAGAAATGGTTGCAAAGGAATTTGCATGACAGCCGAAAAAATTAACAAAGGCCAATATTTAGCGTCTGTCATACCACTAGTATAGACCTCGGCGTATGAAAAACTCTGGTGGAGGGTCAATTTTGACGGCCGAACATCACACTTAAAGTCCCGCTAGTCTTTTCATGGGCGAAGCATGGTGCTTTCATAAGTCGAGGACTAAACCCTGAAGAGATTAGAGTTTATTATTGCAATCAGCGTGAATTATTGAATTATTTCAGCGACAACTCCCCTCGTAAATAATCGAAAGATGGGTCGAGTATCTGTCGTAGTCAATTGTCCGAATTGCCACGCAACAGTCTCAACCAGAGTGGAGCTGAACCCCGGCGCCCTGGCCTGGATCTTCTGTCTGGGTCTCCTTCTGTTCGGCTGCTGGCTCGGATGCTGCTTGATTCCATTCTGTGTGGACTCTTGTCAGGACGCTAGACATATTTGCCCTAACTGTGGGGCTACTGTCGGATCTCACTCTGATTTGTAGTGCTTGAAAAGATTGATCTACTCTGTTTCTCGAACCCCTCCCCCAACTCTACACCCTACTGATTTATATTTTATACGCGACTTCGTTCGAAGGTGCCATTTCAGCACACAATAACGTGCTATATGATTGAAAGATAGTGTGCAATTGGTTGTTTTAATCTCTACAGGTAGTCGCACAATAGATCCGAACATATGAAAACCTCAAGTTCAATCACTATTAATGTTCAGTTGAATTGACCATCGAAGACTAAAAAAAATAAAAGAATTTCTCTACTTCTTAGCACTGAATTATCAATCCAGCAACTTTCAACTGTTTTTGCAACAAAATGTTATTGTTAATTTAATTGTTACTAATAAAATTGCTTATTTTTGTTTCAATTTCGTCAAATGAAAATTTAAATTGAGTCAACACGTTTTCACAATTTATCAAGTTTTTTTCAACCCTTCGCGCATTAATGCATCAGTGATATTAAAGGACGTCGTTCGCCTTTAAATTAACAGAAATAATTATATGTCACGCCCCCTATTCCTTGCCTCATAGTTACGTGACGTTTTGATTGAATATCCATATAAATTGCCATCAATTCGTTCACATTTAAACAAATCTGATGGCCATATTTAGTCCCTATTTCCATCTGGGACTGTAACCTCTAAATTGTTTATGTTTGTCGAAAACAACCGCTGATTACTAATAAAAACATTACATACCCAAAAACCTCAAAATTTACCTTTTCAGTTCGGTGAAGATGAATAATTGGTGAATATTGTATAATTGGTGAATATAGTACAGAAAATTTATGTAATTGGTGAAACAATTATGCTGATGGTAGCTGCTAATACGGAAATTGTAAGTGTAATTAACCAAAACCAGGAAACCTACAAAAGCGGGAAAATTGCCCGACTTGGAGATCAGTAAATACTTACGAAGGACAGAAACAGCTCGAGGTATAATATTGCGGAATCGACCATCAGAAAAACACCGGAAAGGCAACCTGATGGCCAGTTAAAAGCTAGTTGTGAAACTCTTATATCGTGTGAAAATTCATCTTCTTTACTTAAAAAAATTCTTTTATTAAATTGGGCTTTGTTTAATTTCAAATACATAATAGACTTTAAGGAAACTCAATTTTAGCTGGAAACATTTTTTGTAAATTGGATAAAATAATTAAAGGTTGAAATGCAAAAAATTTGTCCACCTCCTGAGTTATAACAGACACTGAGAAAGCTTAACTATAGTAGTGAAAAGCTATTAAAACACAAGGCAACTAGTGGAAGTATCACGCATTCGAACCACTCAAATGAAAGCTATCACTATCTAAAAGTATTGACATTTTCCCCTCTCTCTTTCTAGCGGTACATTTGTCCGTTTAGTTTCACGAAATCAGGCACCCTGCGTCGTACAAATGCTACTCTATGATAGAGAGTTAACGATCATTGTCTGTATCAGAAACATAGCCTTACATATCTTCTTTATGATGTACTTATACCATAGAGTAGCATTTGTACGACACATGGTTCCGAATTTCGTGAAACTAAACAGAACAAATGTACCACTAAATCCCGTAGTTTCCGTGCCAAAACACCTGAAACCGATGTATTGCAAAATCGAACCGAACAATTGAAGAAACTACCCATAGTTATCTCACCAGAAGACATGGGAGCCCTGAAGCACCAACCACTACGAAGAGCCTCACTCATATTGATCTCAATATCGTCACTAAGCAAGATTGAATGCTTCGATACAGGAGACGAACAGAAGGAGGAAGCTCGAGGTACAGAGGAAAGTGCACTTTGAGTTTTTGAAAATGTGAAATTGTTCGACAAGTATTAACCTCTAGCCTCACTTTCCCTTTTAATCTATTTTAACCAGTGCTTCAATTCATTTGAAATACTCAATTCCTTAACGCACTTATTCCACAACATTAAAGCATTTCAATCAGAGCCCTGATTCATTCACCTTACTTATTTGATAACTCAATCCTCTTCTCTTTAAGAAAACTTTCTTGTCTTTTTGTTTCCTATTCCCATTTTGTGATTCTTTATGTCTTTAGCATCTACCTAACAACCCTTATTTCCTTGTCTTCATCTTGTTCACTTTAAACCCCTTCTTAAATTTGATTTAACATTTATTTATTCTGCTTCGAATAATTTTATTGTCTTAACTGTACTGCTTTTGTTCCAATCTTTTTTTCTGAGGAAACATAAATTGGTTGACTCCAAAAAAAACATGTGTGTAACCCTAAACCAGTTCAGATTATGTGTTTCAAAGAAAAATTGTGAAACCCAATTCTTTCTCAGAATTATCATCGAAAACTTTCACAAAGTCCCATACTGTCACGGCCCTATTTTATGCCTATTACTTTAAAAAATTTTTCCTTAAATATCCATATAAAAAGCTACAAATTATTTCATATTTAAACAGTTCTCAAGGCTATATTTAGTCCCTGTTTTTATCTAGGACTGTAAACTCCCATTTGTTTATGTTTATTGATAACAACCGCAGATTGATGGATTACTATTAACATATTACCTACCCAAAAGCCTCAAAAATTACCTTTTCAGTCAGGCGAAGATCAATCTTTACAATTGGTAAAAATAGTGAAGAAAAGATAGATGGTGAAGTAATTATGTCGACAAATTAGGTGCTAATACGGAATTTGTATATGCACTTAACCAACATCAAGAAACGTACAAAAAGCCCAAAATTTCCCAACTTGGATATACACGAAGGACCAATACAAATTGAGGTAAAATACTGCGGTATTGACAATCACCAGAACACCAGAGAATCAGCCTGAAATCCAGCTGAAAGCATTTTTCTTGAAACCCAGATAATATCTTGTAAAAACTACATTCTTTCTGAAATTTTCTTTTGTAAAATAAATAAAGATTGAATTGGAAAATATTTGTCCTACTCCTGAGTTATAACAGACACTGCTAGAGCTTAACTATAGCAGTGACAAGCGTTTAAAACACAAGACAACTAGTGGATATATCACGCATTCGAACGGCTCAAATAAAGGCTATTACTGGCTAATTGTATTGAAATTATATCCTCTAAAATCGCCCTATGAAACAACCATAATAAGTCCTTTTGACTTGACGATAATTCTTGTTAATTACTCTGCATATTAGCTCTAAACCACTGTGAGAATAGAACTCGGAAAGTTAGTGCGTAACCAAACGCTAACTGTGGGACTTAAAAAAATTAAAATGCATAATTTCTGACATAAAGCCATTCGAGTATCATCTGTTCTTTGTTCTCGTTCTTAAGCGTTAGTTGTCAAATCATATAAATTTTATCTTTGTTGACTCAAAATTTCTTAGAAGCTCATGAATTCAACTTGAGTTAGTATAATTACATCGCAATTTTAGTCCCAATAACTGAAACTAGTCACAACGAAGATATAAAACTAAGTAAGTTGTAACCCAAATACATAAACAATCTTTTCTCATTAAAAAGATCAGGTCTAAAAATTACTTCCTCTACATGACTATGAATTCATTATTGGTTCACAAATAATCATTGATATTTCATACACGCACTGCGTTACTGATATGCTGAATGAAAGGAGACAGCCATATTTAGTTTGAGCTTTCTCACTGGGTGTCCAAGAAAATCTCCATCAGAGTCCGTTTTCGTCTTCAAGTTCGTTTAGGACAGTGTTGGTAGCTTCGTCTAACACTCCTTCGGAATCGGCTAGTTTGATCTAAAGACAGTAAGACACAAAGTAAAAAGGGGGGAAAGTACAAGTTAAGTTACCTTGATGAAGTGACAGAGAAAATATGCCGTTCGTCGAGAACCGCGTAGCGAAGTGAAGTAATCCTTCATGAACCACGCACTATGCAAGTTTGAAAATATGGCGCTGTATATAGGGAAATCTAGAAAAATAGAATCTGTCACTGCTGAGATCTGGCATTTAAAACTTGAGTGTTTCAACAACCGTCAACGCTACCGAAAAAGGTCAATTTGTAGTTTGAACAATAGAGTCTATGAAGAAAACGTTCTACAGTAAGTCCCATAAAGTTGCAACGCAAGCGAACGTTCGGAAAACTCCCGGCATGCAAATGGGCAATGTTTTGCTAGATATCTGCATGTTTTAAATTTGAACTTTGACCTTTGAAACGTTCGATAGGGTTGCAACTTTATGGGATTGACTATACTTAATAAAGATAACTTAAAATATCGTATGGTTTTATATCATCTTGTGATAAGATTTGCTACTCAATTTTCAGATAATGTCAGATATGGCAGCGAAAAGTCATTCGTAGTAAGTCATTTGTAGCTCTAAAATTAAACAATAACATGCCGAATTTACTATAAGAGAAAATGATATCCGTTAAACGATTTACACAGTTGAAGGTATAGAATCTATGAAAAACTATAAAAGCTCTAATTCATTAAGATACAGGTCGCTGATAATTCGGTCAATATCAACTCTCTTAACTTCCAAGCTAAAAACTACTTCGACTGCAAAAATTTCCTCAAAAGTATTTCAAATGACTATATCGACATTGACTTATAGAGAAATATATTCCTTCTAAATTAAACCATACCAGCAAAGAACAACTTCTCGTCATTTTGCTCATGTCTAAATTCGAACTATAGTTTATACCTAATGTACTTACGTGTACACCGACTGCAAAATATAACAAGTGAGCATAAACTATTTTCACATGGTAAAAAACCAGTAACTAACTACGATTAAGATATGGTCTTATTGCATTACCTACCCTAGTCAAGGCCTCGACGTATGAAAGTCCTCGGCCGATATTTCGTATGAGAGAAAAACTTTGGCTCGACTTCATTACTCCTCATCGACATTGGCTGGGCTGGAACTAAGAGCTGTCCTCGACTTTACCTCGAGTAAAAATTTTGTCCCTGACTGTTGCTCGATGTAAATTAAAGCTCACGAGTTTGGCACGACAGAAGACAATGTGATCCACGCCTTTATAGTGCACACATGTCAAAGGGCTTTTTTACATATAATGAAACAAGACGACCGGTAATGAGTTTTTACCTCAGGT
The DNA here is from genome assembly GCF_964194025.1 of Convolutriloba macropyga. Classification (NCBI taxonomy): domain Eukaryota; kingdom Metazoa; phylum Xenacoelomorpha; order Acoela; family Convolutidae; genus Convolutriloba; species Convolutriloba macropyga. The sequence goes on from NC_134475.1 coordinate 29,434,552, forward strand.
CGTAGCAAATTCAATTTAATCTCAGCATGTAAAGTCATTGGGCTATTAATATCAGTATTTTGGAGGAATGTAGGAAAAATAGAATGTAATGGAAAACAAAAACAACGCAATCAACATCGAAAAAAAAAACAAACGACAGACAAATTTTGCGGAAATTAGCGAAAATATCGAAAAAACTTAAACCTCATTACTATCTACGTGATAGCACACAATTAATTTGTTATTTAAGGCGGCAATAAGATCAAAACAACTATTAGGTGTCGTTATTAAGTTTAATAAAGAAGAAATGTCTAAACATAGACTGTGATCATTACTTAGAAATGAATAAAGATTTATTCACAACTCTGATTTTTCTTATATTATTTTCATAATCAGTAATCGTTATTGGGTGGAGACAAGCAAAACTGGAGAAAAATCAAGAACGGATGAAATTATTTTCTGTTTTCGAAATTTCATCTTGAGTTGGAGCAATATTACGTCAAAAATTCAATTTTTCCTATAACTGGTGGTAAATTAATTTTGACGTTCAAAATACATAGCTTCAATCAAACGCGCTCTAGTTCAATTACAACACTCCTCTGGTAAGAACACATAACAAAGAGTGCAGAAAGATTACATTCATAACTTTTCCATACAAACTTCGCGTCCATTTTTTGCTAACCAAAAAACTTTTTGAGGACCTAAATTGTCAACTTGGACAGTAAAAAAATATTTATCTTCATAGTGGTTTTGCTACCAAGCGTCTACGAAATATGATAAGAAAATATCTTTGTCATACATTGGTAAGGTCTAAAAATTGCCAGACCTTTTGTTCAATATCTAAATTGGGATCCAGAATTGATCAATCGACATTGTTAATAAATAGACACTGTCTAATTTATGTATCTACAAAATTCGAGAAACCAATATTTCGACCATAAATTACACTTATAAAATATCTTCACCACAAAAAAATCTTAGGAATGCTGCGTAAGTATGCATCATCACTTTGAATGATAGAAAGTTGTCCATCATTCGGTATTTCTCTGGTCATATGAGTTCTGATGCAAGATCAATCAACCGTTGTCTCAAGTCATGCAACATTCGGATAACCACAGAAGCCATTTATTCCACTTTCACAAGATTTTTGAATCATTCTGCTTCTGCCCCCCCCCCCCCCGTTTGCACCCCCGGTGCACGTTATGCACCCCCGATTGAGAGCAGGCGCCATTACATAGTAAATCGTTAATGTAAAAGTATGTCACTCGACCTCGGAGGGTGCTCATAATATGCACCGACTAAGCGCGGGGCCCCAAAGAAAAATGTCAAATTGTTTAGCTCTTCCACAGATAATACGGTTTAACTTGAACAGGTGTGGCGAAAAACACAAAGCATATTTAATTTGATTCGTGATAGAAAATGAGCAACAATCAGAGATTATGATGTATTTACCTGACAGAGTGGGTACTGCGTTGGGTTTGAGGCGATGTCTCTGCCGTAGTCTACCATCTGACCACACTTGGGAATGTCGTCCTTCCACACTCCCTCGTACAGCTGGCCCTTGTCCAGGTAGTAGAAGGAACCTGGACCGTTCTTCTTGTCAAAAAGCCACTGGCCCTCGTAACGATTGTCGTTGGCTAAATAAACGACAACATTCTAACCAAATTCTTGCCTTGTATATAAAATCCAGAGGGAGAAAAAAGTATATATTGGAAAAATGCCAATAAAAAGAAATAGAGTAGCTTAGGTATGTTCGTGGTCATTGCTTGTTTACAACAATAAACGCTCATATACAATACATAAATCACAAAAATAAACATGTAATCAAAATATATAATCAGAATTGCAGCGATTGAAATAATTTAAGATTTTGCCTGACATGTTAGAATAAATCTATATAGTGGTTCCATCAACAGCGTACCTGCTAAGAAAACAGTTTGAACGCATTTGTAAACATCAACACTCAGGCCCATTTAAATTAATTTATTCATCAATCCTGCTTTTGTTATTCATCAATCCTAGGCAGATCATTGTAGACCATCTGGTCTAGTTATCTGTCCTCTTCATGTTACAGTTTCCATAGTGCCAGTCAGTACTTCTTATCTATCTAATTTTGAGTTAAATTCTAAAAATTTCTGAGCTCATTTAAACTTTAAAATGTTCACTTAGTCTACGCAAGCACAGCATGAAGCTACATTGAAGTGCAAAACTTCAACTTCTTGTTGGTACAACTTCATTGCCAGTTCAAGAAAGAAAACACTTAAAAATTCGGAAAGCAAACTGGAAAAGGAAAAAGAAGAGCTCAAAAAAGAAAAAAGATTCAGAAACTTATCGTATTTTATCTTTAAAAAATTTTATCGTAAAAGCGGTCATCGTAAAAAATTTTATCGACCGCTTTAATTTTATAGTAAAAGCGGTCATATCGCAATGAAATCTGTTGGCTAATTGAAATAATTAACAATAATATTTCTGTCAGAAACTTTAAAGAAACCACAGATTGAAATTAGACAAAAAACACAATTAAATCAAAATCCTTTTTCTTTCGCTATTCTCTGATTAGTCTTCGTACTTCACTTGGATAATTATGCTTTCTAGAGTTTAAAAGGTGTTCGATGCAAATATATAAAGGGTAGATTCATCAAATATGAGATTCACGAAATTATTGTTTTTTATAAAGTTTCAAATTGATGCTTTTCGTTTGATCAGCTATCTACAGAAATCTAAAAAAGCACAGAAAATTTAGACGGGAAAAAACATTTCTAAAATATTTTTGTTGATAATTTTTTTTATATCGTCAGCTCAAAATAACAACAATGTCTTAATTTCGGTTAATAATTTACTCCGTACGAAAACCGTCCAAAAATGAACAAAATTAGCGCAATAGATAAATAGAAAAAATTTAGGAAAAAATATTGACGTAATCTTTATTTCTAGCATGCCAATGTTGACAATAAATGACTTCAGTTATCCATTTATCGAATCTATTGGCTATTAACTTACAAACGCAACCGCATGAGACATTAGAAAGAAAAGAAAAAAGCAAGGTGCACGATGAAAAAAGCAAAAATTTGGCGACTTTACAGACAGAAAGAATACGTTTCCAAGAACAGGAGAACAGAAAAAAATAATTAAAATTAAATTTCAAAAAATTTATCAGAATTCCACAGAAAATGTGTAAAGGGAACATAGACCCGTGATCACAATTAATTGACATATGGAACTCGAGAAAAAAAGAAGCAACATGAAACAAAGCGTTCAAATAAAGACAAAAGACGGTACTTTTAGCTGATTAATCTCGAATTTTGACAATACATTCCTTGATTTATTCCTCGGGTCAAGCAAAATCAAAGCAACTTCTTGCTATAATTGAAAAATGACACTAAAAATACTCCAATCTATCTGATTTTTGATCTTTTCTATTCTTTGCATTTTCAGTTTGTCCCTCAGTAGCTTGATTTTATTCAAAACATATAAATAAAAACTTAGGTAATAGTTCCTAAGTTTCTATCTTGTCTATCTGTTGACTCAAAACTTCAGTTTCCCAAAATGTGTACAATTGACTGACCAGCAATGGGAAGAATACAGCCAAACGGATAATTATTCCATTTTTTAAAACTTTTATATTGTTGGTCTGGCTGTAATCCGAGCTAACCTTTATTTTGAGCTAACCTTTATTCATCAAATAAATATTCCAAATGAAATTCTAACAACTCATCAGAACTATGGGATATGCAAATAACAAAAAAGCTTCTGATATTATCAAGCAATTTTTTAAAATAAACTTTCAATCACAAGTAGTTGTAACAATTTGATTATTGTAACAGGACTGCCCAGGAGTGTACAAAAAGCAAATCACTTAAATTTAAGTGACCAATTAGTCATTCTTTTGACTATCTGAACCAAGGGTAACAAAATAAAGATGAAAGGGCCTAATTAAGTTTTTTGAAATCTGATTTCTTGCCAGCTGATGGTACCAGAAGACGAGTACTTGCTACAATTTGGAAACTGTCGCATAAGATGGACTTTGAATTTAGATTTCAGGACTCTTGTAACGTACGAGGACACGTAGCATATGTCTCCTCAATTTGTAGCATCTGGTTCTAAAACGCAATGGCTTATTTCTTTAGTAATTGTTACTATTATTTGCGTTTGATTGTAGGACTGTTGGTCATTTAGTCAGCTTTAAAGCTCTGACGGCCGGTTCTGGGACATATATTCCACAGCAGAATATACAGATGAGATTAATTGTGATGACAGTGTTGATTCTCTTGAGAAATTTAAACTTTACTACAAGTTCTGCGGCTTGCGTGAGAGCAGATAAAACTAAGAAACTCTCTAAAATTTAATAAACTTATTCCAACGTAACTTACATTCGCTTTTATTTTAGCAGTAGACTTAATGTCTGAATAAGAGCAAATTAGGTCGAGCTAAGATCAAGAAGTCAAGCGTACAAAAGTCACTCGAGAAGTCGAATCGAAAGAACGTTCCAGGACAAAAGGATCACTCAAAAACTTTAAAAAAGACACACGTTTACAATAATGGCATCAATCTTCGTCTGAGAACATTTAATTAATTAAATCAACCATTTGGAATTAGCAAATGTGCAAACATTAAAAATCAGTTTCAAAAAAATTTGCATTCAGGTTGCCGTCAAATAAAAAAAAACACATTAACGACTAGTTACGGTGCACCAATGCATTAATGTTGCTTTTATAGCTGTATCAAGATATTTTTTGGCTTAATTTTAGTTGTTTTCAACATAGCAGACGTTTTGTAAGAGTTACCGGTGATAAAACCAGCGACATTTTACTTATTACAAAATTGTTGGTTTTCAATCATCAGGTTCAAATCATAATCATGATTATTTTTCTGCTTTTCTAAAGAATCAAAACTTTAACATTTCATCAGCTGAACAACAATTTGCCGAATCATTAGCTCGTAGCAAAAGAGTCAAATGACAAATTTTTTATGCTCAATTAACTTTTCAACAAAATTATGAAAGCTCAGCATCAAAACTCTAATTCTCAAAAATTTTTCAGGGAAATAAAAAGTTCATTATCTCAGTCGAAGCGTTCAATGAGAGACAACTACATTACAACAGAAAAACTAAGTTAAAAAAACTGTTTTTGTGAGTTTAAAACTATTGTCATTTAATCTAATAACTTAAATTTTCATTCTCATTTCCTTCTTTATTTTAAAAAAATCGAAATTCTGACATCAAATAGTTTTATTAATTGATATGGCTCTCAATTCAACCAACTCTTGAATCTATTTCTATTTACAACGATGAATATTGATAGCATTGTAAGATAGCTTTTCTGAAACTTTTATTAACTCTCATATTTCAAAACATAGCTCCAAAACTTTGAGCTGACCTTCCTGCACTACCGAGCAATTCACTGAAACTGATGCAATGAAACTAATTCGAGTTGTTCATTGCTTGGCGCGGTTCAAATGGTCAACTGACAAAATGTAACCGAAGCGACATATGTGCCAATGTGACCAATGTCATTATACTCAATTTATTCGTTTTCATCTTCTCGTTCACTAATCCGATAACAAATTAGCACGAGGAATCACATTCATTTTTCATCATAAATAAGCGGCTAATTAAATCCCATGATCGGTCGTGATAGTTTCATATCCAGTACCACGGGCCCCTGATGCATGGCCAAATGCATTAGTCTCACATTTAAAACTGGTTCAATATACTTTAATACGCACTACGTTGCCTCAATTAGATAATATTATGCCAAATACCCATCCTATTAGTTTAAACACTAGGATAAAATATTGGGTATATATTGGATATTTTATCACATTGGGCATAATGGCATTGGGTATTTTGTCCTGACACAAGTTCAAACGTAAGTTCGAAAATTCTTGACTAAGCACAGACTCGCACGAGCCTTGTTCGATCTCCTTTTGTTGTGAATGTTTTGTGTCCTGCTTGATACCCAACCAAAAAAAACAAAACTTAAATTTTCAAAACTTCAAACAAAACTTCAATTATAGAGTTACCACCACATTGCACACCCCCCCCCCCCCCCCCCCCAAAAAAAAAAAACAAGTAATTAAAAAAAACAAGTTCTCTGGCAAAAGTAAAAGTACCAACAACTAAACAAGGAAATCAACAAAAAGCGGATCAGTTTTCTTCAGTGAGACCGCATTTTTTTGACGGCCACATCCTAATTTTCCATTCTTGCCCTCAATTATAAATAGTCCTGGGCCGATGAATAGTGGCGAAAAAGTTTTTCAGAGAGCAAAAGTCTCTCACAATATTTAAATGCTCTGATTTTAGATCTAATCTGTTTGAGAATCGGCAGCTTTACTACGATCTGTTTAAGGATCGCCGGCAAAACTGCCAGGATCTGTTCTGTTCAAGAATCGCCAGCAAGGGAATAAACGTACTTGGGGGAGCGATACAATAGATTGAAATTAGTGATAAACGTTTTTGGGGAAAGCGATAAAATAGATTGAAATTACAAAAAGTGACCAATCAACACAAAAAAAAGTCACCCCCCTCCCGTTCTGAAGGCGTAACTCATCAATCACAAGCATGCAGTCGCAGCTTCTGCCATTGTACATAATAACGAGTGAATTCTTTAAGGACAAGGCTAAAACTACACATTCGGTAAATTCTCCACGATTGGATGGCGAAGTGGACAAAAATGAGAATTTGAAATTTCTGAGCAAGGCGGAAAATCGCACGAGCCGTGGTTGATTTCATTGAGTTGTGATTGTTTTGTGTCAAGTTCCACGCGCCACTGAGGCGCGCGGTGGTCATACTACAGATGATCACAATTATGCATGACTGTGTTATATATAACTTTTCGAAACATCACGTAAACGATCGGGCATTGTTCAAAAGGAATAAGTTGTCTTGCTTTACACCCAACAAGAAATAAACCAAAATCTTAATACTCAAATAGATCACAGATTCAGTTGTCCCAGAATGAAGAAAAATTGCGGGGAAGCCAGGGCAAAATTTTTGATATCTCGAATCAAATTACCCATCACCACTCGAAATCTATAATTACCACTATTAGCCACGCATTTATTAGAGTTACCCCACACAGTGCACCTCATGAAAAAAAACTAATTCAGTTGCGAAGGTCCAATCATAATTCAGTTGCAAACTACGCATAGAAATCAATTCGAAAAATCAATTCAGTCGCGAATGTCCAACCATGAGCAACTACCCTAGGAAATCAATGACGAACCAATCAGTAACATTCAGTGAGGCCACATGTACTCGTTTTTCCCAAGCTGCAGAGGAAAAAGGAAAACTGAAGATAAGCAACGAAATATTTCAATACTGGGGTTGTATCAATCTGTTGAATAAACTTTGGAACATTTTTGGCAACCAAGTCATATTTTTTCATTCCGGCCCTCAAATTTAAAGTCCTGCGCCGATGAATAGTTGCTAAAACGTTTTCAGAGAGCAAACGTCTCTCACATTATTTAAATGTTCTGATTTTGGATCTAATCTGTATAAGAATCGCCATCTTTACTACGATCTGTAAAAGAATCGTCAGGATATAATCTGTTCAAGAATCGGCAGCAACGGAATTTGACTACGCCCTCTACGTGCAACCGCAACTCTTCGCATAGTAACAAGATACACAGCAACCCATAACCCATGTGATTGCGGGTGATGAACGTGCTTGGGGGAGCGACACAATAGATTGAAATTATGAGAAGTGATCAATCAAAACCACAAAAATTCAGCCCGGTCTGAAAGCTTAAATCGGCAACCATCAGCATGCAGTCACAGCTCCTGTCATTAAAGGTTATAATGCGTGAATTCTTTAAGAACAAGCGCAAAACCACATTCATTAATTTTTCAACGATTGGGTGACAAAGTGGACAAATATGAGAAAAACGCAAAGAAAAGCATGAAATCCAAATGAATAGATTTGCATGTTAGTAGAAACTTCTGGCTAACAAACGCTTGAAACTCACCGAGAAGAAACATAGAACTCTTGGCACAAAGTAAAATGAAAGCAAGATCATCATAAAAGGCTGACAATCTTGTATGATGATGTTGGAAGAAGCATTAAGATAATAAAACATGGAAATCGTAAGCTTCTTGCCTGGAAATCCTCAATAAAAAGGTTTCTAACAAAAAAAATTTAAAAAAATTGAATAAAAAATATATCACAGATTCAACTCTTGCTTCAAATTAAAAAAAAATACGGAAATAGACAGGGTAATTTTTTGATAACTCATCAATTTCTCCATTATCACCAGATATCTATGATAACCTCGATTAGCCACGCATTTACTAGAGTTACCCCCACACATTGCACCCCAGGACATAAATAAATTTAGTTGGATAATGTTCAATCAACGGCAACTACGCATAGAAATCAATTCGAAAAATCAATTCAGTGACAAATGCCCAATCAACAGCAAATACCTCAGGAAAACAGCGAAGAACCAATCAGTAACATTCAGTGAGGCCAAATGTACTCTTGTTTCTCCAAAACTGCAGAGGAAAACGTAACCCTGAAGATAAAACACGAAAAATTTTAATATTAGGGTTGTATCAATCTGTTGAGCAAATATTGGAACATTTTTGGCGGGCACACCCTAATTTTTTTAATTCTGGCCCTCAAATTAAAATAGTCCTGAGCCAGAGAAAAGATGCTAAAAAAGTTTTTGGAAGGCAAATACTTGCAAAACATTTGAATGTTTTGAATTTGGATCTATTCTGTTTGAGAATTGCCAGCTTTACTACGATCTCTTTAAGAATCGCCAGGATCTATTCTGTTCAAGAATCGCCAGGAAGGGAATTTTACTACGCCATCTACGCGCAAACGCAATTTTCACATAGTAACACTCTATACAGCGACTCATAATTCATGTAACTGGGGGTGATTTATGTACTTGGGGGGAGCGAAACACTAGATTGAATTTATGAGAGATGACCACTCATAACAACAAAAAGTCACCCCCGGTCTGAAGGCTTAACTCAGCAACCACCAGCATGCAGTAACAGCTCCTACGATTGAAGGTTATAATGAGTGAGCTCTTAAGAACAAGACTAAAATTGCGCATTCAGTAATTTTTGTATGACTGTATGACAAAGTGAACAAAACTGAGAATATTCAGGCTCAAAAAAGCTTGTAATCCAAAACTTGGGAATCGTAAGTTTCTTGCTTGGGAATCGGCAATATCAAGATTTCTAATTGGCGCGAATTTTAAACTATAATAACTCAAAAACGAGCTTCAACAGCTAGAGACGGACAAAACCCAAAATAATAACAATTAGATCCTTGTCTCGTTCTCTAATTATCTGAACTCGGATCTAAAATGGATAGTAAACTTGTTAGCAATCTATTAAATAAGTTTAACACAAGACAAAGCTATCACAAGAACTTTGAATTAATTAATTCTGAGTTCACAAGTGAGAAAATATTAAACACGATACAAATGGAACAACCGCATTTTAAAGTTTCAAACGCCAAATGTTCGAAAATATTCTATGCATAATGAACGATACAAGCTTTTAATTGTATAATGGTAATTTTGGAAACGCACACGGAATCAAACAAGATCTCGATTCGATATTGGAGTTATGGAAATAAAATTAGCTTCAATTTATCGAAATGCCAGTAGGTAAGTTTTAACATCAAGTCGATACAAACCATTGACCTCCCGATCCATAACCAGATGCAATGCCAATCGGCTATCAGGCCCTTCTTTTTGCTATTCTGCAACCGACTTTACAATAACAACAAGCTTTAGTTCGGAGTGAGGACAATAGAGATCACTCAAAATGAAGATCGGAAGCGTAAAAAAGTCACTTGAGATATCAAAGAGTGTTCTAGAAGAAAAATCAAAAACGCAAAAACGGTAAAGCAAAAAAATTGCATAAAAAAAGACCAACACGTTTACAATAATTGCTATGAACTTCGTTCAATAGCAATTAAAGACATCTAATCTCCTGGCTGTTGCTACAAAGCTAAAAATCCATCAGAGTACTCTTGTTCCAAATTAACATATCGATCTAACTGTTATATGAATTCGAAGTCTGACATGCAACCCTTCGAAAAATCTCAAGAACATAATTCGAAAAGGATCCTACCCAATCTTAACCAATGCGAACGACTAAGATCCTTAAACATATATCCTCTCAACTGCTACTTTGTGCTAACAGATTTATCAAAATTTTGCTATCAAAATCATTAAACAATTATTATGCGTTCACCATAAGCGAGCATATTAGTATTGTGCAAAGGCGAACAAGTTATCGGTTTCTTTTGCCTGAAATCAAAAAAGAGTTTCAACGGTCAGTTTTTTCTATCAAGCTTCATACAGAGCAAACATCATTCTTAAACTTGATGTGGAAAAACTTCAATTTTTATTTCGCTATCGAAAGTTTGTGTTCCATGGCATTTGGTGGCGGTCAAGCAAGCCGATAGGCAAGCAAGCCGAATTTTGAAAATGTGGTCAAGTAAGCCGAAAAATTTTCGGATACCCGTATTTTAAGTTGCCCCTGGCGGGCCAGTGGGCGCGCTTTGCGGCTTCGCCGCGATAACCGGCCCGCTATTTCCGGGTTACATACCACAGCGGATGAGAGGCATGGCCATGGACACGGTCTGCTGAGGCCCGTAACCACTAGATGTCTAAAAATTGACGCATTTTTGTTTCTTTGGTGCATTGGAATACATTATGCACTATAATGCTACGCGCAGTATTGATTGTAACGGCTGACAATGTATTATTTCTGATAGATTACATAACTATTACATAACTTTCGGCTTGCTTTTCTGTCGCCTTGCTTGCCTATCGGCTTACTTTGATTTCGCCGTTCTATGGCATTTATCTGTCCTTGAGAAAATTGTCGACCCTCGAATGAAATAAACTTTAAAAACTTAGGGTCCCCATTATAGTCCCCCAGCATAGTGGTCAGATAACCTAAAATAGTCAGCCCCCCCCCCCCCCCCCAAACATGGTAATTATGGGAGCGAGGCTACAATATGATGGGGACTATAATGGGAAATAACCAAAATTTGAAGTAGTATGATTCATCTAATTTATTTATCTTGCGATTATAATAATAATAATAATACTAATAATAATAATAATAATAATAATAATAATAATAATAATAATAATAATAATAATAATAATAATAATAATAAAAGTAATAATAATAATAATAATAATAATAATAATAATAATAATAATAATAATAATAATAATAATAATAATAATAATAATAGCAAAATGTAGAAAAACTGATAACAATTTAGTGCAAAAAAACTGAAAAACACACCAGTTTTGGAATACCTTCATCATCCAAGCTAACCCCTTCTTAGCTGGAAACCCTTACATATTAATTTTTTTTTATTATTTCACAGATTCTTTCGCTATCGCCTAATACGTATTTTAGATAATTTTAAAAATTTTTCTTTAATATGTTTCCTATATAACCAAAACAGAAAAAAATAAAATATGGGAATAGATACGCAATAAAATTATAAAAAAGGAAGAGAAGGAGAAAAACATTCAACTTCCTTTTTTCTTGGAACTCTTAAAATAGTTCTTATAATTATAGAGCAAATTGTAAATAACTTCTCTGGTTTTTGCTTTCAGAAATCGTATCCAAATGAACAATTGTAATACTCCTTATAAACGAGAAAACTACGGAAGATAATTTTTCTGCCAAACGCGCAGAAACCGAATAATTTTTTTTAAAAAAATAGTTAGTTTTTCAATGTTTTATCTGGCATCGGGAACAAACAAATGTGTGCACACTATGGGGTCTCAGAATGGGGTCTCATTGGGTACTTAGCAAAAGCCTAAAATCCACTTCCCAGTCACCAGCATCTTTTCTCAAATCACAAGGATTTTATCGGAAAAAAGAAAATTGCATTTTAATCAAAATCATTTGCAAAATTTACGCTGTTCCTTGTAACTCTGTGTAACATCTTGGGGATCTATTCTGTTTAGCCCCCCCCAGCATAGTAAGCATAAATTTTTTATGACCCCCAGGCGCACGTGCTAATTTCTTACATAGTAACGTGCTGTATAACAAGATATAATTTGTAACTGGGGGTCATAAAAAACACTGGGGGGCGAAACAGAATAGATCCCATCTTGGGTTTAGGAGTTGAATTTGATATAATCAGAAACATATTAACAGAAAACATGATGAGAAAACGAAAAACTGAATTTTCGATTTCACGTTACTCGACTTAAATTGATTTATATTATGTTTGATGCCTGCGCTGTTCAGTTCGTGTTATTTTGATGAGCAGTTCGATTTAACAGAATATCTATAACAGTGCTGTCTACGTTTTTACTTCAAACAGAGAGAGAGAGAGAGAGAGAGAGAGAGAGAGTGTTTAGGCTTCTGTGTAGTGTGCACAAGGTTTTGCACCCATCATTGAGGGGTAGAGTTGACCACTTTCTGAATTGTGTTACAGCTGCCACAATTGCAGAGCAAGGTCCAAGGACAGGAGTTGACTTCAGAGTAACAATTTTCGACGTAATTCCAGTAAACTTTTGTTAGATATTGTTTGTCAATCTGCTTTATTTCAATGTTAGCGCTTTTAATAATGATATTCAGTAGCTTGCTGGATCTAATCCAAAAATTCTCATACACTTTTTTGGTACGAGTTTTATCAATTGCTATGAGCTCGTTTTGTCGTATATTTACTGCACATTCGTTTAATTTTATTGGCAAAATGATGTTGTAATTGCCTCCCAACAAAGTTAAAAGCGTCAGTAAATCATGGAGTTCGAAGTAGTATGATAGCCGCAGAAGCTTGAGTTTTGCCATTCTACTTTTATAATTCATTTCCCAACTACTGAGAATCCATGCCGTGGCTTTCTTTTGGATACGTTCTACTTCTTTGCATTCTGTTTTGTTAACAAACCAAACAATTGAGGCATAATTTATTACTGGTATGACATATCCCACGTAAGCATTAAGTTTTGTTCTAGTGTTTGCTAAAGCGATACGTTTCGCTTGAGAAAATAGAAAGCTTTTTTTACATCGTTTTAGACTATTTGCTCTCCAAGAGAGTTTTGCAGATATAATGACACCCATATTACTTGATTGGGATTGTTTGTAAGGAAGACATCGAGTTGTCCCATTCGTTTATGGTTCAAGATTTCCTGAAAATTGTATTCACTAAATTTCTCAACAATTTTGTTTTCGTAATCATTTGTTGAGTTCAATGTTTTCCAACAAGTGTTCTCATGATTAATATCGCCTGTGAGAATAATCGTTTCACAATTTTCTTTTTCCGCATGTGTCCTTAGCTCATCGAGAAGGTCGATCATTGACGTTTCAGACCACCTATACAGGCTTGCTTTTGGTGGGTTGTAACAACAGCATATTAAGAAAGCTGTGTTTTTGGTTCAATTTTGACAAAAACATACTCGTCCGTATTTGTTAGTTCTACTCTTTCATGAGGTCTGCTATTTCTAACCGCAATGAGAACTCCTCCGTGCTTTGTTTTGTCATTATCAGTTTTTCGGTAATTACGATGGATCATGAATTCCTTAAGAAAAAGTCCCTCATTGGGTATTGTAATATCCGTGCACTGTTTACGGTTACGGTGTGGGTTGGATGTTATTCTTAAGCACTTTAAACCTCGGAGATACTGAGGAAAATTTTCCAAGTTTCAGACTTGAATTTAATTGAACAGATGTATATGCACAATCAGTTTATTACAAAGTTAGAACTATTGCTTGTAAATATTAGAAGTTTTGTGAAGATGAGAAATGTAAAGCAATTAAAGAGAGGCAGCTCGATTGTGTAAGGTTTTGTTGTTAATATGTTCTTTGGTTTCAGTCCTATCAAGGTTAGTTAATCTTAGGTTATTTTTACCCATTTTCCGTTAATCTCTATGGGATTTTCTCATAGTTATTTTCTACTGCGCGGGTCCCTGTTAGTTAAACTAACAGATAACAGGTTTACCTGCTTGACGAATCCCGTCATGAACAAACATTCCTTGACGTGTCCCTTCAAGATGAGATTCCATGATGATTCCCATCATTATTTATGATGCTTTCTCTATATTGTTAAAATCCGGTTTACTATTAGTAACCATCTCTTTTTGTTCTCCTACTTGTTTGTGAAAATTTCGAATTATGCGTTTAATATGTAATTTATGAGCATGTCATACATTATGGTTCACTATACTGCCTCCCTCTTAGAAAAATGTGAGTGTTCCACTCACTCACAGCAAGAGTTTCAAATGTCCATTTTCGAGTTCATATATTCTTGTGCTTTTTCGTCTGTTAACCATGTTTCAGTTAGGCATAGGATATCCATGTTTTCCATTGACAGACAGTTTACAAAGTTCGTTCTGCGTTTGAGGTCGTCTAGACTTCTTACATTGTAAGTTAGAAATGTAATTACGTCTGAATTTGATAGTCAGTCTATTGCAATTCTATTTTCATTTTCATTTGAGTCCAGGTCGACCCAGTTTTTGTCTGTCAACTTTTGGAGAACAAGATTTCGTATTCTTAGACTTTTGGCACTTGTACCTTGATTTATTAATGTCCTTCTCATTTGTAACATTTCGTTTTCTTTTGCCTGATCTTCTGGATTTAATTCTTTACTAATAAATACTGGCTTGCCGTAGTCTTTTAGTTTCCTCAGGGATAATAGAATAAGTCTCTTGGCGTAGTCACTATCTATCTTAACTACCAAGGTTCGACTAGACCCGTTCCGTATACTAGACCCGTTCCCAGAACTAACAAAATTTTTTGAGAAACTTGAAACATATGTTGGATCATACTGTGCAACTCACGAACCGTCTTGTTACAGTTAAATGGTCTCTTATCAATCAGGTATTCGCCTTTGAAATGAATTTGGAACAAGTCAGTTTTCGGAAGTAATTGCAATGCTAAATATTTGAAACAAATCCCTGACGAGAACGCTCACTGTCAAGCAGGATTGAACGAAAAGGCGAGTATACTCACGTAGTCTTAACATTCCCTTGCCGTGCCTCATGTCATCATACCATTCACCCTCATAAACACTGCTATCAACATAGTAATGTCTTCCCCATCCTGACCTTTTGTCCTGGTACCACTCTCCTTCAAATGTTTCATTATTGGGATAAAACTGAGTTCCATAACCCTAAAAATGAAAATAAATCAATGATAGGTAAAAAAAACAACGCCCATTTGGTTTTTGTAACTTACGTGTCTCTTTCCGCTCTTCCATCCACCAGCATAAAGACGCTTATAGCCTCCACTTTTATCAGGAATGCTCAGTGTTCCAAAACCGTGCATTTTATTATCCTTCCAATCACCATCATAAACTGCGCCATTTTTCCATTTTTGAGTCCCCTTTCCTGAAAATAATCAAACTCTTAAAATTAGTCCATCTGCCGTCTTCAATGTAGAAATGAAGGGAATATAGAAATTAAAATATTACCAGTTTTCTTATTGTTTTCCCAATCACCAGCATATTCATTCCCATTCACCCAATATACAGTGTGCAGCAGGCCAGACTTATTGGCCTTTTCATCCCACTCCTTCCAGAGAGGCTCAAATTTGGCATCAATCTCCTTAAGAAACGGCATCGCTAATAACAACTTATTTAGTTTCAGTATATTCTGCGGCCAGCATTAATTTAAATTCATTCTGCCTGAAGACGATTTACGGCTGAGATAGGATGTGCATTCTAAAATAATGAACAACTTTACTCTCCTTTCTTGGGGTTCATGTGAATTTATTTACACAATCGAAATCTTTCAACTGAATTTTCAGATGAACTTATTGGTACAAATAGTGGAAAGAGCGAACTAACAATTCCCTGGAGAGTGCAATTAGAATTTTGAAGCTGCTTCTGCTTATCTTTCTGTTTTGTTCTTTAATTCAACGGGGAAAATTTTTGAACAAAAGATTGAATTTTCGAACTTCTCGAGAATTCAACCAACAACCCTTCCTGACATGTCGTATTATATAACAAAGAAGTATGTATGATATCTAGGATGTCACCAGATAGCTATCGAGGTATTGCATTAATTCCCGTTTTGCAAAAGATTTATACCGCTCTGATTTATGACCGCTTAACCGATTGGGAGGAGCAGAAGAAAATTCTACCCGACTGCCAATATGGCTTCAGAAGGAACCGGAGCACTCTGGATGCAACGCGTGAGTTAAAGTCTCATATTCAGTCAGGTATGTCCACCGTGTCTCGTTATTATTGCGTATATGTCGATTTTTGGAAGGCGTTCGATAGTATTGATCGTAGAAAGCTCACTAAGAAGTTGTACGATTTATTCGTCCCAACTAGAATCCTAGATGCCATTACCAGCATCCTATCAGACACACGTGTCCAAATTTGCCAAAGCAATTTCCTTTCGGACGAGATATTAACCGATTCTGGGGTCCCTCAAGGGGACAAGCTCTCCCCCCTCCTCTTTAGCCTTTATATAGCGGATTTAGCCCCTGTTCTGACTAAAACAGGCTGTGACGTTGTCTTCTATGCTGATGATACTGTTATTGGATCGACAGTTATCGACAGGGTCCAGAATGCCCTGGATGTACTCTCTGTCTATTGTACTGAAAACGATCTGGAAGTTAACGTCGATAAGACCAAATACATGAAGTTCAGAAATGGCGGTAGTTTGGGCTCCTGCGAACGTCTAACTTATAATAATACCCCACTTGAATACGTCAGCAACTTCACTTATCTTGGTATTGTTCTCTCCACGACCTTTACAATTACGGGTCATCTATCTCATTTAAAGAAAAAATCGATGAAAGCCATCAACTCACTGCGAAACAAGGTAAATTTGCAGAAAACGGGGTTTCAAACTGCCTACAGACTGTTGGATGCGGTCATAAAGCCAGTCGCCACCTATGGAGTAACTGTGTTTGATGGGCCGGATGACGCCATTCTGACCCAAGACCACTGCCGGAGAGTGATCGGCTTGTATTGGAAACGATGGGCACGGATATCCAAGTTCTGGGCAAATACGGACCTTATACATCACCTCTATGATGATGATTTTCTCCATTTACAGTCAGCTAATGAGCCTAATAGACGTCCTATTGCTCTTTTCTACATCAACGGTTTGCATCATCTTTTGTGTATTAGATATGATTGCTATGGCCCACCCGACCCTCTGGACTGTGCCTGCAGGCTCTGCGAGGAGCCATTTGTCGAGAAATTTCACCTCCTGTCATGTCCTGCTCTCCCCAACATTCCATTAGTCTCAAGGGTGTTACGCATTTACCATGAAAACTCTGATAACTTGGCCTGTTTTAGTTAAAGTGTGTGTTCTTAATCATAAAATGTATCTACACACGTGCTTTGTAATGATTTGCTTCTGATTTTATACGCCGCGTACGACTATGTACATTGCATCTTGTTTTTCTTATGCTTTACACTTTGTGTGATTTTATTCATTGCTTTTGTATCTTACGCTTTGTTCTGTTATACTGTCTATATAGACGTAATTCACTTCTTTCTCTCTCAAAGAAGTATGTATTCACTTCTTTCTCTCTCTCAAAGAAGTATGTTTTCATCCTCGATCTAGTTTCATCCTCTATCATACTCTATCTAGTTTTCAGCTT
The DNA here is from genome assembly GCF_964194025.1 of Convolutriloba macropyga. Lineage (NCBI taxonomy): Eukaryota > Metazoa > Xenacoelomorpha > Acoela > Convolutidae > Convolutriloba > Convolutriloba macropyga. The sequence goes on from NC_134475.1 coordinate 29,452,093, forward strand.
TTGGTATCGAGCGCGTGAGTACATCCATCTACAACTTCAGAGACTGACTTGAAAGGACTCACAACTAAAGACGATTTTGATATTTTCACATTCATATTTGTACACTAATCATTTTACTGTTTGCTGTTTCATATATGAGACATTGATTCAACTTCATTCATCAAGAAGTATGTGTACTATGAAAACTATGGTATGAATCTCACAGCTACTGCTTCATCAACCTAGAGATATGAGATATCGGATCTTTTCCGTTTGTGCCCCCCCAGTACGTTATGCTCCCCCCAGTTACAGAGCACGTGTCATTACATAGTAAATCATTATGTAAAAATATTGCACGTGCATCTGGGGGTTGCAAATAATATGCACCCACTAAGCTGGGGGGGGGGGGCACAAACGGAAAAGATCCGAGATATCATACACAGACGTTGCTCCATTCTTGTTACATACTGCTTCACCAACCTAGAGATATCTTACATAGACGACAAGGTAGCACATAGCACTCTCATTCAACAAGCTATCAGATGGTGTGATTTTCGCTTCAGGATAACCTGTTACCAGTTAAACTCAAATTAAATATAAATTTTGTGTGTCTGCATAAATCATTTATATTTATTGTATTTTTAGCGTCAGCTATCCCTATACAATTATATAGTGTTCTCTCTCACGCTGCTAATTTCGCGTTACATACTGCTACAACAACCCAGAGAGATCTTATATCGACGCTGCTTATTTCATCGTGTGTCCTGAATCCGAAACAAATTGTCGAAAAACGTTAAACAAGAACAACACATTTTCAAACAAACACACTTTATCATGCAGCTCACTTTTTACCCCAGTGAAGTGGAAAATCATGCTCTTCAGCTTTTACTGCGACAATGAGTTCCCGAAAAGATTCCCTGTAGATCGCAGTAACTGGGAAAAGATTGAATTCATATCTCCTATGATTGTTACATGCTGTAAATGGTATTTATAAAGAGAGAAAAGAGAGAATAAAAACAGTTAAGTTTTAAAATGCACCTAAAAAGGGCTTGTCAGTGCACCCAAATGCACCCAAAAAGGGATGGCAGTTAGCATGTAACTTGTTCATTTTGCTTGTTCAATTAGCATGTAACTTGTTCACTTTGACATGACTGTCAAACTGGATCATAAAGGGCACAGTGAGAGTGGTATTATAGATTCAGTAGAACATGTAGGATCAATAATTAACTTATTACGCATTTCCAGACTTAATGATTGAATCATGAGTGACGAATCGGTTGAACCAGAGCAACAACAGCTTGAGAAAATTGAAAGTCAGAAAGATAATAAAGACGAAACATCCAAGGAAGGCGACGACGTAGCACCAGAAATTGATAATGAAAATCCTGCTGCAGAAACTGAGAGCCCTACACAGAACGTTGATAATGGATTAAATATACTAGAACAAGTGCAAAATTCAGTCAGTGATGTTATCAATGCTGTTGTAGAAGAGCAAGAAAACTCTGCAGAAGAACCTGTCACCATAGAGGAAAATGCTATTGGTGAGGAGAACGTTGAGCAGGATTCAGAAAACATTCCGGAGCAAGAAGTTCTTGAGACAGGACAAGTTGTGGAAGATGACGCCCTGCAGCCAAAGGATGAATTAGAAGTAGAGAATCCAGATCAGCCCGAAATCTCAGTCGACGACGTTCCACCTTCACTGCAGGACTTGCCCACCGAAGAAGTGCAAGAAAAAAATATCACAGACGCACCAGTATCGACCGAAGTTTCTGCACAAGTTGTTCATTCAGAGCCTACTGTAGTGGAAGCTGATGAAGAAGAATTACTCCATCGAATTCCTGATGACTTCTATTACGATTACCATGAACTAGTAACAAAACCCAAGGTGTCCGAGAATTCGGAAATACCAGAGTCACTTCTCACTCTGCAGTAAGTACCTCATGAGCGCTATTTTTATCAGATTTTTGAAAAAAATGGAACTTTGTTTCACTTTTTGTTCAAAAGTTGTAAGACTCTTCTTCATTTTCAGGGCATCTCAGAATTAAAAATGTGATACATTTTTAAGTTTTCGTTGTACGTAAAGTCAACAACAAATAAAATCTTGCGCATTTCGCTTTTCAAAGCAAAATTTTTTGGTCAAAATTTATATGATTTTTGGACATTGGGACATATTTTTATTTTGTTTTTGGTTGTTTTGATTTTTTTCTGGTTCACAATAATAATGCAAGCGTTGCAAAATATTTATGTATGCTAACCTACAAAGCAGTTGTCTTAACAATAAGAAACCCACTGAAGAAAATAAACATATAAGCGTATTTTTGCTTTATTTTGGAAAAAAGTACTGTTAGAAAGAAACAAAGAATTAATTTCTTCATGCAGAATTGAACATTTTAAATTTGAATTAGCTCAGAAATTTTAAGAATCTAACACAAAATTTGATAGATAAGAAGGATTGCCTAGCACTATAGAAACTGTAACTGTAGGAATGAAAGAATTTAGAGTAGTTAAGAAAGAAAGAATGAAAGAATTTATATCTTCATGTATGATTGAACATTTTGAAATTTAAATTAGCTCAGAAATTTACAGAATTTAAAATAAAAATAGATAGATAAGAAAGCTGACTGGCACTATAGAAATTGTAACATGAAGAGGACAGATAACAAGACGAGATGGTGGACAATGATCTGCCTAGAATTGATGAATAAAAAAACATCACATTAGAAGTAATTGAAATGAAAAGTTGAATTGTAGTCGTAACAAACGTAAACATAAAGATTGCAAAAATGAAATGAGATTGTAGAAAACTCTGCTTTCTGTCGTCGATCATGGGTTGCTACATGTTAACAGAAAGAATCTGGTGTCCTACATACATTATTTTATTCTAAAGCTTAATTTTTGAATTTAAAGATCTTTTAAAAAAATTGGAACTTAAATACTAGGCTTGCGAGATTTTACGATTGATCCCCTACCTACTCCCTTAGCGAGTATGCCTCTACTGGCTCTGCAATGAGCCTCTGGATTCAATTAGTGAAGCCAATCGGTCATGGACCATCTGATTGAGCACAAGCAGCATGGTCAGAAGTAAGTAGAGGTCACAGAAAATTACCCGCAGCTCAAACACTAAATACATACCGTACTAACTCAAAATTTTTAACGAGGAAATTAGTTTTGAATTTTTGATAAAAACCATTCACTTCCTTATATGAGCAACCGATCAAGTCAGGCATTATATCAACTTTTCTTATTTTCTTATACAAAATAGTTGATCGAAATTGAGTAGATGAACGTTGAATTTTTGTTTCGAATTTGGCACTTTTAGCAAATTTAAACAAGAAGAGCGTGTTGAAGAAGAATTATTTTGCAAAGTAAACATACTATTTAAAAACTCATCTGATTGGAAATTGTTAATAGATATTGAGACAAATTTTAACAATTCATGAATATGTAGTTCATACACAGAGGGAATTTTTGTATCAGCGAATATGTCTTCATTAATGTCGGATCGTTTTTGGATGTAGACGAACTCGAGAATTCTCTTTTGAAGCATGAACAAAGATGTAAGTGAGCTATAGCTGAAGCACCCGTAAATTAGTACTTCATATAGTAAAACAGGATTAATATTGCTACGATAATATCAAGTTAGTTATCTTGGGGTATTGTGCCTAAGCTTTGATTTAATGCAACAATGCCTGGATAACTTTCCGATAAATTTCGTTATATGGGTCTGAAAGCAGAGCTTTGTATCAATAAAAATACCAAGATATTTACACTATAAATTTTTTGACAATAATATTATTAAACGCAAACATTGGAAGCACTTTTACCAAAATTTATTTGAACTGTATTGTCTAGGTTTAGCGCTAACTTATTTGCTTTTAACCATTGACTTATTGTACTCAAGTCCTCTTCAATTCCATTTTGGAGGCAGGCAATTGATGTTACATTTGTATGATCTGCAAACAAGTAGTCTTCAGAGCTGTTACAAACATATGGAAGGTCATTTCTATTTATCAGGAGCAATGAGGGACCTAGAAGTGAGCCCTGCGGTACGCCACAATTAATTGGAAGACATGTTGATAACATGTCACAAACTTCCACTCGTTGTTTTCTATCACTAAGATATGACTTGAACCAATTGTAACATGATCCTCGTACTCCATAACATTCTAACTTACGTAACAGAATTTTATGGTCTACCGTATCAAAGACTTTTTTCAGATCAAGAAAGAAATTTAATACTTCTCTCTTATAGTTTGATCTAAAATTTGTGTAAAGCAAGCTACCGCTTTTATCATACTTTGCGTTGCTCTAAATCCATTTTGTTTGCCAGAAAATAATCCAAATTTTTCAAAATAGTTGTATACTCTTTTTTACCCTGCCTTCTCAAAAATTTTACTGAATACTTTCAATAAAGATATAGGTCAATAATTGACGAAATCTGCTTTACAGCCAATTTTAAACAACGAAAAAATTTTTGCACGCAATAAATGTGAAGGAAATTCACCTTGTTCGAAGGATTGGTTATTAAGAGCAGCGAGGAGAGGTGATAGTTCTCGGTTAAACGTCTTTACTATTACATTGCTTATGAAATCATCGCCTGAGCTATTTTGGTTGCCAATCGAATTTCTGAGATCAGAATTTTTTTTGTGACTTCAATTAAAAACATGGACTGGCTTTTAGACGTAAATGTTTTTAATTCATTGTTTTGAACGCTTTTTTGAATCTCACACCTGATATTCGTAAATTGCATGTTGAGTTTTTCGACAATTTTATTCGCTGATAGTTCAGTGTCGTTTTCTAAAATTTCATAGGATTATTAAATGTCATGGTGTATTAACTCCCACAATGTTTATATTTCCGTACAGGAGTGATGGGAAAACTTTCTATTAATTTTTCTATTGCTCTTCAAAAAATTTGTGTCTCTATTTTCTTTTGTTAGTTTTTGATACACCGATCCATAGTACCGTTTAAGATGAATCGGATAATGATCTAAAAAAATTTTTTGATTCAACACAAAAAATTCAGGTTGTTTAATTTTTTGGAAAATGAAATGATCAAGACAAGTTGAAGATTTGTCAACAACTCTAGTGGGTATTGCTTCATTGATTACAAAACCATTACTTGCAATACATCCTTTGTAATTCTTTGTGGGTTTGTTTTCCTTAAGGATGTCAATATTTGTATCACCACAATTTACACAGGGATCTTTTAGACTCAGTAAATGATTCCAGAAAAATATCCAACGTGTCAACAAACTCAAGTTTGTTGACTCTGGCAGCAACAAAAATAGTGAGTAATTTGAATTTATAACTGTTGTTTCATCTTCTAAACACAATGCTTCTTTAAAAAATTGTTGGTTTTTCACATAGTATTGTCAAATTGTCCCTCAGCTGGATCATAACACCGCCACCAGTGTATGCGCGGTTTTTCACACTGTATTCTTTATACCCACAAAGGAGATAGTTTTCATATTCTTTAGAGTCGTTGAGGCATGTCTCTGTACGACACAAAATATCAGGTGAAGACTCAAGACTTGTTACAAGTGCTTCCAATTCCCGATAGTTTTTCTTTAGGTAGCGCACTTTCACATGGAAGACAGACGCATGCTTTACCGTAGTAATTTACAAATGCTTTCAATTACTTTGGGTTCATTTAGTTTTAATTTAGTGGAGGTAAAAAAGCAGCTCCATCGCTGAAGCCACTGTTAACATCATTCATAGAGTACTGTTAATCAATAGCACCTTGATATAGCCCATTTATCTTATATATCATATGATTTTCTTTCCAGACGTAGTAAATATTGCCTTCTTTGGACCAGCAAGAATCGATACGTTGATCTTGTCGCAGAATTTGAAGGAAATTGAGTATATCTTCTGTTATGTCTTCAGGTATCCGAATATGGCTCAGCTCGGGAATAGATTTTAGTTCTTTTTTTCTCAGCAGCTCTATTTTTACAACGAAAAACTTATAATTATTGGTTTCGCTAAGCTACAAAATCTAGATGGTAGGGGATGAGCTATTGAGATGTCATTCAGCTACAATCCTGCTTCTAAACAAGTCCATATCTCAAAAACCATTCTCATTGTTGTTTCAGTTCGCTCCGGAATCAGTTTGCCATCGTGTGTAGTGATAGTTTTTCCAGCTACTCCAGTAATTCTGACATTTTCACGTCGATTGTAAAATTCTAGCAGTTCTGTTTCAGATAGTGTCTTAACATTGAGATTCTCAACGCTGTTTCGTACGTTAGTTGACACAGCGGAAAATTTAGGTGACCTGTGGTGAGAATAGATTCTTATTCCAGTCACTAAGTTGGAAACTAATTAATACATGGCCACAACTTTAACGTGAATACATGGCCAACTTCGCTTGATAATCTTATTTTGAATAGAAAATTAGATCAGTCAGTGGTTTTGCAGTTTAAATTCAGTACCATAAAAATTTTCACGAAGGCAAATTACTACCATTTGCGTTGTTTACTTTAATCGAGGTTGGATTTGAATCAATTTGCCAATTTTTGATTTCAAAATGCAATGGCATGTTATCTTCCGTTGGTTTTTGTTCATTTTAAAGATCAAGTACATCTGTATCTTCTTCGTTTTCATTTTTCGAACTAACTTCTCCAATGTCTTTTCATTGGGTGAGTTGAAGGCAAATCTAGAAGAACTCTCCTCTCTCTCTCTCTCTCTCTCTCTCTCTCTCTCTCTCTCTTTGGGCTACATATCCATGACTCTATGTATTTCCTTCCTAAAATCTGGTCTGGTAATAGTCTCTGATCTTCCCTCGTTTTGAGTGAGTCAGAATTAACTTAAATCTATTAAATAGTCCTTTCGAATTGGGCGACCAATGGTCATGTGCTTCATGGGAGTTTGAGCGCTTAATTTAGCACGGTAACTATTGTCGTCACAACTGATTCCTCTTCAATCAGTTTTCAGGCTGAAATCATCAAATTGAAAAGATTTCAGTTTGCACTTGGTACACCATATTTGGATATTTACTTTTTTGATTTGGATCAGTTTAGGATCTATTACGTCCCCTACCCCAGCTTAGTGGGTACATAAGTTGTGCGCCCGCAGGCGCTCATGCTTTTTTTCTTAGTAATTACGCTGTATTACAACACAACATAATCTGTAATTGGGGCATAAAAACACGAGGGGGGGGGGGGGGGGGGGCAGAATAGAAACCAGTTTTGTCCTGGTAAAATTTTGGTGGTTTTTCTCTGTTTTTCTCTATCTTGTTTTAAAAATTTGTAGGTCATCTCTTTCAAATCGGTTTAAAAATTGGTGTCATTATTGTTGACTATTTTTTTGGCTCTCCTGGTTCAACAAAAATATATTTTGAGTAGTTTTTAATTGTTTTCTGTATTAGTAGTTTTCTGTAACCTCAGCTTATGTAAAAAAGCAGCCCAAAACCTTTTTCAGTTTGACAATATTTAATTATACAAATTTTTTGATGAATAAAAAGTATCGTTTTCAGTCCATGTAGATCATAGATTTTTATTTTGCAGAGTTCAAAGTTCCATGTAATTTTGTAGTTTTTGTTGCCGATCGATCTGTTTTTAAGTCGATTTTATGCTATTTAAAATTCAGAACTTGTATGTTTAATCTGGCTCGGCGTAATTGCACCAACTGGAAGATTTTATGACACGGTCGGTATTTTGTACGGTCATTTCAGTATAAAGTTGGGACCGTTTCTTGTTTTTCTATACCTCTGAAAAACCTTGTGTCCTTAATATGTTCTTCCAGTTTCTGAGCAGTGAAAAACGAATCCAAAAATAAAGGCGTTTGAAATGACTGAGAACTCAAGGAATTTTTTAAGGAGTTTTTTAACGAAAGTTTTAATTATTAATTTTATTTTTACTATTTGTTTTCTGATTTGGTTGAAATTGTTTCTGATAACTCCTTCTAGATTTTATCTAATTTTATTAAACTTTTCAATTTTTAATTTGTATTAAAGTGGTGTAAATTTTGTTAGGCGTTTCAGTAAACTAGAAATGCTCCCTGATTATTACTTCTAATACTTTTTTAAAAAGATTGACTGAAAATCATTTTTTTAAGTATTAGACGTTTGACGGGCTATCAAAAGTTATCAACAAACAATAAAAAAATATAGCAGAAATTGACATAAAATTCGCCAAGCCATGATGATGTTGGTAACACTTTTTTGTATCTTTTTTAATAAAAAGTTAGGTTTCGATTGGGTGCACATATTGAATTTACATTTTGCCAAAAATTGTATTCAACTTTCCTCTGGTTCATCTGAAGATTCTCAGCCTCAAAATCTTTATCGCAACTCAGATTTTAAAAAAGCAGTTGAAGTCTCTGCTTCAACCTGTATGGAATAAATTTTTTTGTGACTCGAAACCCTGCAGCTGCGACAGCCTTCCCTATGCACTGATATGATTCCTTGTTGATGCCAAGTGCGAACGCGCGAGCAATCTGAGCCACTCACAGAATCATGCCATTTTTTTAATATTTACTGTCCTAAATCGAAGCAAACGAATGTTAGGAGGTTTGTCCGTGAACCGATTGCTTTTTTAGTGTATTCTGAGCTCAAATGTGCTTTATTTTAATTTTTGTGTACCATATTTTTGAACCCTTCTTTTTGCGTGGTTAAAAATTTATTCTAGAAAGGTTAATCGATCATCTAACATATTTTAATTGATCCGTTTCTCAAAGAACAGTTGGGCTTAATTTTTTTGCATTTCTTACTTTACTAGGCATCGTATATTATTAACTCCAACTCGAAGTCAGCAATGGCTGTGTTGAATTTTTTTAAGTATCATTGTATTAAAGTTATTATGCTGAAGCTCATCAGAATCAATTAGATTCGGATTTTAGTCTGAATTATCCAACAGTTTTTTAGTCTGAATTATCCATTGATTTAAAGCCCAAAGCTGTTCGTTATAGCCTTTAGAAAATGCATCCAATTTTCCGCTAATTTATTTTTTTTTGTCTTTTTCTGTGATTGATCCCTATATGGAGCTGTTAACAATTTTTCTCGTACGTTTTCTGCATTTTTTTTGTCCGACCTCTTGTATCAAAGGAAGGAACTATATGCCAGCTTGGCGTTTTTTTGCACCCATTTTAAGCCCCTGATATATCAGAGGAAGACATGAATTTTATGATTTGATTAATAAAGTTCTCCCTTTTTCTACAACAATTTGAATTCTATGAGCACTCTGTTTTATTGTTCCGACCCCCACTTTATTGGGGAGGGGGGAACTATATACTCAACTGGGTTTTTTTTGTTCAGTCAATTTTGGCCGATCGATATATTCATCGTAGAGAATTGTGAGTGGTATCTTTAAAAAGCCCGTCCGGTGTAGAATACGGAATTAAAAAGATTTTTTCGATTTTCGTTATTTACAGGGAGTTATCGAGGTTTAAAATTTTGTGAACATTCGATTGTTTTTGTTCACATTTTCATTAATTTTTGTTAAAACTTGGCACAATTTCGCTAAAATAATTCAAAATAAGTCAAAAATTTTTAACGGCAGAGTGTTTTGGTTACCGTTAGAGATAGAAGAGCGTTGCTAAATTGTTTGAGTGGAGTTTTTTTGGCTAAAATTTTTGATAATAGATTTCAAAATTCAATTTTTTTTCATCAAAAATGGCACAAAATTTGGTTTTTTGGGCCTCTTTGTTAAAGTTTGCCGGACTTAGTGACCTAGAAACCTTAACACAGACTCCTTAATCTCAAAAAGAGCGCTAGTTGCAATTAGATGGCGTATGAAAGTCTTCTGGAATCAAGAATTTGCCGTTTTGTGCAGGTTTAACTCGATAATTATACAAAATGCTTTTTTTTCAAAATTTGAAGAATTCCACTCAACAATTGGTCTATTTCGCAAACACGTGGAACACTTGGTCAGTTTGCTGGGCGCCCGACAAAATCAGGGAGAGGTTCGATAATATCATGGATTTTTAGAATCAGAGACTTTTTGGTTTGTATTTTGATGCTGCCTGTTTGATTCTGCCTTACTAGGCATCGTATACTATTAACTCCAACTCGAAGTAAGCAATGGCTGTGTTGAATTTTTTAAGTATCATTGTATTAAAGTTATTATGCTGAAGCTCATCAGAATCAATTAGATTCGGATTTTAGTCTGAATTATCCAACAGTTTTTTAGTCTGAATTATCCATTGATTTAAAGCCCAAAGCTGTTCGTTATAGCCTTTAGAAAATGCATCCAATTTTCCGCTAATTTATTTTTTTTTGTCTTTTTCTGTGATTGATCCCTATATGGAGCTGTTAACAATTTTTCTCGTACGTTTTCTGCATTTTTTTTGTCCGACCTCTTGTATCAAAGGAAGGAACTATATGCCAGCTTGGCGTTTTTTTGCACCCATTTTAAGCCCCTGATATATCAGAGGAAGACATGAATTTTATGATTTGATTAATAAAGTTCTCCCTTTTTCTACAACAATTTGAATTCTATGAGCACTCTGTTTTATTGTTCCGACCCCCACTTTATTGGGGAGGGGGGAACTATATACTCAACTGGGTTTTTTTGTTCAGTCAATTTTGGCCGATCGATATATTCATCGTAGAGAATTGTGAGTGGTATCTTTAAAAAGCCCGTCCGGTGTAGAATACGGAATTAAAAAGATTTTTTCGATTTTCGTTATTTACAGGGAGTTATCGAGGTTTAAAATTTTGTGAACATTCGATTGTTTTTGTTCACATTTTCATTAATTTTTGTTAAAACTTGGCACAATTTCGCTAAAATAATTCAAAATAAGTCAAAAATTTTTAACGGCAGAGTGTTTTGGTTACCGTTAGAGATAGAAGAGCGTTGCTAAATTGTTTGAGTGGAGTTTTTTTTGGCTAAAATTTTTGATAATAGATTTCAAAATTCAATTTTTTTTCATCAAAAATGGCACAAAATTTGGTTTTTTGGGCCTCTTTGTTAAAGTTTGCCGGACTTAGTGACCTAGAAACCTTAACACAGACTCCTTAATCTCAAAAAGAGCGCTAGTTGCAATTAGATGGCGTATGAAAGTCTTCTGGAATCAAGAATTTGCCGTTTTGTGCAGGTTTAACTCGATAATTATACAAAATGCTTTTTTTTCAAAATTTGAAGAATTCCACTCAACAATTGGTCTATTTCGCAAACACGTGGAACACTTGGTCAGTTTGCTGGGCGCCCGACAAAATCAGGGAGAGGTTCGATAATATCATGGATTTTTAGAATCAGAGACTTTTTGGTTTGTATTTTGATGCTGCCTGTTTGATTCTGCCTTACTAGGCATCGTATACTATTAACTCCAACTCGAAGTAAGCAATGGCTGTGTTGAATTTTTTAAGTATCATTGTATTAAAGTTATTATGCTGAAGCTCATCAGAATCAATTAGATTCGGATTTTAGTCTGAATTATCCAACAGTTTTTTAGTCTGAATTATCCATTGATTTAAAGCCCAAAGCTGTTCGTTATAGCCTTTAGAAAATGCATCCAATTTTCCGCTAATTTATTTTTTTTTGTCTTTTTCTGTGATTGATCCCTATATGGAGCTGTTAACAATTTTTCTCGTACGTTTTCTGCATTTTTTTTGTCCGACCTCTTGTATCAAAGGAAGGAACTATATGCCAGCTTGGCGTTTTTTTGCACCCATTTTAAGCCCCTGATATATCAGAGGAAGACATGAATTTTATGATTTGATTAATAAAGTTCTCCCTTTTTCTACAACAATTTGAATTCTATGAGCACTCTGTTTTATTGTTCCGACCCCCACTTTATTGGGGAGGGGGGAACTATATACTCAACTGGGTTTTTTTGTTCAGTCAATTTTGGCCGATCGATATATTCATCGTAGAGAATTGTGAGTGGTATCTTTAAAAAGCCCGTCCGGTGTAGAATACGGAATTAAAAAGATTTTTTCGATTTTCGTTATTTACAGGGAGTTATCGAGGTTTAAAATTTTGTGAACATTCGATTGTTTTTGTTCACATTTTCATTAATTTTTGTTAAAACTTGGCACAATTTCGCTAAAATAATTCAAAATAAGTCAAAAATTTTTAACGTCAGAGTGTTTTGGTTACCGTTAGAGATAGAAGAGTGTTGCTAAATTGTTTGAGTGGAGTTTTTTTTGGCTAAAATTTTTGATAATAGATTTCAAAATTCAATTTTTTTTTCATCAAAAATGGCACAAAATTTGCTTTTTTGGGCCTCTTTGTTAAAGTTTGCCAGACTTAGTGACCTAGAAACCTTAACACAGACTCCGTAATCTCAAAAAGAGCGCTAGTTGCAATTAGATGGCGTATGAAAGTCTTCTGGAATCAAGAATTTGCCGTTTTGTGCAGGTTTAACTCGATAATTATACAAAATGCTTTTTTTTCAAAATTTGAAGAATTCCACTCAACAATTGGTCTATTTCGCAAACACGTGGAACACTTGGTCAGTTCGCTGGGCGCCCGACAAAATCAGGGAGAGGTTCGATAATATCATGGATTTTTAGAATCAGAGACTTTTTGGTTTGTATTTTGATGCTGCCTGTTTGATTCTGCCTTACTAGGCATCGTATACTATTAACTCCAACTCGAAGTAAGCAATGGCTGTGTTGAATTTTTTAAGTATCATTGTATTAAAGTTATTATGCTGAAGCTCATCAGAATCAAGTAGATTCAGTGTTTTAGTCTGAACTATCCAACAGTTTTTAGCCTGAATTATCCATTGATTTAAAGCCCAAAGCTGTTCGTTATGGCCTTTAGAAAATGCATCCAATTTTCCGCTAATTTTTTTGTCATTTTCTGTGATTGATCCCTATTTAGAGATGTTAACAATTTTGCTCATACGTTTTCGCAATTTTTTTTGTCCGACCTCTTGTATCATGGGAAGGAACTATATGCCAGCTTGGCGCTTTTTTGCAGCCATTTTAAACCCCTGATATATCAGAGGAAGACATGAATTTTATCATTTGAGTAATAAAGTTCTCCCTTTTTCTACAAAAATTTGAATTCTATGAGCACTCTGTTTTATTGTTCCGACCCCCACTTTAGTGGGGAGGGGGAACTATATACCCAACTGGGTTTTTTTTTGTTCAGTCAATTTTGGCCGATCGATTTATTCATCGTAAAGGATTGTGAGTGGTATCTTTAAAAAGCCCGTCCAGTGTAGAATACGGAATTAAAGATTTTTTCTATTTTCGTTATTTACAGGGAGTTATCGAGGTTTAAAATTTTGTGAACATTCGATTGTTTTTGTTCACATTTTCAGTAATTTTTGTTAAAACTTGGCACAATTTCGCTAAAATAATTCAAAATAAGTCAAAAATTTTTAACGGCAGAGTGTTTTGATTACCGTTAGAGATAGAAGAGCGTTGCTAAATTGTTTGAGTGGAGTTTTTTTTGGCTGAAATTTTTGATAAAGATTTAAAAATTCAAATTTTTTTTCATCAAAAACGGCACAAAATTTGGTTTTTTGGTCCACTTTGTTAAAGTTTGCCAGACTTAGTGACCTAGAAACCTTAACACAGACTTCCTCATCTCAAAAAAGAGAGCTAGTTGCAATTAGATGCCGTATGAAAGTCTTCTGGAATCAAGAATTTGCCGTTTTGTGCAGATTTAACTCGATAATTATAAGAAATGCATTTTTTTTCAATATTTGAAGAATCCCACTCAACAATTGGTCTAATTCGCAAACACGCGGAACACTTGGTCGGTTTGCTGGTCGCGCGACAAAATCAGGGAGAGGTTCGATAATATCATGGATTCTTAGAATCAGAGACTTTTTGGTTTTTATTTTGATGCTGCCTTTTTGATGCTGCCTTACTAGGCATCGCATACTATTAACTCCAAGTCGAAGTATGCAATGGCTGTGTTGAGTTTTTTTCAGTATAATTGTATTAAAGTTATTATGCTGAAGCTCATCAGAATCAATTAGATTCATTATTTTAGTCTGAATTCTCCAACAGTTTTTTAGTCTGAATTATCCATTGATTTAAAGCCCAAAGCCGTTCGTTATAGCCTTTAGAAAATGCATCCAATTTTCCGCTAATTTTTTTGTCATTTTCTGTGATTTATCCCTATATAGAGCTGTTAACAATTTTTCTCATACGTTTTCAGCAATTTTTTTGTCCGACCTCTTGTATCATGGGAAGGAACTATATGCCAGCTTGGCGCTTTTTTGCAGCCATTTTAAGCCCCTGATATATCAGAGGAAGACATGAATTTTATCATTTGATAAATAAAGTTCTCCCTTTCTCTACAACAATTTGAATTCTATGAGCACTCTGTTTTATTGTTCCGACCCCCACTTTAGTGGGGAGGGAGGAACTATATACTCAACTGGGTTTTTTTTGTTCATTCAGTTTTGGCCGATCGATATATTCATCGTAGAGAATTGTGAGTGGTATCTTTAAAAAGACCGTCCAGTGTAGAATACGGAATTAAAAAGATTTTTTCGATTTTCGTTATTTACAGGGAGTTATCGAGGTTTAAAATTTTGTGAACATTCGATTGTTTTTGTTCACATTTTCAGTAATTTTTGTTAAAACTTGGCACAATTTCGCTAAAATAATTCAAAATAAGTCAAAAATTTTTAACGGCAGTGTGTTTTGGTTACCGTTAGAGGTAGAAGAGCGTTGCTAAATTGTTTGAGTGGAGTTTTTTTTGGCTGAAATTTTTGATAAAGATTTCAAAATTCAAATTTTTTTTCATCAAAAATGGCACAAAATTTGGTTTTTTGGTCCACTTTGTTAAAGTTTGCCAGACTTAGTGACCTAGAAACCTTAACACAGACTTCCTCATCTCAAAAAAGAGAGCTAGTTGCAATTAGATGCCGTATGAAAGTCTTCTGGAATCAAGAATTTGCCGTTTTGTGCAGATTTAACTCGATAATTATAAGAAATGCATTTTTTTTCAATATTTGAAGAATTCCACTCAACAGTTGGTCTAATTCGCAAACACGTGGAACACTTGGTCGGTTTGCTGGTCGCGCGACAAAATCAGGGGAGGTTCGATAATATCATGGATTCTTAGAATCAGAGACTTTTTGGTTTTTATTTTGATGCTGCCTTTTTGATGCTGCCTTACTAGGCATCGCATACTATTAACTCCAAGTCGAAGTATGCAATGGCTGTGTTGAGTTTTTTTCAGTATAATTGTATTAAAGTTATTATGCTGAAGCTCATCAGAATCAATTAGATTCATTATTTTAGTCTGAATTCTCCAACAGTTTTTTAGTCTGAATTATCCATTGATTTAAAGCCCAAAGCTGTTCGTTATAGCCTTTAGAAAATGCATCCAATTTTCCGCTAATTTTTTTGTCATTTTCTGTGATTTATCCCTATATAGAGCTGTTAACAATTTTTCTCATACGTTTTCAGCAATTTTTTTGTCCGACCTCTTGTATCATGGGAAGGAACTATATGCCAGCTTGGCGCTTTTTTGCAGCCATTTTAAGCCCCTGATATATCAGAGGAAGACATGAATTTTATCATTTGAGTAATAAAGTTCTCCCTTTTTCTACAAAAATTTGAATTCTATGAGCACTCTGTTTTATTGTTCCGACCCCCACTTTAGTGGGGAGGGGGAACTATATACCCAACTGGGTTTTTTTTTGTTCAGTCAATTTTGGCCGATCGATTTATTCATCGTAAAGGATTGTGAGTGGTATCTTTAAAAAGCCCGTCCAGTGTAGAATACGGAATTAAAAAGATTTTTTCTATTTTCGTTATTTACAGGGAGTTATCGAGGTTTAAAATTTTGTGAACATTCGATTGTTTTTGTTCACATTTTCAGTAATTTTTGTTAAAACTTGGCACAATTTCGCTAAAATAATTCAAAATAAGTCAAAAATTTTTAACGGCAGAGTGTTTTGGTTACCGTTAGAGGTAGAAGAGCGTTGCTAAACTGTTTGAGTGGAGTTTTTTTTTGGCTGAAATTTTTGATAAAGATTTCAAAATTCAAATTTTTTTTCATCAAAAATGGCACAAAATTTGGTTTTTTGGTCCACTTTGTTAAAGTTTGCCAGACTTAGTGACCTAGAAACCTTAACACAGACTTCCTCATCTTAAAAAAGAGAGCTAGTTGCAATTAGATGCCGTATGAAAGTCTTCTGGAATCAAGAATTTGCCGTTTTGTGCAGATTTAACTCGATAATTATAAGAAATGCATTTTTTTTCAATATTTGAAGAATTCCACTCAACAGTTGGTCTAATTCGCAAACACGTGGAACACTTGGTCGGTTTGCTGGTCGCGCGACAAAATCAGGGAGAGGTTCGATAATATCATGGATTCTTAGAATCAGAGACTTTTTGGTTTTTAGTTTGATGCTGCCTTACTAGGCATCGCATACTATTAACTCCAAGTCGAAGTATGCAATGGCTGTGTTGAGTTTTTTTCAGTATAATTGTATTAAAGTTATTATGCTGAAGCTCATCAGAATCAATTAGATTCATTATTTTAGTCTGAATTCTCCAACAGTTTTTTAGTCTGAATTATCCATTGATTTAAAGCCCAAAGCTGTTCGTTATAGCCTTTAGAAAATGCATCCAATTTTCCGCTAATTTTTTTGTCATTTTCTGTGATTGATCCCTATATAGAGCTGTTGACAATTTTTCTCATACGTTTTCAGCAATTTTTTTGTCCGACCTCTTGTATCATGGGAAGGAACTATATGCCAGCTTGGCGCTTTTTTGCAGCCATTTTAAGCCCCTGATATATCAGAGGAAGACATGAATTTTATCATTTGAGTAATAAAGTTCTCCCTTTTTCTACAAAAATTTGAATTCTATGAGCACTCTGTTTTATTGTTCCGACCCCCACTTTAGTGGGGAGGGGGAACTATATACCCAACTGGGTTTTTTTTTGTTCAGTCAATTTTGGCCGATCGATTTATTCATCGTAAAGGATTGTGAGTGGTATCTTTAAAAAGCCCGTCCAGTGTAGAATACGGAATTAAAAAGATTTTTTCTATTTTCGTTATTTACAGGGAGTTATCGAGGTTTAAAATTTTGTGAACATTCGATTGTTTTTGTTCACATTTTCAGTAATTTTTGTTAAAACTTGGCACAATTTCGCTAAAATAATTCAAAATAGGTCAAAAATTTTTAACGGCAGAGTGTTTTGGTTACCGTTAGAGGTAGAAGAGCGTTGCTAAATTGTTTGAGTGGAGTTTTTTTTGGCTGAAATTTTTGATAAAGATTTCAAAATTCAAATTTTTTTCATCAAAAATGGCACAAAATTGGGTTTTTTGGTCCACTTTGTTAAAGTTTGCCAGACTTAGTGACCTAGAAACCTTAACACAGACTTCCTCATCTCAAAAAAGAGAGGTAGTTGCAATTAGATGCCGTATGAAAGTCTTCTGGAATCAAGAATTTGCCGTTTTGTGCAGATTTAACTCGATAATTATAAGAAATGCATTTTTTTTTCAATATTTGAAGAATTCCACTCAACAGTTGGTCTAATTCGCAAACACGTGGAACACTTGGTCGGTTTGCTGGTCGCGCGACAAAATCAGGGAGAGGTTTGATAATATCATGGATTCTTAGAATCAGAGACTTTTTGGTTTTTATTTTGATGCTGCCTTTTTGATGCTGCCTTACTAGGCATACTATTAACTCCAAGTCGAAGTATGCAATGGCTGTGTTGAGTTTTTTTCAGTATAATTGTATTAAAGTTATTATGCTGAAGCTCATCAGAATCAATTAGATTCATTATTTTAGTCTGAATTCTCCAACAGTTTTTTAGTCTGAATTATCCATTGATTTAAAGCCCAAAGCTGTTCGTTATAGCCTTTAGAAAATGCATCCAATTTTCCGCTAATTTTTTTGTCATTTTCTGTGATTGATCCCTATATAGAGCTGTTAACAATTTTTCTCATACGTTTTCAGCAATTTTTTTGTCCGACCTCTTGTATCATGGGAAGGAACTATATGCCAGCTTGGCGCTTTTTTGCAGCCATTTTAAGCCCCTGATATATCAGAGGAAGACATGAATTTTATCATTTGAGTAATAGAGTTCTCCCTTTTTCTACAAAAATTTGAATTCTATGAGCACTCTGTTTTATTGTTCCGACCCCCACTTTAGTGGGGAGGGGGAACTATATACCCAACTGGGTTTTTTTTTGTTCAGTCAATTTTGGCCGATCGATTTATTCATCGTAAAGGATTGTGAGTGGTATCTTTAAAAAGCCCGTCCAGTGTAGAATACGGAATTTAAAAGATTTTTTCTATTTTCGTTATTTACAGGGAGTTATCGAGGTTTAAAATTTTGTGAACATTCGATTGTTTTTGTTCACATTTTCAGTAATTTTTGTTAAAACTTGGCACAATTTCGCTAAAATAATTCAAAATAAGTCAAAAATTTTTAACGGCAGAGTGTTTTGGCTACCGTTAGAGGTAGAGGAGCGTTGCTAAATTGTTTGAGTGGAGTTTTTTTTTTGGCTGAAATTTTTGATAAAGATTTCAAAATTCAAATTTTTTTTCATCAAAAATGGCACAAAATTTGGTTTTTTGGTCCACTTTGTTAAAGTCTGCCAGACTTAGTGACCTAGAAACCTTAACACAGACTTCCTCATCTCAAAAAAGAGAGCTAGTTGCAATTAGATGCCGTATGAAAGTCTTCTGGAATCAAGAATTTGCCGTTTTGTGCAGATTTAACTCGATAATTATAAGAAATGCATTTTTTTCAATATTTGAAGAATTCCACTCAACAGTTGGTCTAATTCGCAAACACGTAGAACACTTGGTCGGTTTGCTGGTCGCGCGACAAAATCAGGGAGAGGTTCGATAATATCATGGATTCTTAGAATCAGAGACTTTTTGGTTTTTATTTTGATGCTGCCTTTTTGATGCTGCCTTACTAGGCATCGCATACTAATAACTCCAAGTCGAAGTATGCAATGGCTGTGTTGAGTTTTTTTCAGTATAATTGTATTAAAGTTATTATGCTGAAGCTCATCAGAATCAATTAGATTCATTATTTTAGTCTGAATTCTCCAACAGTTTTTTAGTCTGAATTATCCATTGATTTAAAGCCCAAAGCTGTTCGTTATAGCCTTTAGAAAATGCATCCAATTTTCCGCTAATTTTTTTGTCATTTTCTGTGATTGATCCCTATATAGAGCTGTTAACAATTTTTCTCATACGTTTTCAGCAATTTTTTTGTCCGACCTCTTGTATCATGGGAAGGAACTATATGCCAGCTTGGCGCTTTTTTGCAGCCATTTTAAGCCCCTGATATATCAGAGGAAGACATGAATTTTATCATTTGATAAATAAAGTTCTCCCTTTCTCTACAAAAATTTGAATTCTATGAGCACTCTGTTTTATTGTTTCGACCCCCACTTTAGTAGGGAGGGAGGAACTATATACTCAACTGGGTTTTTTTGTTCATTCAGTTTTGGCCGATCGATATATTCATCGTAGAGAATTGTGAGTGGTATCTTTAAAAAGCCCGTCCAGTGTAGAATACGGAATTAAAAAGATTTTTTCGATTTTCGTTATTTACAGGGAGTTATCGAGGTTTAAAATTTTGTGAACATTCGATTGTTTTTGTTCACATTTTCAGTAATTTTTGTTAAAACTTGGCACAATTTCGCTAAAATAATTCAAAATAAGTCAAAAATTTTTAATGGCAGAGTGTTTTGGTTACCGTTAGAGATAGAAGAGCGTTGCTAAATTGTTTGAGTGGAGTTTTTTTGGCTAAAATTTTTGATAATAGATTTCAAAATTCAATTTTTTTTCATCAAAAATGGGACAAAATTTGGATTTTGGTCCTCTTTGTTAAAGTTTGCCAGACTTAGTGACCTAGAAAACTTAACACAGACTCCTTCATCTCAAAATGAGCGCTAATTGCAATTAGATGCCGTATGAAAGTCTTCTGGAATCAAGAATTTGCCGTTTTGTGCAGGTTTAACTCGATAATTATACAAAATGCATTTTTTTTCAAAATTTGAAGAATTCCACTCAATAATTGGTCTATTTCGCAAACACGTGGAACACTTGGTCAGTTTGCTGGGCGCCCGACAAAATCAGGGAGAGGTTCGATAATATCATGGATTCTGCTTTTGTTTTTTTAATGTTAATTTCTGACAATATTTTTTGTTCACGGCTCCCTTAATGACAGCTCCAATTTATGTAAGTTTAAAGCCAAATGTAGATACAGTTTGTTTTCAGAGAACCAAAGGGTTTTTATGGCTTTGAGGAAGAGTTTTAGTAAAATTTAACTGAATTCTTGTCTTTTGCCTTCAATTGTTATTCTTTCAGTCTGATTTTTAAGTTTAACCATTCAAAGATCTAAATTTTTTCCGCAAGAGGTGCAAGTGAACCCTTTCTTTTGATTCGGTTGTTAACTATTGTCTCTTATGTTATTGAATGTATTTGTTTTCTGTGATTTTCGGAAATTTCTTTGATTTTTTGAACTTGTCAATTTTTTATATTATTTTAGTCAACATTTGCGTATTCTCAGTAAGTACAAGTCAAACATTCCTCCTTATAGAATACAAACGAATTTTGTGGCCGATTGTTTTAACAAAAGGTTTTCTTGCTTTTGGTCCTACGAGTTTTCATACAAAATTTTGTGATTTTTGTGCAGAATTGCCCATTTTTGCTGTTGTTTTTGTTTCTTTTGTAAATTGTCACATTATCGAAAAATCTATCTAAAGAAACTTTAGAACATTTGAAACTGAACATTTTCCTAACATTTTTTGGTTTTTCTAACATTTTTTGGTTTTCCTAACATATGGTATGAAGGGCTACGACACCGTTCTCTTGCAGAAATTGGTAGTTTTTTATTTTTGCTCTTTATTTGTTGTTAGTTTTGTCATATGCCAAATATTGTGTAATTAAAGGTGTCAGTGGCCAACTATAGATAAACAAATGAATTTGATAACTGATACCGGTAAATAGCTGATGGATGTTTTGATTTTCGATTTAAAAGAAAGAGTAATGGTTTTCTTCAACTTTATGTTGTGGTTTGCGTTTTTTTTCGTATTTTTTTCATTGTTGTATCATTTTCGTAAATTAGCCTCATTATTTAGAGGTCTTTATAATGTTTTGTTGAATCAAACAATAATTTTTCTGTTGTTAGAGCGTTTTAAATGATGTCTTCAGGGCTTAGACAATTTGTTTCAGAAGAATTTTGTGAAGTTTAGATACTTTTCAGTTTTTCTTGTACTTTTTGTTGTCATTTTGTGATAGTCGTTTTACGAAAAGCTGCTATGACGATCAAAGGAGACGTAAGTGAAGATTTTTTATTCTCTCTGTTAATATTTCCTAAATTTAATGGCTTCAAAACTGTTGTTTCGTAAAGTTGTTTGTGAAACTTATTAGTTCAGCTTGTATTTAATGCTGTTTCATAGTCTTATGATATAGTCTCATTAATAACAGTCGCGATTAGTTTTACGATTAGTTGCAAGACAAACTGTCTACTCTTTTAGTCGAAAGCTTTTGTTGGCTCTGATTTTTGTAAACATTTGTTTTTAATAAAAAAAGAGACAGATTTTTGAGATCTGCAAATTTTATTTCTGTTATATTGTAGCTAAGCATTTTTATATACAATTCACACCATTTATCTATTGAAATACAATTTGCTCTTCATAACGGTTTTATTTTCCTCAAAAGGTCTTTCTTGGAACAA
Source organism: Convolutriloba macropyga (assembly GCF_964194025.1). Lineage (NCBI taxonomy): Eukaryota > Metazoa > Xenacoelomorpha > Acoela > Convolutidae > Convolutriloba > Convolutriloba macropyga. The sequence continues at coordinate 29,473,649 of NC_134475.1, forward strand.
CCGGTTTTCATAAAACCAATTTTGGTGATTTTTGCATAATTGCCCCTTTTTTGTAGGTTTTTGTTTTCTTTTCACTGTGTCACAATAACGGGCGTCATTTGATTTACAAATGCTTTCAACTGTAAAAAATTTAAACGACAAATTGTATTCTTTTTAGTGATCAGCTCAATGTTTAATTAATTGGGGGAAATCGTGTTCTTGCAAAATTTTTCGTGCAATTTCTTCGTTTTTGCGTGTATTTGTCGTTCTTTTTGTAGTCGTATGGCATATCCTGAATAATGAATGGCCTCAGTTGCTCTCCATAGAGGTATAAAAGACTTTATCAAGGATTTCATTTGATGCGTAATGTTTCTAATCAGTTCGAATTTATTTTTTTTTAAAAAAAAACAATGTTGTAATAAACTTTGCCCCTTTTGCTCATTTCTAGACTTGCTGCCAAGTAGCATTGAGGAAAAGAACCATATTTGGTTCTAAAAAAGAACCGGTTAATCTTCTTAGTATAAATTTTATCTGATGCCTTTTTTGATTTTGTTAATAGTGGTTTTCAAAAAATGGACAAGGAGTTTTGGTCCTAATTAATATTTGTAACTATTTGATTTTTTTTGCCGTCTTTTCTGGTAGTCATATTATGGTGGCCACTGGTCTCATAGGCCCTCTAGAGTAGATTGTTTTATTCTTTTAGTAGTTTGTTGAACGATATGTTGATATGTTAATTTTTTACCGAGCCTCCTTGTTTCAATATGTTTGCATACGATCTGACGGAAAGAAAATCCATTCTGAAACGAGATTGACTTGTATAACCTAACGGAATTGAGTTGAGACGCAGTTAGGTAAGCACTATTAATCCAAGAAGTTAAAAGCGTTCCAATTTCGACAGGTATATTTTTGGGAAATAGGCTTTTAGATATGCTTGTGGTGTAATTTTTAAAAAAAAAATCGGATACTGCCACTTTGTACATTTTTTGCGAACTATTTTTTCTGTTCTCCAATTATGTCCCTTAAATGTTAATCTGACCTGACGAAAATGACAGCATATATTCCACGATAATGCGCGATTGTACAATACAGCTATCGAAAAAAAATGAAATAACACGACTTAAAATTGTCGAAAAAGATTTGTGAACTTGTTACTTTACCATGCGTTTCCTTCTGTTTATGTGTTTATAAGTTAATCAATGCTGCCGATGTTTGCTAACGAAGCTGCTAAGATTTTAGTAAAGTATACTATCGTTTATAAGACATTTTGGGACTTAGAACTGTTTTAAAGTTGTATTGAACAACCGTCAGTTTTGCTGACCTTGACAACGCTTGTTTTTAAAAATCAGCTGGATACTGAAGTATTTTTGCACTCTTGGCTTTTTGATGCAATTTCAATTAATGCTTATAATAATAATGGATGATTTTTAATAATTCATGTTTGTAGTTTCTTGAAAGTCTATGCGCATCTGTTGATAGTTTGGCTGAGATAGCACTTAGTTTTTGTGAAAGAATTAAACGAAAGTTGTTGACTTTGTGATACTGCTCTACGTTCTAGCTCTTATTTTCATTTTTTGATATCGTTCTATTGGCAAAAGTTTTTCTTTTCAGCAGATTCGTCTGGTTTCGAATTTTGATTGACTTCAATTTGTAAATTTAATCGAATGACTTCTCAATTTCTTTTGTTCCAAATGATAAAGTTTTGTTAGCTTTGTTCGCGTTTTTTATTGTTGTCGTTTTTGCTTGGTTTTAAGGTCATGCTTTTTATTGAATTGTATACATTATCTAATGAAATTGTGTTTGAGTTGCACAAACGTTTTCTGAAGAGTTTTCAATATTTTATTTTTTTTTCAAAACGCAATTTTCAGAAAAACGCAATTTTCAAAAATTTTTAATTGCTCTCAAACGAAGTTTGTACCAATTATATTAGTCCTGTCGGTCTTTTTTATGCGGTTTTTCGCTTGACCGATTTTTCGTCTGACGCTTTTTACTTTTCGTCCTCAAAAACGGGATAAACAGGTAGCGCCCAGCGGGCATTAAGTGCTCTTAGAGCCTTTCCACCCCCCACCATGCTGTTGCCCCCAACCCAGTGTTGCCCCCCATTAGCCCCCAGTGCACCCACACCCCCCCCCCCCCCCGTGGCTAGCAACTGACGGAGCCAACCGCTCGCCGATCGTTTGAGAGCAATTTGCCCGACGTTAGTCGGTTATGTTTTTAAAATTGTGCTTGTGACTTTTTCTGTCAGTCTATTTTACCAATTCATGCTTTTTGTATAGTGTTATCAGTTTTAATTTCAACGAAATATCAATTAGTGGAGATTTAAAAGCTTAGCTATTGATTTTACTGACTGTGCAACTCATTTTGAGGAGTTTTCTATATTTTCTTAATTTTATTAGTAAGCATTTTTTTATTCTTTTTTTTATTTGCTTATTTCTGGATTTTTTTAAAATGTAGCTCGCATTTTTGTTGAAGTTTTACCTCCTCAGCAGTACAATAGCTCATCGGCTTTTAAGTATTATTTTTTATCGTCTGTGAACAGACTGTTTAAAGTCATATTTTTTTCTAAGTTTTGCTTGTGTTTCTTAAGAAGGGTGCAAATTTCCTTCATCAAATCTCAGATAAGAGTAAACCAAATCAAGCGTATCTACAAATAACATTTTTTAAAAGTTGATAAGTTTTCCGAACAATTCGTGCTGCTTGTTTACTTAGTTATTTCTTGTCATATACAAAAGTTTGTGTTTTATGATTGTATTTGCCAATTTTGAAAGACATAAAAATTTAGAAATAATAACATATGACAAGAAAGCAATTATCAATTGACAATTGCTTATGGTCATATGTTAGTATTACTAATTTTTTTGTCTTTTAAAATTGGCAAATCCATTCATACAACACAAACTTTTGTATATGACAAGAAATAATTAAGTAAACAAACAGCAGGAATTGTTCGGAAAAGTTATCCGACTTTTAAAAATTTTATTTGTAGATACGCTTGATTATGTTTCCTATGATCTGAGATTTGATTGAGGAATTTTGTACCCTCTGATTATCCATTTAAGTGGCAGCTAGGAACTAGTTGTGCAAAGGCACTGAATTCCGAGCCTCCTTTTTTTACTGTTATTAGAGTTATGTTCTAGATATAATGTTTAAATTATGCCCGCTCTAGCGGCTTTGATATTAACTTATTCTAATTCTTTTGCAGATAAAGTCATTTTGGCTATATAAATGTTTTTTTGGCTGATATTCGTTTCCTCTAATCTGTGAGTTATCAAATGTTTTAGTCACTCATTTGGGTACGACTGTACAAAGAGAGCCAATTTGCACTTGTTGGACGAAGACCATCTCCTGTTCTCAGCGGGTTCTCTGGTCGTAGTGCTGAGTATGAAACTGCGCAAGCATACTTACCTCAAAGTTATCGGGGGCGGATCAGTGGGAGCAATCACTGTTAGTACGACAACTCAATTTGGTCTTTAAAAATCAAACAATAAAAATTTTACTCAAATACCTTTTAGCAAATACTAGTATGAAAACCAAGTACGTCTACATACCTGGAAGGACATCAAAAGACTTTTCTGGCTGGTCGATTAATGGCTTTGGGAAGCAGATTAATTGGTTTTAAAATTTTATACTAGAAGGTAGGAGGAATGATAATAATCTGGAGCAATTGTAAAAAAGTTTTCATCCTGAAGTCATTGAGGCACAATTAAAAAGTGGTGTTTATATTATAGTATAAAGCATTTGCTTGAACTTTTGAAAAAATGAAGGATGTGTATGCTATTTTTCTTTTATCACATACGGAAAATTTCCAGCGATGGGTTTATGTAATATTATCGCGTTGTTATTCGATTTTGGCACTGTTTTTAGATAATCATAAAAAGACTTCCCATGATATGATAAAGCAGCCAGATTAGGTTATAGCGCTTTTGTATTTTTTGCCAAGGACCCAAAATTTAATCCTGATTTTGATAAGTTCTCGAAGTTAATGTCTTGGATGGCCTTTTATTTTGCTTGCTCGGTTCCATCGAATTTTAAATGTTGGTTATATGACTCTGCTGAAGTCACCACTGAAGATATATGTGGTATTGATCTAGAACAGTGTATTTCGAGAAATAAACCCGAGTTTCGAAGATTGCGTAATCTTGAAACACGGACTTTGCAAGTTCTAAAATGCCAGCAGTTTAGAAATCTTGCCTTTGCTCTCTCTATATAGGAAAGTGCATTCTATAATATGGCACTGCAAAGATCTGGCATTATAAAACTTGCTCGTGCGTGTTTCAAGTCAATTGATTTGACGTGAGTGGTTGCTGTGTGTTCAGGTGCACCCGCAGAGGAAGTACTTCGTAGTGGCTGAGAAGGGGAAGAATCCAGACATCTGTATCTACGAGTACCCCAGTCTAAAACTGTACAGAATACTGCGAGAGGGTACCGAAGAGTCCTACTCGTTTGTCACTTTTGACCCAAGTAAGAGTGGTGATATTATTATTATTATACAATTATTCCCATGAAATACGCTGCTACCAGCCCCATTTGTGAAGCACGTTTTCGCCAAATTATTGTATTATGTTGTAATGCAGCTTGTGCGAATGGGGGCGCAAACAATATATACCCACTAAGATGGTGGTGGTGGGGGGAGGGGGGGGGGGTGGTCACAAACAAGCAAGATGAAAACTGTAAAATATTGCTCTGGAAATTTTAACGACCAACATCTCAGACAATTTTCATGCGATGTGAGCAATTGACATAGGTTTAAAAAAAATGAACAAAAACTTTTAATCCTGTTTGCGATTCTAAAAACTGTTTTAAGATAGGGTTACATCAAAATGGTTACATCTATTGCTTTCAAACAATTTATTTACAATTTCATTTTCAAATAATTCAAGTCTTTTCATATGACCTTTTTATTATGAGCTGGCGAGATGTTGGCGTCCTTGGGTGGCAAGCCCGACTACATGTTGACCATTTGGAACTGGAGACACGAACACATTACCCTGAGGTGCAAGGCCTTCTCTCAGGAGATATTCAGAGTCTCATTTTCAAACGATCTAGAGGGCATTCTAACTACAGCTGGTCAAGGTCACATCAGGTCAGTCACATACTGCCAATCGCGTGCATCTGATTTCTACCTATAATAGCGAAGAACCAATATGGCAGATTAAAATTTTCTCAAATGTTTTATTATATTTACACATTTTTTAATTTAAGCACACTTAATTTTATTCGAGAGCATGTAATTATTTAACCATGTGATTGCATATACTGAATTTACATGTTTCGAGTGCTCAAAAATGCTGATAAAATTTTAACCACAGTTTCAACGAGTTGAGCAAATAACGTTTTGCACTCGAAAGCAAAACACTCGATGAGCATTCAATAATTAGTATTGTTCCTCGGTTAAACCAAGAAATAGAAATTAGATGGTTAAACTTTTACGTAATTTTCCGTTTTTAGGATTTTTTTGGAGAAATGGTTGAAAAAACTTGATACATTTTTATGACGATGCTAAATTTTGATGGGTTGTAACAGACCTTTGTAATTTTATACAGCACGCATTTAATATTTTGAAATTCATGTAGATTCTGTTCACTCCAGTTCAGTTGGTTGCTTGCATATTTGAATATAAAAACTTGTCGCAGAAAAAAATTATTATTCATTAATGCTATCTTATTGAATCCCAAACCGTATTTAACGAACCTTTCAGCGTCCATACTTTGATAGAATAGAATACCCAAAGTTTTGATAAAATATATACAATAGCTGGAGAATAAATTTAGTACAAAATTTTTGACCTCTGCACAGGAAACGTAATTGGAATAACTCAATCAATAAAGCAGTCAAACAACCTTTTCTCAACCCATCTCCCAAGACTCCATTACTGCCGCATCACAGTCAAGTCAGGATAATTAATTCATTTCTTATCCCCTCCCCGCTCACTCTATCATCAAAGGGAGATGCCACCGCTTGATATGTTACTGCTTCATTATACCCTGAAAATGCAAACTAACCCGGACGAGACTATAAAAAAACGGTCACGCTAATACACTTCTACTGAACGGCCTCCTACTTTAACGTTACTCAACAAAAAAAAAACAACCATCAATGCATTCATTCACTGCTGAAATCATCACTCTGCAATCACTGCACACAAGTACAAGATGAATTACCAGCCTGACCCCCCATAACTTGTCAAGTTCGACGAGATGTTGGCCCTACTAAAACAACTGGCAATGCCGGGATAGCCAATATACCGAACGTATGTGTAAATAGTATAGGTTTGGCGGGGCGAGCCTACCAATCTTGACCTTATCCGAATAAAGGGCTGATACCACGGAGGAGCCCGCTGATGAAACATCTAAAGAGAGTTGTGGCCGGTCGGGAGCAGGGTTTATTCTACACATTCTGCCACAACACATGTTAATCAGAAATTTCTAATTATTTTTAAAACATTTTCTGCAAAGTGCATGCATCTATTCTTCTACAAATGTGTTCTTCTACTGCATGCGTACTATGCCTGTCAAAACTAACACGAGCATCCTTGCCAAATTCGGTGAAAACTTCCAAGAGCAATCTTCAAACTGAGTATCAACAATAGGACAAATATGGCTTTAAATTGGCACGAAATTCTCATCAACTTGGTCAACGCGAATTGTAGTGTTCTTCTCACAACATACAGCAGTTGCGTTTTCAATCTCAATTTCTTGTAATTAAATTGTCTTCACATATATCAATTGAGAAAACAACAGGAAATATCAAAGCAAACAGAAAGTAAACTTTTAGATTTTTGATCTGGAATACTCAATAAAAATTTAGAACAAACCACTATAATTGCTGCTTTCCATTAATACTTAACAGATTTAGTAAAGCTCTTGACTTTGAAGATAGCAATAATCGTGACCTGTTTTTTGCTGCACGCTAAGCAACCCTCTTCATAATTATAAGACAAAAAATCGAATAAGACAAAAAACCCTCTTCATAATTATAAGACAAAAAATCGAAACCCATCACCTCCACAAAAAATCGAAACACAAAAAATCTTCATAATTATAAGACAAAAAATCGAATAAGACAAAAAACCCTCTTCATAATTATAAGACAAAAAATCGAAACCCATCACCTCCACAAAAAATATAAGACAAAAAATCGAAACCCATCTTCTCCACGTTTTCTAAAGAGCCGTAATATGATTGGTTAGCCCTAGTTTTAATTGGTTGAAAAAGACTTTTGTGAATTTATACAGCACGCATTTAATTTTTTGAAGTTCATTAAGTAGATTCTGCTCACTGCAGTTCAGTTGGTTGTTTGCATTTTCGAATATAACAATTAGTTGCAGTAAAAGAGAGTTTTTACCGGACCGGTGCTCGGAACAGCAATTAGCAAAAAAAACTGCAATTGAAAACCTTTATTAGAAAAGAAATTGCACCGATAACTCATTCTTCACATCATTTAGTACTTAGCGCTAACAACTACGGAGCCTCTTTGAGAAGATGGGAAAAAGCCAACTGCACTAAAAGGAGAGTTATCACAAAATTTTTGTGTCAAAGTGGCTTTATAAATTGTCGACACAAAGCGGGACCAAAAAACGAGTCAAACTTTTTTAAAAATTCAGTGTAAAATGATATTAATATTTTCAACAAATCTGTGAATTTCTCAAAAGCGTAGCACTAAAGTTTTACATAGGTGAAGTCATCCAAGTGACTCAATCAAGTTTTGGAGTCATTAGAGTAAGTTTTGTCTTGTGTAGATTCTGGAAGATGGCGCGTACCTTCACAGGGTTGAAGTTGCAGGGAGAGATAGGAAGATTTGGGAAGACGGAGTTGTCAGACATTGAGGGATATGTAGAACTACCGGATGGAAAAGTACTCTCGGGTTGCGAATCAGGTAAACAACCCCATATTGACACTATTAAAAGTAAAGGTCAGTTCATATCATAGAAATCATTACTTAAGTTCACCTTGCTTCTAGTTTTGCTCACGAGATAAGGCCCTGGTCTATTACAGACGGCTATCTTGCAAGAGTCTTGTAAGATTACGCACCATCTTGCAAGGTAAGCGTCGGAGTTCGTCTAGGGGACCTAATTGTTAATGTTTAAATATGATTTGCCCTTTTTATATTACAGTTTATTTCATGAATCAGAATCATCAGGTTGGTGTCTCGCTTAAAGTATTCAACATCTGCAGCTAAAATGATAGCCGCAAAGTTCTTTTTAGCGTTTAACATTAAGAACTCTCTGATTGGAGAACAAGCCATTTGTTTCATCCCCCCTATTCGTTTGACATGTTATGATAAGAGCAGAATTAGTCTGCGAGTCATTTATGAATTAGCCGTGTTTTTGTTCCTGTGACAAACTTTGAGAGGGACACAGGGACTGAAAAATTTTGAATCTGTCGTCTCATCATTTTTTTATTTCTGTCTTTTTGTATCCGCTCTGTGATGCTGTGTATGTAAGAAATAATAAATTTCAATTCTGTATTAAAAAAACAAACAAAGTGGACAAATAACGAGATCATACCGATCTTCTTTTTCAGTTTGCACAAAGATATGCGTAGTTAAAAATAATTTCATTTGACCTCGAAACAAAATAGAACAAAATTCGCAAATGTATTATATAGTCATTTTAAATCACGGTTTGTCATTTTCTCCAATGGACCTTGCATCTATCCCAGAAATGTGTTGCCAGTCTAATCTTATTTCAGTCTAATCTAGTGGGTTTTATGATTGAAACTCTTATTTAAGGCAACATGTTGTTGTGGGACGGGGGTCTGATCAAAGTCCAGATTGGGAAGAAGAATAGGAGGCCCTGTCACGTGGGTGCCATTCAGCAATTCATCATGGATGAGGGGGAGTTGTTGACTGTGGGCACTGACGGGTTCATCCGCGTCTGGGATTTCGAGACAATCGACCAAGTACTTCATTTTATAACGACAACCTCACTTCTAAAATTTTGCTTACCTTTAGAGTATTTTCGCGACTTGATTTTATTGTAGCAGAGAGGAGCAATGATATAGCATGGTTTAAGTCCAAAATTACAGGAAATGTAAAGCCATTAATTCTTTGTTTCACATTTTAGGCTGAGGCACCTGACGAGGGAGCAATCTTCGAGATGGATTCCATGAATGAGTTGTTGGTGAGGGACGAAGATGGGAGTGTGGCCATGTTGAAGTGGATGATCAAGGCACTGGACGGAGACAGTCTCTGGTACGCACAGGATGCGGATGGGGGTATATGGAGACTCGATTTGAGCTTCTCACACACAGTGCGTATTTTGATCACGTGAATAGTAAACGAGCACAAAGTATTTGTCGCCCTTATTTTCAATAGCTGTGGTTGGTGGATGATAGCATACAATTTGCTTTCTCAAAATATAAACAGGATGTGTACGAGGTCTAATGATCGTGAACAGCTTTGTTAGTGAAAAGAATTCAATCCATGATGAAACTTCAAGAGTTTTTCATGAAAAGGCGCCAATTCACAAACTATTTTTGTTTCATCTTTTCAGCAAAAAAGTTAATATTGTGTACAGAAATCATCCAATCTTACAAGTGCAAACAATATCTAGAAATTTTATTCAAACTACGAAGTAGGCTGGGCTGTTGAAGCTCTAGAAAACTCAGGGTCCCATTGATTGATTGCATGATCAGCAGCTGTTTTTGTTGTACAGACGAAACCCCCTGAAAAGATGTTCTCGTTCCACGCGGGTGCCATCAATGGCCTCGGGTTCTCCCCCTTGACTGATTTGGTGACGACAACTGGCAATGACAAGACTGTCCGGGTGTACGACTATGTCACCAAGCATCAGCTGTGTGTCCAGAAGTTCAGTTCACCTGGAACTTGCATTCAGTGGCTGCCCACAAGTGTACGTTTTTTATTCAACTTTATTCATTTTGTCACATTCTCTTAAAAATGTATACTTATAATACGTATAGTGGTAAAAACTTAGTTGGTGACATAATTGATGTTTTATTGCATCAATCGGTTCTCTTCTCTGCTTTTTAATCTCTTTTGAAAAAAAATGCTTGTTTCTGGACTATTGCTCAAACAAAACAAACATTCCGCTGTTGTCGAAATATTGTCTACCCAATGCGTTTTGCAGGATTCTCGAAAAGCTTAATTTTTGGGTTTCATTTATTCAAACTCTAAAAAGTTTCAAACTAATTTTTTAGGATCCAAGACTTATTGAACAATTAGACCAAACTTTGTACGAAAACTGGGTTTGATTAAAGTGAAACTCCTTTCAGGTCGACCCGAAGGGCTCCTCAATCATAGCTGGCTTTGGAGATGGAGTATTACGTGTGATGAAGATCACAAAGAGAGAACTGGACTTGTCTAGGAGATCCAAGATGGGATCTGCCAGCTTCACTCTCACTCAAGTGCTAAAACCTCACAATGCAAATGTTACCGCACTTGAGTTCAATCCAGACTATACTTACCTAGTCTCTGGGGTGAGTTGCTTCGTTTTTTAACAAGTAGGATGTGCTGTGTGTGTTCCCAATAAAGTTCCAACACGTCAAATGCAAAAAAAATGTCCAAAATTGAAAACCTTAAAAGTTTGTTTTATAGGATCATATCACCATACTTAAAGGTTTCCCCATACTCAAAACATCTACTTGTACATAAATTTTTTTCTTGTACGCGGCTTTTCTTTTCAAACAGAAATCAGTATAAACGTTATGAAACGTGTCCAAAGCTGAGAATTTTACTAAAGCGTGCTCGCGTTTTCTGCATTTTCTTTTGATAACTGAACTGGATTATTTTGACTAGATTTGAAGGCAAGTTCGACTTAACTGAATACGTTTTTTTCTTCTATATGTTTTTATAACTAGAAAAAAGAATATAGTTTTCGTTTAATTAAGGTGACATTTTTGCGCTATCTGCTCAAATCTGCCGATTTTTCCTTACGTAAATTAATACCTGCGAAAACAAAAAAAAACTAAAAACGAATTATTTTTATTTTCAAAGTTTTCTGCTATTCTCCTTCTATTGTTTTCTTTCAATGTATGCTCAAATGTTCGGGTTGTAAACTGAAAATTTAATGTCAAGACTAGACAATGAACAAGTTTGGTTTGCTGATAGAATCAGAGCAAAACGTGGATCTTTTCTGATATTGAACTGCACTTTGATTTGTACACCAGACACATGTTCTAGCATATTGTATGAATTTCATACGCTGGATGTGATTATACCTAAATCATATTTACAACATAGCGATGATGGTAAATTTTGAAATTAATGCTTGAATGGTAATTTAACTTTGCTTGAAAATAAGGGCACACTATGAAAAAATTGTGGATTTAATATTTTGTGTGACCGCTTATCTTTTGTGTGAACGACTTTCCTATCTAATCTGTTTGACAATTGAGAGCAAAAATCCTTGAATGCCAGTGAGTTACTATCTTTTGAAATGAATCTCTCATAAACAAGGAGTGCATTATGGGTGGACAAAAATAGAAGGGATCCGCAAATAAATGTTTCAGGGAAGATCATGTAAAATAGAAACGTAGATCGATTTGAGATGGTTTAAAAAAACTCGACGGAAAAGCAAATGAATCATTACAAATTTGAAGTTTTTACAGGTTTTGATATGACAATTGAAACGTATGCAATTTTTTTCTCCATGTAATTATAACAGATCTAGACCTCTTTATTTTCCTTGGCCCCTGAATAAAGAAGTACAGTCCCATGGGAAAGCTAAATTAAAGAGCGCAAGTTGGCAACCAATCCAGGCCAATAAATTTTTTATGTCCCAATTTACACCGAATTTTCTTTTTTTAATTATTAAACAAGGAGGCTCGGTAATGTGCGTTCGCACATTAAGTTCCGACCCCGCTCATCTATATTTTCACTTAATTGTCTACCAAATGAGGAAGAGATAAAAAAAATTAACACTGTAACATGTCGTTCAACAAACTAATAAACGAATAAAACAATCAACCTTAGAGGTCCTATGAAACCTGTCACTACCATAATATGACTACCAGAGAAGACGGCGATAAAGATCAAATAGTTTCAAATGTTAGTTACTACCGAAACTCGTTGTCCATTTTTTGAAAAACATTAGTAACCAAATCAAGATGGTATCAGATTAAATTTATACAAAGAAGATTAACCTGTACTTTATTGGAACAAAATGTTGAACTTATCCTCAATGCGACTTGGTAACAAGTCGACAAGAACTGAGCAAATGGGCAAAATTTTTTTAAAAAATTTTGCTTTTTTTGAAAAGAATAGAATTCGAACTGATTAGAAACATTATGCATCAAATGAAATCATTGAGAGATTCTTTCATACCTCCACAGAGTGCGATTGAGACATTTCACTATCCAGTATATGTCATACAACTGCAAAAAGAACGACCAATACAGGCAAAAAGGAAAAATTTGCACGAAAAAATTTGCACTAAAACGATGTCCCAGCCAATTAACATTGAGCTGTTTAATAAAAACATTGAAAATCTTCGATTACGTTTTATTAAAGTGGAAAAAATTGTGAATCCAATGACGTCCATTTTTGAAATACTGCGAAAAAAAACAAAAACCTGCAAAAAAGGGGCGAATATGAAAAAATCACGAATATTTTATGAAAAGTGGTTGTACCAAGAAAAAAGACCATTTGAAGAAAATGAAACCGTCATGAAGAGCAAATTGTTTTTCAATAGATAAATGACGTACGTAACCTGTCATTAGAGATGCTATGCTACAAGTTAACATTAATAAGATTGGCAATTCTCAAAAATCTGTTGTCTTTTTTTTAAAAAAAAAACAAATATTTTTAAAATTCATAGACAACAAAATTTTTAGCCTTAAAGAGTAGACAGTTTGTCTTGCAATTAAATGGAAAACTAATTGCGCCTGTTATCAGTGAAACTAAATCATAGGACTACAAAATAACATTAAGTACAAGCTGAACCAAAAAATTCACACACAACTTTACGAAACCACATTGTTGAAGCCATTAAATTTACAGAAAAATTTATCCAGGAGAATTTAAAATCTTCAATTGCGTCTTGTTTGATCATCATAAAGTCTTTTTGTAAAACGAATATCACAAATTGACAGCAAAAAGAACCACAAAAATGAAAAGTATCTTAATTTCACAAATTTTCTGAAACAATTTGTCTAAGCCCTGAAGACCACAGTCAAAACGTTTAAACAACAGAGAATTTATTCTTTGATTCAACAAAACATTAAAAAGAGCTCTAAATAATGCGAAGTCACGAAAATGAAAGAACATTGTAAAATACGAAAAGACACCCGAATCTGAACAAAAGGGGATAAGTTGAAGAATACTATTAATAGAAACGTAGATCGATTTGAGATGGTTTGAAAAAACTCGACGGAAAAGCAAAAGAATCATTACAAATTTGAATTTTTTACAGGTTTTGATATGACAATTGAAACGTATGCAATTTTTTCTCCATGTAATTATAACAGATCTAGACCTCTTTATTTTCCTGGGCCGCTGAATTAAGAAGTACAGTCCCCTGGGAAAGCTAAATTAAAGAGCGCAAGTTGGCAACCAATCCAGGCCAATAAATTTTTTATGTCCCAATTTACACCGAATTTTATTTTTTTAATTATTAAACAAGGAGGCTCGGTAATGTGCGTTCGCACATTAAGTTCCGACCCCGCTCATCTACATTTTCACTTTATTGTCTACCAAATGAGGAAGAGATAAAAAAATTAACACGGCAACATGTCGTTCAACAAACTAATAAACGAATAAAACAATCAACCTTAGAGGTCCTATGAAACCTGTCACTACCATAATATGACTACCAGAGAAGACGGCGATAAAGATCAAATAGTTTCAAATGTTAATTACTACCGAAACTCGTTGTCCATTTTTTGAAAAACATTAGTAACCAAATCAAGATGGTATCAGATTAAATTTATACAGAGAAGATTAACCTGTACTTTATTGGAACAAAATGTTGAACTTATCCTCAATGCGACTTGGTAACAAGTCGACAAGAACTGAGCAAATGACACCCGAATCTGAACAAAAGGGGATAAGTTGAAGAATACTATTAATCTATCTTTAGGAATATAATTTGAAAGTCAATAAAACCATTAGCTATTTACTGATATCAGCTATTAAGTTCAATGATTTGTCTTTAGTTGGCCACTGAGGCTTTTCATCACCAAATATTTGACAACAAAAATTAAGAACAAACAGAGGGCAAAAAAACTCTACCCAAATCTGCAAGAGAATGGTGTCGCAGCACTTAAAACCACATGTAATGAAAACAAAAAAAGATTTTGAATTCCAAATTTTGTAGAGCTTTTTTCAGTTAGACTGTTAACTATTGCGACATTTTAATAAAGAAACAAAAACAACAGCAAAAATGGGCAATTATGAACAAAAATCATAAAATTTTGTGTGAAAACTCGTAGTACCAAAAGCAAGAAAACCTTCCGTTAAAACAATCCGCCACAAAATTAGGTTTTGCTCTATAGTGAAGAAATTTCGACCTGTATTTACTGAGAATTCGCAAAAATTGACTTAAATACGCAAAAACTAATATAAGATATTGACAAGATCCTAAAATCACTGAAATTTCCTTAAAACAAATACATTCCTCAAAGCCATAAAAACCCTATGGTTCTCTGAAAACAGACTTTATCTTCATTCAGCCTCATGTTTTTTTAAGTGGGAGCTGTCATTAGTGGAGCTGTGAAAAAAATTTTTCAATAATTAACATTAGAACAAAAGCAAAAATTTTTGAAAGAAGGCAGCACTAAAACAAAAATTGAAGGTTTCTGATTCTAGGAATCCATGATTATGTCGACCATATCCCCGATTTTGCCGCGCGCCCAACAAAACGCCCAAGTATTTCAAGTGTTTGCGCATTAGACCATTTCTTGAGTGAAATTCTTCAAATATTAAAAAAAACAACGATGCATTTTGTATATTTATCGAGTTAAATATGCAAAAAACGGCTAAAATTTAATTTCAGAAGACTTTCATAGGGCAAACTTTAACAGAGTGGACCAAAAAAGCATATTTTGTGCCAATTTATCATGAAAAAAGTTCGAATTTTGAAAATTTTGTCGAAAATTTTTAGCCAAAAACTTCATAAAAAACATTTCAGCAATGCTCTTCTATCTCTAACGGTAACAATAACACTCTGTCGTTAAAAATTCAAACTTCTTTCAAATTATATTACCGAAATTGTGCCAAATTTTAGCAAAAATTGCTGAAAATGTGAACAAAAACAGTTGAATGTTCTCAAAACTTTAATACTCGATAACTCCCTGTAAAAAACAAAAATAGAAAAAATCTTTTTTATTCCTTATTCTAGGATATACGTGGTTTTTAATGATACCACTCACAATTCTGTACGATGAATATATCGATCGGCCAAAATTGATTGAACAAAAAAACCCAGTTGAGTATATAGTTCCTCCCTCCCCACTAAAGTGGGGGTCGGAACAAGAAGATGGCAATGTTATTGGAGCACCATTAGATTTATGTACTGTTCTCTTAGTGTACTGATAAATCTTTTATAAGAGTGCGGTAATATATTTAAACGCATTCTTGTTATAGTTTTTATCACCGCTAATAAGTTACCAAACTCCTAGGTGAAGAGACCTCTACATCCACTGTTTACACGCGTATATGTATTTAATCAACTCGCATTCCGATAACAGCATAATTTTTTGGCGGATAAAACTTTAATGCCCAATGAAAACTAAAAAATTTGCTTCGTCATTAGACTATGTGTTTATCCCCACTCTCTTATCGCCACTGTTCTATATTAACAGTGACGATAAAGGAGTGTCATTAACTTGTAGACTAATCACTTCAATAGCCCAGGTTGCCCGAACTTGGATTACTTGGTAAGGCCGTAGTACGGCACCGTATAAGTCTTTGATCAAAACCGTACTAAGATCTTGCTAAGTTTTCTACGGGCCGTAGTAAGGCCGTACTAAGATCTCTAAGGTACCGTACTAAGGCCGTACCAAGATTAATAAGGTGCCGTACTAATGCCGTACCAAGATTAATAAGGTTTTAAAGGTGAAATAATAGCTGGAAAATTGTCGGAAAAGCCTCCAGTCAAGTTGAAAAACCGACTTTTTGAGACTTTTCCGGTATGTTCTGGGTGTGTTTACCTCCTCCTTTCTCATCCGGGCTGGGGACTGGCTACGGCGGAGTTACAAACTGGAGCTAAAGGAGAATCAAGCAGAGCACTAGATTAAAAAAACTAGGCCCGAAAAGCTCTCTCCAAAACAGACAAAATTACGGTAAAATAATACATAGAAAAATGTCGGAAAAGGCTCCTGTGAAGTTGAAAAACCGACTTTTTGAGACTTTTCCAGCATGTTCTGGGTATGTTTGCGGTTAGCAGGGATTGCAGTTAGCAAGGCAAACAGAAGGAGTTTATTACCATCAAAAGGCGACTATGCCCAACAAATTTGATACAGTACTTTGGGAGATATTAACAAATTCCGCAATTATACCCCATTTTTTCAGCTATTTTTGAAGCCTAAAAACGCCGAAAAACATTCTTGACGGCGTTAAACGGCACTTCTGGCGTGTTTCTGGGAGCAAATTCATTCCATTTTTTTTGTTTCTCGTTAGGTAAAACCTTCATGATAGGATGAAAAAAACTTTCAAACCTCACCATGAATGTTATGGCGTTTTATCTGTTTTGATACAATACAACATACACAGAAATTTGACAAATCAATGAAAGTGGAAAAAACGTTGAAATACCAGTAACCAGTAATTTAGTTAGCTTAAGGGACTTAAGTATTGTCTGGAAAACACAAATTGCACGCAGAAAAACCTGTTCGATTACAAAAAGCACACCTCAGCCAACAAAATCTGACATTGGACATTGTTTTCAGGAATCAATCTTGAATAACCGTTCAATAAAAAATTTTCAGGACAAACAAATAAAAATGCATGCAGTGACAGCCTAGCAGCGAGAATTTGCACTGTTGATTAGCCAATTAGATGCCAAAGCTATAGAGAACTTTGAAAAAATATAAAATCTTGACTTATTTCTTTAAAGCGATCAAATGTAATTATTGTTGCGCATTTGATGATTCTTCTTAAATCATTCTGTAAAAAGTTTAATTAACCTGATTGTAGATCTGCAAGAGGACTTTTGTTGTTGTGAATGTTCAAAAAAGCTCGAAAATGAACTTTCAAATGAGCCAATTTTTGAATAAAAAATTTTTTTTAGAAACCAGAACAGATTTAATTGAACAGAACGCAAACCAAACACATTAATTTTTCTATTCCTTCTTATAAACCCTGCTCTTGTAATTAGGGAATTATTTACCAGCTATGTAAGTGGTACTTTGAGTTTCATGTTAAAAACAGTGCTACTTTTATCTGATTCACCTAAACCGCAAAATTTATTTTCAAACTTCATTTTAGAGCTGATCATTTTTGAGACATAATACGTAAGCATTGGTCTTCTTTGGAACAAAATCTCAGTTTTGACGCTTTTGTTGGATTTTTAGAATTGAATGTTTTTCTGCTTGATCAATGACATGAACTCTAAAAGATATCATTAGAATTCCAAAAATTGGTACGGTCTTGGAAGAAGCGTAACAGGTTTTTGCAATTTCGAACTGTTTCGAGATAAATTTTTTCACCATCAGGCCTACCTGCAGAGCAAAATAAAATTCAAAAACATTACCTTAGAAAAATTACAAAACTTGATACGGCCTTATACGCACCGTACTAAGTTTTGTAATTTTTCAGAGATTTAAAAAGTTATACCCAGTGCCATAAAGTGATGAAAAAGTGACTTGTATGAGATAAGCGTTAGATTTAAAATCGATTTTAGGAATTTAGAGTTTACAAATTGGTTATTGTATCAATTGGCTACGGTGCCGTAGAAAACCTATTACGGCCTTATACGGTGCCGTACAAAGTTTTGTAAGTTTTCTACGGCACCGTATAAGTCTTAGTAAGTTTTCAAAGTTTCGTCTAAGGTGGGTAACCTGGGAGTGTGATAAAGTTTGTTAACTTCCCGATTGTGAGAATAACCGTGTGGTAATATTTTTACGCTCTATGGTTGTTAATTATTGCACGTTTTCCAATGTGATGTGCTGAACAGGGGACAGTGCTAAGAACACTTGATTGGAAATTTGGCACAGTCCAAAAGCCTCCTGGATGTTTTACAGTTCCATTCGTACATTCTCTCTTTCTATGTGTAATGATAAAAATGGCAACAAAAACTTTTATCCGATCAGTATTAGATGTTCTAATAAAAGGACTGGACTGCTTAGACTTGCCGATTGTATTTGCTGCGGAAGAAAACCAAATAATTTAGCAACCGATAAGATAAAAAATAACAAGTTCAAATTTTTTAAAATAGTTTTTGTAAATATGGTTTTTTCGAGTCTTCTTCCGCACCAATTTAATTGAGAAGGCAACATTTAAGCGGGCTGCGGTTTAATAAAACTTCTTGAAATTTATCTTGAGCACCAGTATATCTTCATAGGATTCTTGTTAGTTATAGTTGAATTGTTTTTCCTCATACCCACAGGTATATTGCTTTTCGGGTGTTGTGGGCGGTGCGATAGATTCTAGTTATAATCCAATAACAAATATAACGAAGTTTTTCGTACTGATTTATAACAGTTGAGAAGCACAATTGACTTTTAAGCAGCACATT
Source organism: Convolutriloba macropyga (assembly GCF_964194025.1). Taxonomy (NCBI): domain Eukaryota; kingdom Metazoa; phylum Xenacoelomorpha; order Acoela; family Convolutidae; genus Convolutriloba; species Convolutriloba macropyga. The sequence goes on from NC_134475.1 coordinate 29,492,256, forward strand.
TCTTCTTCATTTCTTGCGACAGATTACATTTCTTGATCATTCTTTTTCAACTTTATTTGTTTCAGAGCTCAGACAAGACCATATTTTTCTTCTCTGTGGGTGATGAGTTCAAACTCAATCCGATTGGCTACATTTCAATCTCATGCGCCGTGCAACAACTGCAGCTAGCCAATCACTTAGCCGAAAACCGTTTGCTGGTAATTGGTGACGATGGAAGAGTAGCTGACCTCGTGGTTCCGGAGCCTGGATCTGTTGATTCCACCAAGACTTTCCAGATCAGTGGACTGGCAACTAGAAATTTCAGATTCAAAAGCATCAAAGACCATCTAGGGGTAAGAAATGTATAAGGAAGCAAAATATTTGCTTCCTTCGAAACATGGATATTTCCATAATTGTCTCGAAGGTCTCGACTATCTTTAGGCAAATTAGCAGAGCTCATTACTATGTTTCGTTTTTGTTGCTGGATTAATTTATTTGATTTCCAGCATGTTCAAAATAGTGATGATCAGCTTATTTTATGTTGTTTTTCATCTTTTTCTATCTATGCTGCTGAAATCGCAGCGAAAGCAATATATCTGCTTCGCACCTATAAGTTTTAAGTTATAAACAAACGTCTTGAGGAAAGTTTAAGTGTTTCGATGATTTGTCCTATAACCGATGGCCATCATTGAACATCGAAACAAAAAAAATAATATTTTTTTTTCATTTCAGAGAGAGAAACGCAGAATAATCAGAGAGGAAGAACGCAAAGCCAGACGGGAAAAACGACGGAAGGATCGCCAGAAGAAAATAGATCGAGGTCTGATTGACCCAGAGAAGGAGCCAGAGGAACCGGACTCGGAAGAGGAGCCAGATCCGGAAGAGGGAGTTCCTCTGTTCATCCCGGAGACTTACAAGATCAACAGTGGATTCTACTCCATGGATGGAACCAAATTCTGGCTCACTATGGTCAGTAAGACTTACCAAATTCATATTTTTTTTCGAAAAAAGGGATTGGTATTTATGTTATCAATTTAATTTTTTTTCAACCCTATGGGTTGTACAGTAACGTTTTATAGTTCCATGAAATCGAAATAGGCAAAATATCGAAACATGCAACTGCGCATCAATATGGTTTGAACGCGAGCATTAAACTGGCCATTTGCTTGTTAATGTTTTCATCGTTTGTTCGATATAATCTGTCTTCAACTGGTTGAACTTTGACCTTCGAACTCTGTCCAGTGATTTCTGAAACGCTCGCTTTTTTCACGACTGCTTCAGCTTTCTGGGAAAGCTCTTTTTTTAATGAAAACTAACATAATTATTTATGGATATAAAATGTATAAAATGTGCGTTGCAGAGTGGTTTTGATGCTGGCTTCCTCTACGAGTGTGACTTTGCAGAATCAGAGTCGGCAGAAAAGAGCGAGAGTTATGGAGAACCACAGCGGTGGATTGAAATACCAGCCATAGATGACATGCCAATCAGCTTCTATAGTCAATGGTGAGAGCAATGTCACCCAGACTTTTTGGGACTTTTTGGACCTTTCTGAAAATTTGATTTTGCTTGTTAGGTTCCGTGAGATTTCAAACCTACCATACTCGATTCTGTATGATCGTACTGTTAAACCATACGCGGTTCATAGGTTATATCCAAGTTTCCAAAAATGAATCCAAAATGAGTCAGAGAATCGATGCAATAATTGTTCATCAAACGCGATTCACGCTCAAAAAAGTGCATGTACAACAGAAAATTACACAAATAATGTATGACCCAATATGACTATATGAGTTTTTCGTGATGGGCAACCCGGGTCAGTTGGAAAACTTGTTAATTGAGACTGAAATCTGAACCTCATTAATTGCTCTTGAACGAAATTCATAGCAATTATGGTAAACGTGTGTGTCTTTTTTTATGCAAAATTTTTTCTTGACAATTTTGTGCCTTTCTCCTAGAACATTCTTTGATTTCTCAAGTGACTTTTTCACGCTTTCGTTATCATTTTTGAGTGATCTCTAGTGCTTCGTAGTTGCTAATATAAAACCGGTTGCAGCAAAGCTAAATTAAGTGACTCGTAGCGCAGTGGTTAGTGCGGGTGGCGATGGATCGAGAGGTCAGTGGTTCGAATCACGGTGGGTTTAAAGTTTTTTGCACCAATAAAGAAAAATTGATCTGGACTAAAAGACCATGAATTAAATTGCCTCGCCTGTCGTTCAAGAGCAATTCTTCAGACATTTGTCGGTATATGTTTGTTTGAGTGGAGTTAATTTTGTTGATGCCTAGAAGACTTGGTGTTGGACAAAATAATTCTTATAAATTGAACTCTTGATTGCAAAAAGCTACAAAAAACCTTTTGTTAACAATTTTTCACATTTAATTTTCAGAGAAAGAAAGAAAGAAAGAATTTATTTCTTTGATCAGGTAATACAAATCTAACGTCTAATAATAGACAAAATAACTCTTTACCGCAACCAAAGAGGACAGGTAACGGGGTACTAGTACCCGCAAATCCTGCCCCAGTGAGAATCTCTAAATTTGCAATCCAGATTTAAATAAGTTTAAGAGAAAAAAGGTAATAATAAATGTTCTCGTGTAAAAAAAAAGCTGTATCTATTTATTGGAATTTCCGATTGGCCTCAGTTTTTCCGGGTCATCATTCCTCGTATAGTACTATCCACTAGGAGGCTCATTTTAGAGGCTCATATTTTAACCTAAAAAAAGCCAACTCTCGAATAAACCTCTGGTAGCATTTATCCAAGGATATAGAAAAGAGAAAAAATCAGGAGAAAAAGGCTTTTGACAATATCATCATTGTTAAATAAATAAATTTCATTGAAATTGTGTTTAAAAAAATAATTATTTTATTTACACAACCGCAAACAATATCTCCATGAAAACGTCTGGATTTGAAAGAGCATTGAAAAGCGTAGTGACCCTTGCTTGACTTGATCTTTTTTCAATTTGTCTTCTAGCAGCAGTTTTGCCGAACTGAGGGTTATTCGCCTTTCAACAAAAGTAAACATGTCATTGAGTTTTGGCTCCTGGTGGAGCTTACTTAATGATTTAAGGACAAACTAAAGAAGTTTGTGTATATGAAGTTGATACACATTAACATTTTAAGCCTCATAAAAAGATCTGAAGAACTATCTTTATACTTCCTAAAAAGAAATTGGCTTCAAAATTTTCTTTTGTGCAAAGAAATAGGCTCCAACATTGAATAGTTTGTACAACCGTAAATCAGAACACCGTATTGGATAATAGAGTGAAAGTTAGTTTTGTAGTATTCTATTAATTTAGATCACGGGCAAAGTGCCTAATTTTTGCCATTATGCCATACTGCTTAGAGAGTCTCGATGTGACGTATTTTACTTGTGAAACAAAAGATAGCTTATTGTCTACAAAGACACCAAGGTACTTGCACACCGGTTGGACATTTATGGTGGAGTTACCAATCAGGAACACATTATCAATAGCATTTTGCTTAACATTCATCTGAACTGTTTTATTAACATTAAGAGACAATTTATTCGCTGCAAGCCAATCTTTTACTTCATTTAACTCTTTTTGAACGACCTCACTTTCAACATCAATGAAAGTTAGGTTCGTATCATCAGCAAACAACAAACTTTTTGAGCTTGTGCACAGCAATGGTAAATCATTAATGTTTATTAAGAAGAGGAGGGGACCAAAAATAGAACCCTGTAGAACACCGTATTTAACGCTTTGCCATTTAGATACAGCACCATTAACTTCAACCCGTTGCTGGCGATTCGTTAAGTACGACTCGAACAAATCTAGTGCTTTGGACCTGACACCATAAGAGTCCAACTTCTGAAGTAATTTTATATGATCAGTGGTATCGAATGCTTTATGGAGGTCAAGGAAGAAACAATGTATAGATTTGACAGTACACTTTTGCCTTACATTTTCGGTTAATTCTACAAGTGCGTCAATGGTACTATGCTTGCTTCTTAAACCAAATTGACAGTTGCTTAGCAGATTGCAGCTTTCAAAAAAGTTGTAGACTCTTTTTGACATGGCACTTTCATAATTTTTACTCCATATAACAAGGAGTAATATTGGTCGATAATTATTCTCTTCAATTTTTGAACCTCCTTTATGCAGCGGTAAAACTTTTGCGTACTTTAGTATTTCAGGAAAAATGCCTGGAGCGATTGAAATGTTTCTCAAATGTTTGAGGAAGCGAACTACCACTGTTGCTGAGAGTTTAACCAGTATATTATTTATACCATCAATACCTGATGACGTTTATTTTCTAGGTTGTTGACTATCTCAAAAATATTTCAATATCTGTAACCTTATAGAGATACATAGATTTATTGTTAATTGCAAAATCTGGGCACTCAACCTCAGGTAGAGTGCTGCAGACTTCATTGGGGGCATTAAAAAAACGAGTTAAACTTCTCAGCAACATCCTCATTGTAGGGTGTAGCAGTAACACGAACGAAGTTTTGGTACCTTAGGAGATTGCATACTTCTGCCACTGATTTCATTGAGAAGTTTATAAGTTTGTTTAGCGTCACCAATACAAGACCGGAATTTATAAGCAAAAAAAACGTTTTTTTTTGCATTTTTGTGGGCCAGTTCAAACTTATTACGATGATAACGAAAAGATGACAAGCTAGCACTGTTTCCAATTTGCTTCCATTTTCTTGTGCTTGGTTTCTTTTCATCTTCAAATTTTTCAGCGAATTGTTAAACCAATTTGGTTTTAACTTTGGTTGTTTAGAGATTCAAAGTAATGCCTTTTATTTTTAATTGCTACCAAAGCAGTTCAATTTATGTAGCCATTATTACCCAAGTTTTGCTAGTTATTTCAAATCAATTTTCTTGTTAGCACAACGGCAAACACAGAAATGATTCTCTTCGGCCTGGAGAACGGCAAACTTAGAATACAACTTCCCGACAATGTTTCAAACCCCGAGAACCCAATCTACTTCGACGACCTGAAGAAGTTCTGGGTACTTCCGATGCATGACATTGACATGGGTGCACTTTCGGCTATTCGAACATCATCTACTGGGAAGTTCCTCGTGTCGGCTGGACGAGACGGCAACTTGTATGTGTTCACGTTTTTGCCTCCTGATGAATTGGAGGAAGCGATGGCGCCTGCAAAACTGCCTTCACCTAGGGTTAGAAAAATTTCCAATGTCAGTGTCAATTTTTCTATTTCTGCCGTTCATCGGTTGAAAATCGGTTTTTGTCCATGATTCATAACCAATTGTCCTGACTGTCTAGCAAAAACAGGCTATCTTGTAATATTATTCAAAAAGGGGCTAGTATGTTTCAAGAACCTTGCAGAAAGCGACTACCATGTAAGATCTCTTGCAGAGGTCCTTTAAAGGCCAGATTATGCTTATTGATACAAGATCTTACAAGATTGTCGGCCGACATCCTAGATAAAGCGAGGAATGTTTTGTTGTATTCATCTGTGTTTTTGGCAGTTCATGCATTTGATTCAATTTTTTTTTCAGCCAGAGACTGTTGACGGCGAGGTACTATTCTTTTATCTTTCTTTCGCTTCCTATTGGTTATCTAAATAGCGGTGATCTAAATCTCCTTCTGTCACATGCATCAATCCAAATTATTATGCAGTCTAGAAGTGGTGCGGAAGTAATTGTTGCTTATTTCTAATTATTTTTTTTTGGAATTAACAATGATGATAAGGAAGCTTACCTTCTGTAACATTGAGATTGAGATCGCGAAATGATCATGTCCTATTAGTTGTTCTCGCTACTCTTCTAAGAGTGTTGTGTTCTTGTTCTCTGAAAACGTAAATAGCGTGTAATTTTTTAACAGCAGAAGTGTATTGACGTCTCTTTTTTGTTGACCTCTCTGAATTCTGGTTTTTACAGTGCCGCGACTTTTAATTAATATATATGGCTATCATATCCGTTAAATCATGGCAGATGTTGAAAAAGTCGTTGACAACTATTTTGCTCCCCAAAAATCTCGAACGAAACTACTCTAAGCTGTAAAACGTTTCATGTAAATCTTTATCAATTTTTCTCAAACGAAATTTGTGTCTTTATTAGTCTTGTGGGCCAATTTTTCGTTAACCGCTTTGACTTTGCCTGCTTAAAAACTGGATAACAGGTAACGCCCGGAGGACACTAAATTTCTCTCAGAACCATTCGTTTCACTAGACTCTAAATGGTATTCACAGAAACTGTTTTGGAGACAAAAATTTTGATATTCAATTTTGAACAGTGGCCAGATAAAACCTTATAAATATGACAACAGAAAGAAAGGGGCTTATTTTTATTTAATGTCTTTCAAATTAGATGCATTTTTTATGAAAAAGTTACAGTTTAAAGAAAAAGTAACCAACTCAAAACTAAATATATAATTTTAGTTTCGAATTCCTTTGGCAGGCAGTGATAGACGTCAGCAGTTATTTAGTGCAATATTCATGTAAAATATCAACTACTGGGATCAATTTTTAAATTTTTTATAAAGTATTTTGCTCATATCTTCTATAATAAAACGGCAGCACTTCATTTTTATTTTAAGAATGTCTTTTTGAAATTTACTAAAAATGAGAATTAAATTGTTCCTCTAACCGTTAAGTTTTAGCATCTTGTTAAGATTTTGTTGCAAAACGAAAGATGAATAAACACGAAAAAAATTATTCTTAGGAAACCGATTGATTCGAATTAATTGCCAGTGAAAAAAATTGAGAATCAATTACACATTGACTGAAACAATACGAAAACAGGGGTAGGCCTTGGTTAGCTTCAGAGGACATTAAATTTCTCCCAGAACCATTCGTTTCACTAGACTCTAAATGCTATTCACAGAAACTGTTTTGGAGACAAAAATTTCGATATTTTTTTTTTGAACAGTTGGCAGATAAAACCTTATAAATATGACAACACAGAAGAAAAGGGGCTTATTTTTATTTAATGTCTTTCAAATTAGATGTATTTTTTATGAAAAAGTTAGTTGAAAGAAAAAGTAACCAACTCAAAATTAAATATATATTTTTGGTTTCGAAATCCTTTGGCAGGCAGTGATAAACTTCAGCAGATATTTAGTGCAATATTCATGGAAAATATCAACTACCGGGATCAATTTTCAAATTTTTTATAAAGTATTTTGCTCATATCTTTTATAATAAAACGGCAGCACTTCATTTTTATTTTAAGAATGTCTTTTTGAAATTTACTAAAAATGAGAATTAAATTGTTCCTCTAACCGTTAAGTTTTAGCATCTTGTTAAGATTTTGTTGCAAAACGAAAGATGAATAAACACGAAAAAAATTATTCTTAGAAAACCGATTGATTCGAATTTATTGCCAGTGAAAAAAATTGAGAATCAATTACACATTGACTGAAACAATACGAAAACAGGGGTAGGCCTTGGTTAGCTTCAGAGGACATTAAATTTCTCCCAGAACCATTCGTTTCACTAGACTCTAAATGCTATTCAAAGAAACTGTTTTGGAGACAAAAATTTTGATATTCTTTTTTGAACAGTTGGCAGATAAAACCTTATAAATATGACAACACAGAAGAAAAGGGGCTTATTTTTATTTAATGTCTTTCAAATTAGATGCATTTTTTATGAAAAAGTTAGTTTAAAGAAAAAGTAACCAACTCAAAATTAAATATATATTTTCGGTTTCGAAATCCTTTGGCAGGCAGTGATAGACTTCAGCAGTTATTTAGTGCAATATTCATCGAAAATATCAGCTACCGGGATCAATTTTCAATTTTTTTATAAAGTATTTTGCTCATATCTTCTATAATAAAACGGCAGCACTTCATTTTTATTTTAAGAATGTCTTTTTGAAATTTATAAAAATGAGAATTAAATTGTTCCTCTAACCGTTAAGTTTTAGCATCTTGTTAAGATTTTGTTGCAAAACGAAAGATGAATAAACACGAAAAAAAAATTCTTAGGAAACCGATTGATTCGAATTAATTGCCAGTGAAAAAAATTGAGAATCAATTACACATTGACTGAAACAATACGAAAACAGGGGTAGGCCTTGGTTAGCTTCAGAGGACATTAAATTTCTCCCAGAACCATTCGTTTCACTAGACTCTAAATGCTATTCAAAGAAACTGTTTTGGAGACAAAAATTTCGATATTCTTTTTTTGAACAGTTGGCAGATAAAACCTTATAAATATGACAACACAGAAGAAAAGGGGCTTATTTTTATTTAATGTCTTTCAAATTAGATGCATTTTTTATGAAAAAGTTAGTTTAAAGAAAAAGTAACCAACTCAAAATTAAATATATATTTTTGGTTTCGAAATCCTTTGGCAGGCAGTGATAGACTTCAGCAGTTATTTAGTGCAATATTTATGGAAAATATCAACTACCGGGATCAATTTTCAAATTTTTTATAAAGTATTTTGCTCATATCTTCTATAATAAAACGGCAGCACTTCATTTTTATTTTAAGAATGTCTTTTTGAAATTTACTAAAAATGAGAATTAAATTGTTCCTCTAACCGTTAAGTTTTAGCATCTTGTTAAGATTTTGTTTTAAAACGAAAGATGAATGAACACAAAAAATAATTATTCTTAGGAAACCGATTAATTTGAATTAATTGCCAGTGAAAAAAAGTTGAGAATCAATTACACATTGACTAAAACAATACGAAAACAGGGGTAGGCCTTGGTTAGCTTCAGTGAAGCGTACACTTAATGACCACTACAACTAAGTTTATAACACGATTTTGACGTTCATCTCGTTTCCCTGAACAAAAATCAAATCACTCAAGCGAGCGAAAGAACATTCTAAGACAGAATGACAGAAGAATCGATCACCAATTTCGCACACAAAAGACTTCGTTCGAGAGCAATTAAATAGTATCAGAATAACAATAGAGAAACAACTGGTTTTCCAAAGCATACCCGGCAGATTGCCGGAAAATAGCCGCCGTTGATTCCCATAACTTTATTGGGATTGAAAGAAAAGAAAATATCAACAAAAATTGACTTTTGTATAAAAACATTTTTAAGTGCGATTTATTTTGAGGTCATTTCGTAATTGAACACACTCCTGTCTCTCAGTGAGAGGATACAGGGTCTAATATCAATACCAATAAGCATTATTGATAGGAGCTAAAACTTATGAGAACAAAGTTCAAGTACCGGGCATCTAAAAATGGGCTTTATGGGTTTATCCCGTTTGTATTTCTGACTTTGATTTTTTTTATACTGACTCTCTTCATTTTGAATTGCTTTGGTGAGCAGCTGCTGTTTAAAAAGACTTTTAGCAGAATGTTAGAAGAGTGAAACTAGCCTAGAGAAGTCCAAATATTTCACGCAAAATGTCGAAAAAGCGGCAAAACGGATAAAGCGAAAAAAAAAGTTCGACGAAGTAAAAAAAAATAGGAGCGCTATAATAGCCAGCTGAGAAGATGAGGGCGGCTATTAAAAAGAATAATTTTTGAAATAGTTGACAATCTGATCTAAATACAGATGAAGCTCATCTAAACATAACCAACTCAAGCCGAGAGAATTGCTCTCAAACGGCTTCATCATCAGCTTGCTACGTTTAGGGCGGCCAGCATAAGCGTAATTAAAGTTAAAGCGTGAATGAAGACAAGGGAGTGCACAGGGTGAACGCACGGGGACACAGAGGGGGGCAGCAGGGGTTGTGATTGGGGGGGGGGGTAATATGGGGCGTTGTGGGTGGAGGGGGCAAGCGGACGAAATTTACTACTAATGAGAATTAAATTGTTCCTCTAACCGTTAAGATTTTGAATCTTATCAAGATTTCGTTGCAAAACGAAAGATTAATAAACGAAGAGGAGTGGCGGGGTGGTAAGGGGGTCAAACTCTAAGTACCACCCTTCATACTGTAAACTTTTGTCTCCAAAACAGTTTCTGTGAATAGCTTTTAGAGTCTAGTGAAACGAATGGTTCTGAGAGAAATTTAATGTCCTCTGAAGCTAACCAAGGCCTACCCCTGTTTTAGTATTGTTTCAGTCAATGTGTAATTCATTCTCAACTTTTTTCACTGGCAATTATTTCGAATTAATCGGTTTCCTAAGAATAATTATTTTTTTGTGTATATTCATCTTTCGTTTTGCAACAAAATCTTAACAAGATGCTAAAACTTAACGGTTAGAGGAACAATTTAATTCTCAATTTTAGTAAATTTCAAAAAGACATTCTTAAAATAAAAATGAAGTGCTGCCGTTTTATTATAGAAGATATTAGCAAAATACTTAAAAAAATTTGAAAATTGATCCCGGTAGTTGATATTTTACATGAATATTGCACTAAATAACTGCTGACGTCTATCACTGCCTGCCAAAGGAATTCGAAACTAAAATTATATATTTAGTTTTGAGTTGGTTACTTTTTCTTTAAACTTTAACTTCTTCCTAAAAAATGCATCTAATTTGAAAGGCATTAAATAAATATAAGCCCCTTTCCTTTTGTGTTTTCATATATAAAAGGTTTTTATCTGCCCACTGTTCAAAAATATCAAATTTTCCAAGTTAAAGATGCAGAAATTAAATATTTCAAAACTTTGGCTAAAATTTATTACTTCTTTTTCTCGTATTTTATCATACGAAATCAGCATTTTCCTTATCATGGCTGAACTACGTAGCAATGGAAAATAGCCGCCGTTGATTCCCATAACTTTATTGGGATTGAAAGAAAAGAAAATATCATCAAAAATTGACTTTTGTATAAAACCTTTTTTAAGTGCGATTTATTTTGAGGTCATTTCGGAATTGAACACACTCCTGTCTCTCAGTGAGAGGATACAGGGTCTAGTATCAATACCAATAAGCATTATAGATAGGAGCTAAAACTTATGAGAACAAAGTTCAAGTACCGGGCATCTAAAAATGGGCTTTATGGGTTTATCCTGTTTCTTTTTCTGACTTTGATTTTTTTATACTGACTCTCTTCATTTTGAATTGCTTTGCTGAGCAGCTGCTGTTTAAAAAGACTTTTAGCAGAATGACAGAAGAGTGAAACTAGCCTAGAGAAGTCCAAATATTTCACGCAAAATGTCGAAAAAGCGGCAAAACGGGTAAAGCGAAAAAAAAGTTCGACGAAGTAAAAAAAACAAGGAGCGCTATAATAGCCGGCTGAGAAGATGAGGGCGGCTATTAAAAAGAATAATTTTTTTAATAGTTGACAATCTGATCTAAATACAGATGAAGCTCATCTAAACATAACCAACTCAAGCCGAGAGAATTGCTCTCAAACGGCTTCATTGTCAGCTTGCTACGTTTAGGGCAGCCAGCATAAGCGTAATTGAAGTTAAAGCGTGAATGAGGACAAGGGAGTGCACAGGATGAACGCACGGGGACACAGAGGGGGGGCAGCAGGTGGAACTGTGTGCAGGGGTTGTGATTGGGGGGGGGGGGGGTAAAATTGGGCGTTGTGGGTGGAGGGGGCAAGCGGACGAAATTTACTACTAATGAGAATTAAATTGTTCCTCTAACCGTTAAGTTTTTGCATCTTGTCAAGATTTCGTTGCAAGACGAAAGATGAATAAACGAAGAGGAGTGGCGGGGTGGTAAGGGGGTCAAACTCTAAGTACCACCCTTCATACCTTAATCTTTTGTCTCCAAAACAGTTTCTGTGAATAGCATTTAGAGTCTAGTGAAACGAATGGTTCTGGGAGAAATTTAATGTCCTCTGAAGCTAACCAAGGCCTACCCCTGTTTTCGTATTGTTTCAGTCAATGTGTAATTGATTCTCAATTTTTTTCACTGGCAATTAATTCGAATCAATCGGTTTCCTAAGAATTTTTTTTTTCGTGTTTATTCATCTTTCGTTTTGCAACAAAATCTTAACAAGATGCTAAAACTTAACGGTTAGAGGAACAATTTAATTCTCATTTTTAGTAAATTTCAAAAAGACATTCTTAAAATAAAAATGAAGTGCTGCCGTTTTATTATAGAAGATATGACCGAAATACTTTATAAAAAATTTGAAAATTGATCCCGGTAGTTGATATTTTCCATAAATATTGCACTAAATAACTGCTGAAGTCTATCACTGCCTGCCAAAGGAATTCGAAACTAAAATTATATATTTAGTTTTGAGTTGGTTAATTTTTCTTTAAACTGTAACTTTTTCATAAAAAATGCATCTAATTTGAAAGGCATTAAATAAATATAAGCCCCTTTCCTTTTGTGTTGTCATATATAAAAGATTTTATCTGCCCACTGTTCAAAAATATCAAATTTTCCAAGTTAAAGATGCAGAAATTAAATATTTCAAAACTTTGGCTAAAATTTGTTACTTTTTCTCGTATTTTATCATACGAAATCAGCATTTTCCTTATGGCTGAACTACGCCTGCCAAAGGAATTCGAAACTAAAATTATATATTTAGTTTTGAGTTGGTTACTTTTTCTTCAAACTGTAACTTTTTCATAAAAAATGCATCTAATTTGAAAGGCATTAAATAATATAAGCCCCTTTCCTTTTGTGTTGTCATATATAAAAGATTTTATCTGCCCACTGTTCAAAAATGTCAAATTTTCCAAGTTAATGATGCAGAAATTAAATATTTCAGAACTTTGGCTAAAATTTGTTACTTTTTCTCGTATTTTATCATACGAAATCAGCATTTTCCTTATGGCTGAACTACGTAGCAATGGAAATTGTTATGCCACCAGTTCCAGAATTGATTATCACCTGTTGCCATTTAAATTTATTCAAGAATTGAGAATTCTGATGCTCTTGCTTCATATTTACTCTATTTGGTTAGAAAAATTTCCGGTTATTCGTTCTCTCCAGTTGGTATCAGAGATGCTTATAACTATCAAGAACCCCATATAACAGCAGCCAAGAACAAACCACCAAAGTTTAACAGCAGTAATTAGTTAACAGCAGTAATTAGTTAACAGCAGTAATTAGTTAACAGCAGTTACTTAAGCATAACTCTCGCTTGCAACTTAAAATGGCAATATTTAATACTCAACATATTTAATTGCTTTCTAAAGTTATTCATGGGAAGATTATTGCCACAAATATTTCTGTTGTAATTTCTTTTTAAATGAAATTATAGGGTTTTTTTTAAAAATGACCAAAAATGTGACTGCCAACAGCAGACCAATTACTCTCTAAAGACCTGCAAAATAGAGTTTTAAAATTTTATGCCAGTAAACTTGAGTGATGATGATAATAATAACAATAATTACACCTAAACATGATTTCCAGATTCTTGGTTTGTCACTATACTGAGCAATTCAGATTCAGTTGAAATTACTGATGAAAAATTTAGACATTGGCGGGGAATGACAAGAAGTCTATTGGTTATTGTCTTAATTTTGTTTTAGGTCTTTAATTAAATCGGCTGATCTTATTTTAATTTAGCGTAGAGGGAACTGATGATTCCATTGAATTTTTAGCATTACTCAACATAATTCGCGGTCAAGCTGTCTATTCCAGTTCCAATAGATTTTTTTGAAAACAACGGACATATTTCTGAAGAGTTTGAAATGCTGATTTAAACATGCAGCCATTCTTCGAATAGTCTTGCGAAGCAATACTATAATATTAGATATTAGAAGTTGGAATAATATTAGAACTTATTTCAATGTTCTAATATTATAATGTTTATTTATTTAGGCAATGGCGGACGAGTTGTCGAAGTTAGAGGACATCAAGGACCCCAAAGCGTACAGCATAGAGGATGCAAAGCAGAAGGCTGAACTTGATCGACTTCTTAAGTTGGCAGAGGAGAAGAAAGTGGGGCTTAAAAAGAAGGTGCAAGAGATGAGACGACAGTTCAAAAAGTTGCTGCTCAAGAATGGAGAGATAGCTCAGCATCTTCAACTGCATAGAAATGTATGTCCATGTAGAATTGATATATTAATTGTAATCGCTAGTGTTGTCTTTTATTAGGTTAAACAAACCTTATTAATGCTGGGCAATGATTTCTTCCTGGTTTCTTACGACTCGAAGAGGATTCTTGGTATTCTACAGGTTTTTACGACTCGAAGAGGAGTACTGGATTGCTACAGGTTTTCGCTGAATAAAGTTTGTTCATGACTTGAATTTTAACTTTTTTCTAATCGACAATTTACTTCCGTTTTTGGACTTTGACTTCTGTTTTCGATCATTGAACAGTAGCTTATTTTTTAATCTATAGTAATTAAGCACTACTGGTAATATTCAAGGTGGTAAGGTCATTTTGAGAAATTTTGATCCCGTTTAAGTCCCTCTTTCTTATATAAAACACAGACCCCCACCTACTTACCTAACCCCCCTGTCTACCCCCACTTCCCATCCGCCTACCTACCCCCTCCCCTGCTTACCTACCTCATTCCACGGAGAATTTTCATTTCACCTACCTCATTCCCCCCACCTACCTACCTGCCCCCGGGTCAACCACTTACCCCTGCCTACATCCCCCCTCTTACCTTACCAACCCGCACTCGCACCTTCTACCTTCATCCCCCAACTACCTACCCCTCTCCCCGTACCTAATCACATTAACAACTAAAATTGCGTCTAATTTTATGCCTGGTTATATTCAATGTGTAGAGGTCATTTTGAGACTTTTTGATGCTATTCTTATCTAATCTACAGACGTCCCCCGCCTACCTCTTTAATCTCCCTTTCCTTCGTACGACCCCTCCCCTACCTGCCTGCCCCCTCCCCGGTCACCTATCTAGCTACCTCTGCCTAAGCACACCCCTCTTACATTACCACGCCGCACCGGGGGTTGGCGTGGTAATGTAAGAGGGGTGTGCTTAGGCAGAGGTAGCTAGATAGGTGACCGGGGAGGGGACAGGCAGGTAGGGGGAGGGGTCGTACGAAGGAAAGGGAGATTAAAGAGGTATGGAGATTACCACGCCGTCGAGGGGTTTACAGTATTCTGCCGGCTATGTTTTTAATTTACCTCCATTGCCATTAATTGATTACTGTGTAACTACTGACTTGCCAAGCTTGGAAGTTGCGCTGAACAACATTTAAACTGAACGTCTTTCACTCGTTTGCTTTGATCCTAACCATAATGAAAGGCAAGCAACAGCTGAAATTGTAAAACTAACTTATAAACTGTATGGAAAGAAAGATCCAAAGAAAGATAACGGATTACACATAGGGCTGTGATCAATCGCATTATGCGTTATCAAACCAGTGTCCGTGCAAAAGACAATCAGTTCCCATATATTAAAAACAGGAATGTTATACCCCGGAGAAAAGTAAGCAGGTCCTTCAACTATGGGTTTCTCTACTATTTCAATAAGATGAGTTCACTCCGTAAGTGTGGACTGATGTAAACAGCAGTGGATTTTAGTGAAACTCTTCTTGTAGTCCCACGATGTACCAATCCTCAACAACCATCCCAAAGATATTACAGTTCTATTTTCCGTTAATTGCGAACGTGTCCATACGTGCTATTTTGCGCAGAGAATAGTTTTATCCTAGTGTGAGCTCGAAGTAGTTTTAAGAGTTCAAAAAAGTTCTGTTCAGTTTCAGCTTGAACAAAAATGCTTTCTAATAACAGCAGTCTTCAATCTAAGCATTATTTTTTTGCGAAGTATTTTATAATATTCGCAATTGATGTACCTGCGTTCAGTTTCATTTTTCTTTTTTTTGTAACGTTTTTTATGTACTCGTGAATCTGTACGTCTGTCTGTTTGGTTTTAGGACTTTGAGTTGGACCCGGAGAGTAAGATAATGTTGTCGAATGACACTCTCGGACGGATGGACATGGCCAAGACCGAGTACGCGTGGGACAGTGAGAAACAGACTCTGGCTCTAACCAAACTACAAAATGCGTTGGTTTCCTTCCTTCCATTTTGTATTACTTTCAACATCAGCAGGTTCATTTAAGTATCAATCAGCTGGTGGTTCAGTGCATATTGAGTGAGTTGAGTTGAATTGAATTTGAACTGCTTAAGTTCTGAGCCGGTTAGATTCCGATGCAGGTTTCAGCTTAATTTTTAAACTGACTCTGTAAATTGGTTTAAAAAATATGTTTAATTGCAGACTGTTGTGAGGAAGATTTTGTAAATTGAAAAGCAATTGCTCTCTAAGACTGTGGTATAGTTGGATTTAACTTGGTTACTTGGTTCTATAGTGGGAACTTGCCAGGACTGACATCTGCACGCGCTACCAGAATTTGACCATCGTGTTTCTTACATTAACGTCTTGCTTTACAGTTATAAACTTTTTCCAAATTGTTGGCCAACTTTTGCCAACAAAATCTTAGTTAATCGCACGCAACTAATAAAAAAACAAGCAGATCAAATAATGAATTGAGTATGCATTCTTTTCATTATGTCAGCTTTCGAGTTCAGATCTTCAGTGCTGAAGATCTACAGGGTTTTGACAAAGTTATGATCCATGCTATAGTGTTAAAATCTACTGTTTTTCAATTAAAATTAATTAAGCCTCGAGTTTAAGTCAGTCAATTTGCTTAAAAATGGCATTTTATAGGCGTCATTTCTCAGATAGTTAAGAAGAGTATTTCCTGAATTCCTGAGTTCGATGGTTTGCAGTATCCTCAATTTCTGACGTCCTGTTTAGCTTCAAGTCAAAACTAGAATGCGATTCCTTAGTGGTCAAGTGCATTGGAAGCGACTCAGAGGTGGCCTCCTTCCGAAGTGAGAAGCTCCCAATAGAGTTTCGAACTCGCAAATTGGAGTTGATGGGCAGGGCAGCCAAAGTTGGGGGACTTCTCGGGGCAGCTAGACATACAATCAGCCAGCAGAAAGCGGATCAGGAAGCTAGTTAGTTTTTACATCTCTCAGTTTATTAATTGAACCAAAAATAGAGGGTCTAATTGCTCTCAAACAAAGTTTGTAACGATGGAAGAATTTATTAGTCCATCATATACTTGTTAGATATTAAATTTTTGGAAGAATTTATGGTTTTCCGATCGAAACAAAACAACAAGATTACTAAGATCTTCTTTTCAGTTTGCCCGGGTGGTTTGTAACAAAAACGTATGAACTTCATGTGAGAGTGAGAAAGCACCAAGGATGTAAAAGAAGAAAAATGGAAGCAAATTGAACACAAACTTGATATAGTACTAAGGAAAGAAGAATTCACAGATTTATCTTTTTCTAGGGAAATTTTGAGCGAAAAAAGGCTATATATTACTTTATTAAACAGAAAATTAAAACTGCTAATGTGAATGAAATTAATGGGTTTTAGCGCTATCTGAACTGACACTTCGTGTCTTAAGAAATTTACGTTAAAACTGGTTGTTACACAATGAGAACGAATTTTGAAAGTTCTTGATTACAGACTAGATAGTCATTTTTTAGTTGGTGCCAGACGTTTTTTTTCTGAGAAAGTATAACTGATTTTTACCCAGAACAGTTCCTAATTTGCGCAGCCTCTCGTCTTGTATAACCTGCTGACTTTTGTGAATACCGTCATCGTTTCTTATTGAAAATAGGCTGTGTTAATAATTCTGATTGCGTCTCTCCTTTTGTACGAAACAATTCCAATCTGTTGATTTTCCATTGTACGAATTTTAGTAGCTCATAAAAATGCAGATCAAAAACTGACAAATTGGATTGTTTAATGAAACTGTTTTCACGTGCATCCGTTTTTCTTCTAATGTAAATGGGCTCTAATTTTATAGTTTTCAGTGCAAATGTCAATGAGATTTTTGTACTTAGTGCCGTTGTGTATTGTAATTACACCTTTTTGTTTACCGATTGTTTCCTATCGATTGGATATGGCGTAAGAAAGTTATATTAGAGACTTGAAAACTTGCGTACTTGTTGATTGGCAATGAGGCAGAATTCAGAAAAAAAACATGGTTATTTTGTGTTTGAACCGGTTTTTTTTTCAGTTCAGCTGTTCTGGATACGTTGAGTACATTAATAGAATTCAGTCTTTGAGCTTGTAACAAAAATGTTTGTTCTTTTGGTATTTTCTGCAATTGTTCGTACTGCCATTTCTTCTGGGACGATGAATATTTGTGACTTTGTTTTCAGAAAAGTGATAAGCAGGTAAAGCTAATCAGTTTCGAGTTGTTCTTTATGAGCTTTAATAGTCTTCAATGCCAAAACCACTAGTCTCTTGCCGGGTACCTTCAAGTGAGTTTAAAAGTTTTAAGCTTTTTCCAGTTTTCAAAAATCATGAGAAAATTGATTGTCAGATCAGTTGCGCTATACGCAGATTGTTTGTTTTCTAAGTAGTTTGTAAAAGTTCATCTTCCGGACCAAAAGTTTCTGCATTTTATTTTTAGAGAAATTTTGTCCTAGCGATTATAAGAATATGGGAGCGGAGATTTTTTTCAACTGTTTTTCGACTTTTATGTTAAAAATTTTGTACAAAAGTAGCCGTTTTGGTCATGTCTAGCTGGCCGTGGGATCTGAAAAACCAGGAGATTTAATGTGTGGAGTTTTTCAAACTGCTTCTAGAGAACAACAAGGAGGCTCGGTAATGTGCGTTTGCACATAAAGTTCCGACCCCGCTCATCCAGATTTTTGGCATAAATGTCTACCAAATGAAGAACAGATAGAAAACCTCCAATGATTCAAGTATTTTTCAAAATTAATGAGAATTGATAAAGAGTTTTTCGAAAAC
This sequence comes from Convolutriloba macropyga, assembly GCF_964194025.1. Classification (NCBI taxonomy): domain Eukaryota; kingdom Metazoa; phylum Xenacoelomorpha; order Acoela; family Convolutidae; genus Convolutriloba; species Convolutriloba macropyga. The sequence goes on from NC_134475.1 coordinate 29,510,755, forward strand.
AATTATTTTCAAAGTCATGAACGGCATTAGCTACAAAATGAAATAATTAAACAGGTTCGTCTATTTGTCCAAAGGAAGCGCTTGAGACGTTTACTTATACATAATATGTCTTACGTCTGCAAAAAGAACGTTAAATATAGACAAAAGTCAAAAATCAGTTTAGTTTTTGTGCGAAAAACTCGTGTCGAAGCCAGTTAGCTCATAACGAATCCTTTAAAAAATACATTGCGTTTTGAAAACTTGCACATTCCCTCGAAAACAATAAGGTTATATGTGACCTGTAATTAGTGAGACTAGATAACAAATGGACGATAAAGAACAAAAATTTGAGGGTAAACAACGTTAAGAGGAGTTTTTTTTCATTTTTTAAAACAATTGTTTTCAAAGTCATGAAAGCCATCAGCTCTCTACTCAAATCAGAATAAAGGCTTGTTTTTTTCTTCATGAAATGCCAATGATACCTGACTTTATCCAGGTTATTTCATACGACTAAAAAGACAAAGTAAGAAACGAGAGTTAAAGGGGGTGTCGCAGCAGTTAAAACCATAATCTATGTCTTTCAAGACCTTTATATGTCCAATTTCGTCCTATTATGAACTCCAATAATGTAATTTGTGAACTGCTAATAATGTGACAAAAACGGGACAAAATCGTGAAAAAGTGATCAATACCAAAATTCCAAAGAAAAAGATGTGAAATCTAGTAGTATTAAAGCCAAAAAACCATTACTTATATCGTAAAAGCGCATAAAAAATAGGAATTTAATTCAGTAGAAAGAAGAGGAAGAAGGAGCATTCTTTCTGCGCTGACACTAAGCTACAAGTTGACCAAATTAAAAGCAAAGTAGCTGCAAAGTTCAATAATCCATTAATTATTTAAAAAACAAACATTTTTAAAAGTCAAAACGACCATAATATTTCGAGTATAGAAAACGGATACATTAATTTGGAACTGTTTAGTGAGTCATTCGGACCTATCAACAGTGAGTTTTATTGTGAACTGTTCTGTTCTTTAATTAACATTAAAAAGCTCGAAAATTTTTTTAAAAGAAGACCAACTGATTACAATCCGATCCTTTTTCTATTGTAACAGTCCAAGATTGAACCCAAACCAGCCGGGCCAATGCTGTTTGTTCATTTATAACACTCAATTGTTTCGTATGCTTGAGATCTAGATAATTTGATCAAAAATAATTGCCCCGTTTTTGATAATCATAAGAGTAAAGTTAGCAAAAAACGGCAAAATTTTGATTCTAGACTACTCTCAATGGAAGTGGAAGAAAATCTAGCCCCTTTTGTAGTTTACAAAGATTGTGGTTGTTGTATTTGAGGTGTGTACTTTCGGCAAATTTAATCAAAGTGCACTAAAAATTTTATTTTGGCAATTTTTGATGATAAAGGCTGAATTATAGCCAGAAAAATTAAATCGAAAGTCAAAAAAAAAACTTTTTTGTTTGTTAAAGCAAATCAATATTACTATTGTTAACAATTTTTTCAAAATTTTGTGGCAAAATTTTTGAAATTTTAGGTTAAATTCCGGAAAATGAGAATGAAAACAACGGAAATCCGTCTATTATTCACAAAACTTCAAACCTCGATAACTCCCTGTAAAAAACGAAATTCAAAAAAATCTTTTTAATTCCATATTCTAAGCTGGGGGGGGGGGGGGGGCTTTTCAACCACTCACAACTCTTTACGATGAATATATCGGTCGGTCAAAATTGTCTGAAGAAAAAGAACCCCATTTGTGTATATAGTCCACCCCCCCCCCCCCCCCCCCTCAATGAGAAACCGGTATTTTAATAACTTTTTGGTTTTTGAGAGATATTTTTGACCTCGTCCGGTCGAATTTTCTGAAATTTGTCTCTTGATTTTTCAGCTAATACTCACGTTTTCATACACGTATTCTAACTATGCAATTTCATGTATGTGTTCTAGCCTTGCACAGCTGGACGTCTTGTTCTTATAGAGCAGTTAATAAAATTTATGACTCTGGATCCATTTATGTTCAAAGATTTCAAATGAGCTTTTGTTGGTTGTGGTTCTTTTGTTGCGTTGTCACTAAATATTTTTATGGACTGGTATCTTATTTTTGACTTAATTTTTGTTAGGTTTTTGTATGCAGTCAATCATTTTAACGACGTTGATACAGTTTGCATTCGAAGTGTTACTGAGTTTTTGAAATGTGTCTCAATTTTATGTTCATTCTGTTTCCTTGTCACTGAATATTCTTAAGGACAGATCTCAACAGACGCTTTTTAGTGAGGCTAGGATGAATTTGTTTTCGTCTCAGTAGAAAGTCACTGTCAATAGTTTTAATGACTGTGACATCATTTTTTAAAAAGATTTTAGTGAATTTTTTGCACTTGCTGTTGTATATTTTCCTACTTTTTCACTTAGACACATTGTTCTCATCAGATTTCTATTATATTTTTTTATTTCATCTGTTTGAACGTTTTTAGCGTGTCTTCAGTTTTATTAATTACTTTGACACCCTTTGTTTTCAAATCATTTTTGAAATTTTTGGCCGTTTTTTGTTTTCTTTGTCCTGAATTCTATTAGTATAATATTTTCGATGTTTTATAGGAGTGCACAACTTAATTTGATTGCAGGTGTCAAAGATTTTACGTTTTTTAAAGAGTTTGACGCCATTTGTTCTCAAAGATAATAATTTAATTTTGATTTTGGTCCTCACTTTTGCCCATTTTCTTTCTTTACGCTTACAGGTAAATTTAAGGCATATCGTATGCTTTGCAATCGCGGTATTGTGAAATGATGGTCAACATATAGCTAATATTTTTGAGAACTGAGCTCATTATTTCTTTCAAAATTATGTGAAATCTTTTTCTTGTTCAAAGGTTTTTTTTGTAATTAGACGCTTAGTCAAGTTTTTTTCTTTCAGTTCTTCAAATCCTATATCTTGACTTGTCCTGCCGTGTTGATTCTTTTTGTTGCAACCTTTTGATAACGCTTCTAAAAGCCAGAGAGCAAGATTCTCTTTGACTTGACATTATTTGTTACTCTCTTCCATATCAGATTGTGAGTCAGTTGTGGGATCATTTTGTATTATACATGACTAAACTCACTCAAGAAATGACCTTTTTCCTCACTTATGAGGGTAATTTCTAAATGAAATTCAAATGGTGTCACGCAAACTAGTTTATAATAAAGGTCAACTGCTTTTGAGATCTGTGTGTTTTAATTTTATTTGAAAACGGATCAAATTTGTAATCAAGATTTTGATTTTCATTGTAGCAGTTCGTTGTCTGTCTTTCCTATCTGTCTATTTAATTATTATCTTAGCGGTCTATTTTAGCAGCTATTATCTGGCCATCTGCGGTCTATATTTATGTTTTTCATTGATTTTATGATTGCTTTCAACTGATTATTGTAGCAATTATATCAGACCTGCGATCTTTTGCTTGATTAATTTTTTGTCAGACGCCTTTGACTTTTCCTCTCACAAAGGGGATAAACAGGTAAAGCCCGGAAAGCATTGAGTCGCTGTGAAGCTCTTAGAAACCTACTGGTCTCTAAGCCTACTCGTACAGTTGGTCGAAGCTGCTGAACACACTAAATCTTAGTGTTAAGGGAAGTTCTTTGGCGGTTTGGACCCCCACTCCACCCCATCCCTCACCCCTAATGCTAATCTGCCTAAGCCCACGTGGCTACTACTACAAAATCCAACCATTCGTCGGTCGTTTGAGAGCAATTCGCCCGGTACGATAGTCGGATCTGTTTCTATTGTTTCTTCCTTAGCCATGAAAATAATCAGATTAGATTTTATTGATGTATCTGCCGCCAGTAAACAATAAGACATATAAATATAAATATCAGTCCATGAAAGAATGGTCTCACGAATTTGAACTTCTCAATTCGTTTATATTGATCAATTTTCAGGCGATTATGAAGACGATCCTGAGAAGGATGATTCGCCTTATAGTGTGACTGAAAGTCCTCTGATAAATCAGGCTGATTTCGAACAGCCTCCTACTCCTCAATCTGATCATGGTATTATTGTGTGTGAATCATTTGTGTGTTGCCCTACTTGTGTGTTACTGCATTCGTGGTAGTTCAGTGTTTATCTTATTTCCATTATTTACCCATTCCGAATGCAACAAACGATGAAGTTGTCAATAATAGCCCGATACGATGAGCTGTGCGAAAACCTATTCATTTTGAAAGTTACTAGTGATATTTAGTTGCCACTGGTGAGGTAGAGTAAGGCTAGGTGTTGTATTGCTATGATAATGTAAACAAACTGACATCATTTCTGCTTTTGAATCATTCTCTTTAAGATATTTATTAGCTTTAGCTACTCAACTTTGTTCACACCATTCACTAACCAAGTTTTTTTGCTTAATTAAAGGTGTCAATTGTAATCCGGATTAAGATCTTCTAAAATAGAGGGCACCGTTTTAACGGCGTATGAAGCATTAGCTAATGACTCGCTCATGGAATCCAATATTTCGTGATGCTCAAAGGAACTTTTGTCACAAGAATAAGTATTTATCTCCAGTCGTTTTGGGTGCAGCTGGCAACGATAATCTTCCTCTGTTTACGTGAAATTTTACCCAATGCGAATTTTTAACTAGAAGCTATAAAATATTGGGTATAATTTGTAAAGTATTGTGGTATTGGGTCTTTTGTAATTACTCCCTTTTCTCTGTGTGTCTCCGCATTTTTACACCGGAATCAAGTGTTGCCCTGATGACATTGATGTATTCACGCATCTGCTGTTATTATTTTTTAAAAAATGCTAAATTTTATCAAGTAAACAAATTGTTTACCTCCGTCCTTCTTATCTTCAGTGCAATCGCAAACTGGTGACCAGGAGGATGGAAGTGGAGGGGCGACAGGTGGAGGAGGATCTGTGAACAAACCGGGTACAGAGGACAAGAGTGGGAAGGTGGATGAGAAGGCGGCTAAGGCTTTGGGCAAAATGGAGAAACAGAGACAACGGCGTCTGGCGAGACAAAGACAGGTGAGGGGATGTAAAAAAATTGTGCGGATTGTTATCAATGCCAGTTGCTTAGTTTTTGCGTTCATGTATCGGCGTTTGTATTTTTGTAATGATTTAAAGTGATAAGAATATATTTGAGTTCTAAATATAATAAATGAAAAATGCATGTGTTATGATCAACTCGCTTACTAATCTATCTGGTTGCATCAAAGCAGAATCCATGAGCATTATACCACATAAATGTCCCACAACGTGTTAAAATATTGAATGAAAACTGTCATTTATGCCGTAGTGGACATGGTCAATTCAGTATTTAAATGAGTTGGCGTAGTTGTCTGAATTGATGGACGTTTTCAAGGCAGCTACCCACTCAGTTCAGCGATAAATTTAAACTAGTCGGGGTATCTTATTCTAAAAGATTTGGGTCTCGTATTATAGCCCCCCTCCCCACAACCGCCTAGTGGCCATGTGACATAGCTTATCGTATAGTCCCCCCAATTACCCTAATTACCATAAATAATAATAATAATAATAATAACAAAGGCTTCAAGCGCACATATCGTTTTCTCTGTATTTCAACTCAAAGTACTTCCTGTACCACCAGAGTAGTTTCTGCTTATGTTGTTGATCCAGTAGTATTTCTCGTCTGAACAAGTTATTGCAGGTGTTAATCAAATAACATGCTCGAAACCAAAAATCAGAATTCCATTTCTTCAGGCGAAAATTTGTATATGTAAATTTCGTGTCACTGTACTTCTGGTTGTGCCCGATTCTGAGACACTGACAAACTTTCGCCAATCCTTGTCTACTTTCCCAGTCAAGATTTTTGCAAACAGGTGGCTGACATGCAGTTCCCGATAGAGTGAGAGCGGAAGGATTTTTAGTTTCAGCAGACTGTCTTTGTAACTCAATCTTTCCCCGCTCATAATCTACCTGGCTTCTTTTCTTTGCACATTGTTAAGTAACGTGAGATCACTTTTGCTGGGAAGCCAGAGAGATGGAGAGAGAGAGAGAGAGAGAGAGAGAGAGCTACCATAGCTGATTACCGGGACAACGTAGCTTTTGAAAGCATTCTTCTTGTTGCTCAAACTCTTATTGGAAATGTTTCTTTGAAGAATGTAACGTGCTTTCAAGGCCTTACACGTTCTCTGTCAAGCATGAGATGACCAGGTAAGAGTCTGTGACACATTCAAGCCCAGGTCATTCATTTCACTTGATATACCGAGCTTATTTTCAGACAAAATGATGTCTTGTTGAGCTTTTGTGAGTAGAACTAAGCTCTTCTGGACGTTGAGAGCCATAAGATTTTTTTCGCACCATTTCCAGATGTTGTTGATGTCAATTGCAACTGTAACGGTTTTTGTTCCGATGACTCTGAAATTCATCTGATTAACCATAGCTCTGTGACATAACACATTCTGGCGGGTCATTTACAAAAGCAAGGAAAAAGAGAGGGCCCATGAGAGAACCTTAGGGAACTCTACTGTAAACTCAGTAGTAAACAAAGATTTCTCAATCTTGACGCGTTGTTGTCTTCCGGTGAGATAGCTTTCTATGAGCTTCAGACATGCTCCCTAAACGCCGAACTTCTGGAGCTTGTCTAGAAGTAGACTGTGGTTTACTTTGTCAAAGGCTTTTTGGAAGTCAACATAGAACGAGATTAGATATGAACAGTCATCATTATTCAGGTTTACAAGAACGTCATGAAGTTAATTGATGAGGTTTGTCGTCGTTGATCTTTGCTTTCTGATTCCATGCTGTTGATCAGAGAGCTGCGGTAAGATGACTTTGTGGATCATTAGTTTCTCAATAACTTTCGAGACAATAGAAAGAAGGCTGATGGGTCGATAGTTTCAGACTGCTTGACGATTGCAATCTTTGAAGTTTGGAATAATCTAACGATTTTTGCAAGCGCTTGGGTAGGTTTGTTTTTTTGTTATTGTGTTGAAAAGGAGTGCAAGTGATTTGTTGAGAGATGGCGCTAGTTCAACTAAGAGTTCGTTGCCTATCCTGTCAAGTTCTTTTGCTTTCCGGTTGTCGAGATCTAAAGTGTTAATTGAATTTCTCATGAGGTAAAATGCAATTCTTTTATTAACGGCTCTGAGCCTTCAGTCCTTCTTTGATTGGGCTCTGCAGTAGAAAAGACAGATTGGAATTATTTTTGGAAAATATTGGCTTTTTGAGACACCAAATTAGCTTTCGAATCGTCAAGATACACTTCACTTGGAACAGGGCTAGCTTTCAACAAACTACCAGATACTTCTGAATGTCTGAGAATTCGCCGTTCTCTAAGATTTTCTGTTCAAATGTTCTTTGGTCTTCGTGGTGCATGACTGCTAGTTGGATTTGGGTGCCTTCAATTTTTTTCATCAGATCGGATTTTGGATTTTTGATTGTTGGAGAACCATGGCGACCCCCAGCCATAGACTCGAGGGGCACGTTTTTGATATTGAAATGGCTGACAGTGAGAGGATCGCTAGAAGAGGATTCTTTTGTACTTTTCGTTGCAAAGTGCTCAGTTTTTTTTATCTGGTGAGATGTTTTTGAGCTCACCCAGGGAAGTAACTGGGACCGATGTTTCGTTTTTACCTGGACAAAATCCTGTAAAACTTCATAGAGAAGGCGAGACCTTTCATGAGTGTAAAAGGTTTTTGATTAGAGATTGTTTGTTTGAGATTGAGTTTGACAGAGATCGGAGTGTGATCAGAACTGAAAAAATTATTCATCTGTACATCATTGGAAACATTCAGAATTGTTTCCGGAATATTCGACAACTTGGCTTCAAGAGACCGACTTGAGTCACGATTAATAAGTTTCTCACGGTTACAGGCAGAAGTCTCATCTAAAAACAATATGTTCAAAAGGATCGGATGAAATCATTAATGTCCAGTCAGTTTGATTCAAGTTTATATCTCCAACAATTAAGAGCCCCCGTTTTTTTAATTCCTTTCCCCTTTGTTTAAGAAAAGGCCTTTGTGATAGAAGGGACGCCATCTGCTATTGATCTCACCAAAATTTGCTGTTTTTGTGAGGGTTGTTTATATAGCATATGGGCAAAGGAGTCTTTGTCTAGAGATGGACAATGACGCAATCCTGGAAATCAGACAAAATTTCACAGCTTGGAAGATTTTCTGCAATTGCGTTCCTCCGTGTTTGGAGAGACCCTTTTCTCTTGGTCCTTCTTTTCTATAGATTGTGTGATTGGGTAAGAAGATAGCTATATTGCTAATACTTTTAGTGAGACAAGTTTCGGCGAGACAGATGATTGAGTATAGAATTGTTATCTGAATGGCGTTGGCAAATTGCATTCTTTGACGTTGGTCAAGTATGCTGCAAGCTAGTCAGTCCTTCGTTTTACCTTTTTTTGTTCGGATCCAGACATTGCCTTCATTTACAAGGACATTACCATCTCTGACGCGGATATCTACAGATCTAGCGCCTTCATTGATCAATTTCCGCCTCGTCATGTGAGCTTTATCTTCTATTTCAGCTTCTTCTCTCGATAGTTGTCGGCTCAGAAGTACAGGTATTGCGAAGGATTTCAGCTTGCTTGCTGATGACAGGATTAGACTTCGCTGCCAGACATTTAGAGTCTTAAGCTGAAATGTTCGATTTTTCTCTTAGTCGAATTTGCCTAGACGGAAAAAATCACCAATGTCAGCCACTATTTCAAGATGTGACAAGATTTTTTTTACTGCGAGAGCATGCTTATGACGAATTCTAAGATTTTTGTCGTTCGACTCATCGGCACCACGAATTCTAATACCGGTCAGCTCGTCTTGGGCAGGGATGTTTTCCTTTGTAGATGACATTGTTTTGTTCTGAGTTTCAGCTGGTTGCTTCCGTTGAAGGATACTTTTGTTTTCTTCAAAACTTGTTTTGATGTCTTTCATCCCCGAATCAAGATTTTTCATCTCTTTTTTCTGCGTTTGTTTCGTCCAGCTGCTCAGCTTCATCTTATTTTCTTTGTTGTAAACACTGTTATTGCACAGAAGCAACGCATTTTCTCCAAGTGCTTGGATACCTTTTAGGGCAACATGAGACAAACCCGTGCATGTTGCAGTTAAATGCATTGCCCACTCACAGGATATGCATTCGAATACTGGGTCGGATTTTTTTAAATTCGCTGAAACAGGTTTTACAAATATCTGACATGGAAGCCATCCTGCTGCGCTTCATGATAGAGATGAGAGAACCTAGGCGACTCGGAGCCAGAGATTCAAAGAGCCCGCTTTCGGGTCTCAGTTAAAAGACTGAAATGTCACCTTAGTTATCGATGTGCTTTTTTTGCCTTGTGTCGTTTTGAATGGCTTCGTCGTTTACTTCCTCGTGTCTTGAAGATCTGTATGAGATCCGGGAAGTAATGAATGCCGACCCCGAGGGAGTGCAGTTCTTGGTCCCTCGACTGATGAAGCACTATATTTAGCAAGGACAGTGGAGTCTGCTTGCTCTAACTTGCTGAGAATGTGATTGAGGATGTCGATTACGATGACTTCTGCTCGCAAATCGTCGAAGATTTCAGGAGCACCTTGTCGACTGCAATATACAATTGCAAACAGGTTTAGTATTTTTGAAGAGCTGCTAGCAGATCCTTAACTACAACTGGATTGTTTCTGTTTGTCTTGTACTGTGGCCAGATTGTGTTGTTAATCAGATCGTGCCACAGGATAATCTTCTTCTTTTCGAGGTCACTAGAGGGTAGATAGTTGAAAACTTTCTGCTCTGGTTTGACCAAATTCGGGTTGAGGTTCAATCCAGGGTTTGCGTGGACAATCTTGTTCAAGTTCTCCTGATCAGCGGCTAAGTGCTTTTCGATTGAGTGAGACAGGGAGCTAGCAGCGATAATTTTCAGCATAGAGACTAGAAGGTTGATGGGGTTGATTTGGGTTGATTCCTGAACTTGTTGTCGAGAAAGTGGATGATGAGAAAGATGTTGGATGATTATTGCTGCAGGTCTAATCATAGGATCAAAAATCTCATTTCTAAAACCCCTGCGTTGAGGGTCTTCTACACGAGATTGCCATTATCATTTAACATGAAACTATTTAATAAATTGAATGAAACTATTTAAATGGGGGTACTATGCTGGAGAAAGACCGAAAGACTTCAGCAAATTTAATTTGCCTGCAGGTGCTTTGACCTACCGAGCTCAAATATGAAGCTCAATAGAATTTTGATTTTGTGTACTCAGCAGACTGACCATATTCCGGGACCGTAACCTCGAAATACAAACTTTCAATTCCTAATATTTTAGTGGGAGGAACTGTACAAAGAGAAGCCGTCGGATGACTTTGAGGATCCTAGAGATGTGGCAGAAATCAAGTATGCTCTGGAACACATCGGAGACTTCAAACTGAAGACTGCCGCCAACTATGTGGTACCTGAACACCTTCGCATGAACACTGCCAGGAAACTTGTCCAGCTCATGCTTCTCCAGGAAAAGGTCAGGAACGTTATTTAATTTAATCTATCTTGAACACGAGTTGTGAATTTGCGTCAAAGAGTAACTTAAACAAAAAAGTAACAGGAGACATGCATAGATGAAGGAAACGAGTTCCAATAGACGGAAAAGTAGCATTTAAAAATTTTTCTTTAGATTATTTGAAGAAAACGGAACCTTAGGTTGCACCTAATTCAATAAAATAACGTTGTTCAAATTCTAAAATGCCAGCATCTAACGTTAGCCACGCGGTTTGTGTCCATTTACATGTTTCAGACAACAAAATAATGCGTTTGCTTTTGATTTTTCCTTGGATTGTTAACACTAATACCAGATACTTAAAAGTTCAACCTGTTTAGTATTTGTTTGTGCGGAATAGTATTGCGAATTTCGACCTTGTCTATTTTCTCCGTGGGCATTTTTAGATGTATTCTAAGAAGCGAGCATTCAACGAGCGTCTATTGGCTCTAAAGTTCAAGAAGTCGGACGTGTTGGCCGAGATAGACGAATTGAATTCAGAGTTGGAATCCATCCATCGCAGTCTGAGGGATGTGAAGATGATCAAACGGGCTCCCGATCGACCCTCTCTCGTCAAGCTTGAGAAACCAGAAGAGTGAGTGGAGCGTCTTTCTTTTTAACTGCATTTTTTCAGATCTTCCTTAATTTTCATTCTACTTATGAGAGCATGACGGGGTATACAATTTTTGTGGAGCCATATCTTAGTTGTCTTTTACAATAAGTTTTCACAGCTTTTCATCAAGGTCGCGTGACTTTATTTAGTATGATTTCAAACTCGGATGTCTTATGGATTTTTCGGATCGAATTTGAAACAACTCACTACAGAAATTTACTTAAAAGTGTTGCATTGAAACTGTGTCAGTATTTTCGCTTCAACTGAATACCTGATTATGATTCTTGTATATCTTTACTTGAGCATGGGATTTTTTTAGTCAGTATATAAATATCTTCTTTGTTGGTGGCCAACATTTAGTTAATTTCCAAACATAAATTTTTCGCCGTTTGAGAAGTTGTCCAAAATTTAGATGACTAATTTTTTCGTTTTTGGTGAAGTTGGGTGGTTTTAACGCAACATGTATAATTTATGAAAGTCTGCGGTGGTTGCTTAATACATTGATGATCTTGAGCCTGCTAATGTAATCAATTCGGCTCCGAATCAGTGAATACAGACATGATAATTTGCCGTTTGACCTCTATTCTAGGTTGTACCACTACAACAGGGACAAGCTGATCAAGTTCCAGCGAGAGAAGGCAAGTAAGGACAAGTCAATGGCCATGGCAGTCGCAAGTGCCTTCACTGCCCAGACCAGTGAAAACGACCAGGTACCTTTACTCTTTATTATTTTAATATTTTTTTACTGTATCTAATAGTATTACTAAGTATTTAGCTACTGTTTTATTCTATTTAGCTAAATTTTATTTAGCAGTGTTTAATGGAACTTAAATGACCTGTTTCATAGCTCTGTGGATTATCGACTTTGTGCTTTCTGATCGTTTGGAAGTTTGTTTAATTAAATATTTTATAATTATATTGCCAGTTAAGCGGTGATCATTTGGTAAATATTTCTATCAGCGCGGTTAATGGCCGTGGTTTTCAGATAAGATTTTTAAGAGGGTCTTTTCAAGTGTTCATCTTTTAAATCACAGGCTCTCACCAGAAAGTTTTTTGGAAGTCTCATCATTGTGAATCCTGGTAAAGGGAAACCAATGTTTGGAAACCAATTTTTCAGAAGCAACCGTACAAATTTCGTTTGCCTTTTTTAGAGCAGCTATCTAAAAATGTAAAAGTTTTGGTTTTTGACAGTTAATGCAGAAGCTGTTTTGTGCCAACATTCCAGAACAATAAAGCAGTACCTCTTCTTAAAATATTTTTTTCCAGAGTAACGGATCGCGAAGTTATGGTAAAATGAAACTTTTTTTTGTTTTTCTTTAAGGACCAGGTTGTTATTTGGTACAAGTCCTGTGAATTTATGAACTGTGAACTGTCAGTGTTTTCCAATTATTATATTCAACTAATATGTCTTCATTTGCACAATTTGAAGCCCTTGCGAACGTTCATATGCTTTTCATTGGATCACTTGAGTGCTGAATACAATTTTTGAATGGAAAATTCAAATGTTTTGCAATTTTTACTACATTTTCGTAGCCTCAGTTGTGCTATGTTTTGGACTGTCATGTGAGATCTTTTTATCTGTTTTTATGTTACGTTCCATTAACGATTTTAATATATCAATTTAATCATATTTTGATAATATTTCTAATGCACATATAAAACACTTAAGAGTAAACTTTTCTTCCAGAATTGTGTCGGCAAGGATTGATTCAGTTTTTCAATGGTGCCATTTTTTTAATGCTGCCAAAAGATATTGGCAGACAAACATTAATTCACAAAGCAAGGGTTGCGCAATAAGCTTGTTGTGTCCGCATAAAAAATTATCATTTCCAATATTTTTGCTTGAGATTTTTCAAATTGCTTCTAACTTACATGTAATAGTACTGAACCTGTTTTAGACAAATGAACAGCTTTTGAGCCCCAACTTTTCCTTGAAATATTAAAAAATTGGAACGGTCTGTTCAAGCATTTCGGATGGCACTTTTTCAAGGGCTTCTAATTGTACCACTTTTGTAGCTCTCCGCAAATGACATCAATATCCGCAAATGACATCAGTTGACTTTCGATCAAATCCAATAGCACTGAGATGTCGATTCCTGCTCAAGCTGTCAAAAATGTTCATTATACACAGTAGTCTTACTCTAACAAATGCTTCATAAAAGTTGCTACGTGGGGCACTTGAGATCAATACTTAAACCAAATGATCTTTTAAAGCACAGAAATTCATTACAAAACAGCATTACAAACAGCATTACGTTGCAAAGGTACACTTTGCGCAAAACGTACACTTTGAGTCTTTTGCAGACATCAGCGATAAAAGCTTAAATTAGCCTTAAGTTCCTATTTTTATTTTTTTGTTAATTGCTTCACTTACGAATTGGAAATAAAATTTTCTCAAGCGCCATCTTATCGATTAAAGTTATTCGAGGCCCTTTCATGCGGGTTTCGGAAAAAGCCTGCATCTAATTACGTACGACAAGGAGGCGGATACTGTGCGTTCGCATATATTGTTCGGACTAATCTCATCTATATTTTTGACTTAACTGCCCAGAAAATGAAGAGGAGATGAGAATTTTTTAAAAATCACATAATTCCCAAAAATAATTGGTGTTTGAATAAAACGAAATCTTTACAAACGCATAGTAAATGAATTAGGTAATATCATGCTTAAAATCATGGCCAACGAGACTCGCCTTCAATAAGACTAAGAGAAGACAAACAACAAAGTAAACAAAAACAAAAAAAAACATTAAATTTTGTGTCAAAACTCAATATCTATTTTTAAAGTTAATTATTAACCAAGACCAAATACCATCAGATAAAACTTTAACTACACAGTTTTACTTGTTCTGTTTTAAAAAGCCAATGTGACATGTCCTTAATGAGATGAGGTAACAAGAGAGCACAAAAGAAGAAAAAGAGGGGAAGCATTTAAAAAATCATTGATTTTTTTTCTAGATCAATTAATTTTAAATGTCATATACCAAAACGGTTGACTTGTCAAAAAAATTATAGAAAATTTTAGAATTAACTCCTTTTTGAAATCAATGAATGCTGTCATTTGTGCGACTAAGTCATAAGACTACAAAATAACAAAAATGGGCAAAAATCATAGTTTACAAACAATTCAGGATAGCTGATTTTGTTGAAACCATTAGAATCATTAGCTATTAGCTGAAAAGATTGTATGTTCACTCGGTACCCATACGAACATCAATCATTAATGTGACCTGTTATTAAAGGGAATATGTGAAAGACAAAAATTCAAATAATTACTAGCATCAAAAACTTGCACAATTTTGTACGAAAATACATAATATTTAAGTCATTAAAAATCAAATCACTCGGGAAATTAACGTTTGTTTTAAAAAATAGAGGGGACCTGTCATTGATGAGACCAAATTGTGCTGACTAAATAAACATTACGGACCAAGCTCAAAAATATACTGATTTTTTTAAAGGAAATAATTTCAAAGTCTTTATAACCTTTAGATAATCTTTTTTACCAACAGCAATAAATAGATTAATTCAAATCAAGTAGTTCAACTCTTATTGTCAGAGTCGCAAAACTATTAGATAAAACATGAAACCGCTAAACATATTTATTTTTGTTTCAGTAGAAACAATATAAGAGTCGCCATTAGATGGACCGAGTCATAAGTTGACAGAAGTAATTTTAAAAAAGGGGTGAAATTCAGAAATTTTATTTTTTTGAAATTTTTTTTCAAAGTCATAGCAGCCATTAGGTATCAACTCAATGGTTTACATAGGTGTTGGTTATTGAGACTAATTCAGATGACTTCAAAAAGAGCAGAAATTGCAGGTGAAATTTTAACAGGCGCTCATTTGAGCCTAAATGGGATGTTTCATTAATGGAACCTTGATATGAAAGTTGACTTTTGTGCATGTGACTTGAAAAAATACAAAACTTTAGGAAAGGTTTTAAAAGTTAGCAACCCAATGCTATTCAAATTCTTTTGACTGTAATGCTCACGATGAGACCCAAATTAACCTTTCAATCGCTGCTCGTCTATTAAGAACACGTTGTTGTTTCAAATCTTAGCGCAATACATTACTTGAAACAACAGTTTAATCCAAAAAAACTCTTCGATAGAACAAGAATGACGCTATAAGTGAACAAAATCACTTTAAATCTTTTTCGATTTCAAATTCTAGGCTGGAATTGCTTTCTGATTCTAACCATCACAACCCTCTACGATGGAAATATCAATCGTCCAAAGTTACACGAACAAAAAGATACCAGAAAAAACTCGAGTAAATTTAATTGAGCAAATGTACCTTCTAAAACTTAATGAGTTTTTAACTTTTCTAATGTAAGAGTAAAGTTGTGAGTTTGATTGAGATGCCAACTCAGGTGATTTAATAAAGACTCCTATGACAAATGCACAATTTCAGATCTGTAGTTAGATTTTTTGTTTTGTTCACATAACTTTGCTGAAATGTGCACCGGGTGCAAACTTGTCAAAAAAATACTACTGTTTCTCGATTGACCATATTCCATTACATATAACGGCTTCCAATAAAAAGTATAATTATAAATAACTGGTCACAATTAGTTTATAATCTTATTTTAGCTTGCAGTGCCTTTGGGTGGTAAAACTCGCACAGGTCGCCAATTGACACGACCTAGCCCTAACCTCAGTGGGTTTTTCCAACCCTCTGGGAGCTCCTTTCGCTCCCCCTCCCCCACAACTATCTCAGTATGTGGATTGAATGTGTGGTTTTGAGTTTTGTTATTCCCTTCATCGATTCTTCTTTTTGACCTGGCGGTCGGTTAAAAAATCTCCCCCCCCCCCCCCGGTGACTAAGAGCATGCGTAAAGAAATAATGTGTTTTGCATTGGTAACTATTTTAGTCCAATAAGAGAAGGATTAGTCATGGCAATTTATATAGAACACTAAATGGGTGTTCAAATATCAATTTTAGATCGTCGGATAATAGTTAAATATTCAATTTGTATATTGGAAGTATTTAGATTTGTTTTGTGGTGGCGACCCAGTGAAACGAAACTTGAAATATCTTGATACGATTTTGACAAGATTCTTGGAAGCAAAATATCAAGATATGTGCTTGCAACGTTTTTGCATCTATTTTAAGAAATTAATCATTCGCCGCGGTCTTATCAAGGCATGTCAAGATTTATTTTGATCAAGGCGTCGCAAGTTTTTTCATGAGTGTCAAGATCTTACGTGTCTTGGCAAGGTGTATCAAGTCCAGCTTCATTGGGGAGGCTATAATTACTAAACCGGCCGCTGGATTGAAACAACCAGATGACGCTTCTGAATTCTTCCAACTGTTGCATAATTCTTTGAATTCAACTGCATATCCCCTTAAACGCACAGATTTAGTTTGGCTTTTTATTCTGAATGTTGTGAGAAATGTTCCCCTGAGTTCTGATGATTTTTGGGTTTCCCTACCGCACCCTTGACTGCACTTCTCTGATTGAATTTATGATCACTCTTTGTTAAGCATATGTGAACGTTCAAATTGTTTAGCACCAAAATGCACTGTTTTTAGGTGCAAATCTACCCGAAACTATTGGAAAAAAAGCTGATGGCAATATATTTGGTTAAAGAAAAGAAAAGCTTAATTTTAAATATTTGGTTCATGTATAACATTCCTGGGTTGGCAGTTCTTTGTATAGTCATAGGAAACTATTTATCATAACATAAAAAACGTATGTATTTCCTAATAAGAGATCAGATGTTATTAACCTGGAAATCACATATGATCTTAGAATATCTACCATGCAATTTTTTCACTCCTGTAGTTGTTCTAACTATTTTTTTTAAAAAAATACGAATCATTAAGTTAATCCGCGTCAACATCTTGTGGTGCGCAAAAGAACATTTCTATGCACTGTATTGGAAGTTTAGAGCAATTTAAGGTAATAGTTATAAGGTGCAATTTTTAACTGTTTATATTAGTAAAACAAATTGGTGAAAAATTGGTAAAATTAAAGTTTTATATCAACTGGCGCAACAAACGTCTATGGGGGTGCTGCCACAGAGACTCTGATTGGAGCTCCACCTGACTGCACACCAGAGATAAGGGCAACCGAGCTAGTTATTTATCGACCAATGGGTTTTTTTTATTCAATTAGAAAAAAATGTCTGATTTCTCATTTTTCCTTGTCGGCTAAACACCCTGTCGATCAATTTTGCTAGCACTATTCCGCAAATCTCGTTTTAAACTATGTAACTTTGATCACTGTCTTTTGTATGTCTCAAGAGAGAAGATGCTGCCCCTTTTTTATTAATTTGTTGCAAATTGGCGTTATTGTGCTAATGTATCATGTTTTTCACTTTTTAGATTATGGAAAGCGGAATGGGTGGATCTGGGAAGCCTTCTTCAGCCACAACTAACCAGGTAGATTTCTTTAATATCTTGAAATTTGGTAGACATGACTGTAAACCTGTTAAACAACAGCTTGGCAGCCGTGTTTGCCGATTTAATCGAGAAATAAACTGATAATGATACTTTAATCCAGAAAGAGAAAGATAATGATCTTCTAGTTGGAACATTTTATTCGTCATCTTAAATTACGTACCCAGTAATTGCATGTCTTTCGTATGTAAAGCAAGTTTAGAAAAGCCAGACTTTGGTGCTTGTATTTAAGAATCTTTTTTGGGGAATGTGTTTCCCCTTTCCCTGTTAATAAGGTTTTTGGTTTGATGAGTCGGCAGCAATAAGCTTTTGCGTTTTTTTTTGCGTTGATAATGGTTTGTATAACAAGAAAAGTGTTGAGAGTACCCAACTAAAACATACAATATTCAACCAAAAATTTCTAAACAAACAATAGATTATTATTCATATTCTACCGTGAAAAAGTAAAAAGAACACGGTTCCTTTTTATATTGTTTAGTGTATTTTTTGTTTGTTCGCGATATTTTTAGGAAATTAACTTCTGCTTAAGCTTCAGATAAGTTTCTTCTGTTATTTTATAAACAGTAGCTTTGCGTAGGTTGGAGACGGAACAGGGTACAAGAGACCGACAGTTGCGCCTGACACAACTGCCATTCCACGACTCCTAATAGGGGACGAGCTACTGGAAGGAGACGAGAGTGAGGCTTCGGACGAACGAGAGGAGAGTTTCTCGTCCATGCAACAGAAGAGGTCCATTTGAAACCATTTCACTAATTTAGAGATCAAATAAAAATTTGACACTCACTGGTTTAGAGGTCAGATTATACATACTCTAGTTCATCAATTTAGGTTAAATGGTTGCAAAGCAGTTGTCAAAGTTATTTAACCAAGCGTAAATGAGTTATGCTATCGGAAAAACTGAAGCGATATAAATTTATTTTTGAGTTTTCTTCCGAAAAGTCTACTTATTCTTTTTCAGAAACCATATGTCTTTTCACCCGTTGTTTTGGAATCACTTTTTTGATCACTTCTGATAATCTACAAAGGCTACTAATATTTTTTTTTGAAAAACTTTTTTTAATTTTTGCATTGTTTCCAAAGTAATTTTTATCTGTTTTGGAACTACTTTAAACAAGGAGGCTCGGTAATGTGCGTTTGCACATAATGTTCCGTCCCCGCTTATCCATAAGTTTGGCTTAAATGTCTACCAAATGAGGAAGAGACAGAAAACTCTCAAAAAATCTCACATATTGATTGAAAATAATTGGTTTATGAATAAAAAACTGCTCCCAACTCAAATCGCGTACTAAAGTAAATAATGCCACATTAGCTGGCCGATGAGACCTGCGAAGATTAACACTACCAGACAAGACAAACATAAAATCAAATAACAACAGCAAACATTTATATCCAAAACGCAATGTCTTTTTTTTTGAACAAAAAACTACTTAATAACGAAGTCAAAATCGTTCCAAAAAACTAAACTAAACGAAGTATTTTGTTGTTCACTAGAAAAAACATTGGACATCGTTGATGAGACTCGGTAACAAGTAGACAAAAAGATCAAAAACAACAATGTTAAAAATACGTTTATTTATTCTTGAAAGCAAAAAATTTCAAATAATGAAAACCATTAGATATCAATTGAAATATTTAAATGTGTTTCTGTTCATTCATACCGCATTATTAATTGTTTGAGACTTGTCATTATCCAGAATACGTCGTACGTTTACAAAAACAAACGAAAAATTCAAACGAAAAAAGATCATTAAATTTTGCAAGAAAACGGAGTCAAATCATAATCTAATCCGTAAAAATTAATATATAATCATCTGCGCTTTTTTTGAACACCAATAATGAGATATGTGACCTTTGAATAATGATAATAATGACAAAAAAGGGGAAAAGGTAACAATACTTATTTTTTTTTAAAAAAAAATTAATTTCAAAGACAAAAACAAAAAGAACCATATTGATGAGGGAAAAGCACTAAAGTCAAATTTTTTTTAAAAAAAGTTTGTATCAAGAAAAACAATTACTTAAAACGTAAATTCACATCGAATATTAATTTTTAAATCATGATAAACACTATGCTGTTTTTGCTGACCTTAAGCTAGAGTTGGCCAAATAAAAGGAAAAAAGTCCGAAAGCTCAATAGTCCATTGTTTATTTCAAAAACTATTTATTTTTGAAAGACAAAACGACCATAATCATTCAACTAAAAAACCGAGTAGGTTTCCTTCCTGAAGCCAAATTAAACTTACTAGGAAGCCAAATGGACCAGTCCTTAATACACCTTAATTTGAGTTGTTCTTTTCTGTAGTTAACGTTAGAAGAAGCAAAGATTGCGAAAGTGATATAAAAGAAACAGCGACTGATAACAATCCGCACATGTTATGGATTTTAAGAAACAACGAGTAGAGCATAACTGGTCCTGCTATTGCTGTTCCGAACAGGTAATTGTTCCGAATATTATTTGACAAAAAAAGTCAATATATCAAAATTATTTCATGCATTTTGCATAAGTATCGAGTAAAATTAGCAAGAAAACGGCAAAATTTTAGTTCAAAAACACGCAAAGAATTATTAAGAGATCACAAATACTTTGTCTGTAGTTTTAAGGAGTGCTAATTGATCAAATTTAAACAAAGTTGACTGAAGATGCTTATTTCGTTCCATGTTTGTTGACAAAAGGACTGAATAATGAAAAGTTTATTGATTTTTTTTGCCAAAAAATTGGATCAAACGTTTCAACAACGCTATTTTGTTTTTAGACGAAACAAGAACAACACTATCGTTACCAATTTTAACACTGTTTTGACCAAAAATTGATTAAAACTACGGAAAATGTGAACAATAAGAACGAAAATCAGTCAGATGCTCACAAAACTTTTAACTTCGACACTTCTGTGGGAAAAAACGAAATTCAAAGAATCTTTTTGATTGTGTTTTCTACTCTGGACGGGCTTTCTAATGATACCACTCACAACGCTCCACGATGAATATATCGATCGGAGAAAATTGTCTGAACAAAAAAACCGTTTGAGTATATAGCTCCTCCTCCACTAAATTTGGTCGGAGTAAAAAGACATTAGTTCCAACCTAAATACGATGAGGTTTTGAGCATTACTGTAATTAACCAAGCTACAACAGAAACACAACCCATTTGCTTGTTCCTCGGAAGTTCCTTACTTTTGTAGTCTAATGATGCCAAGTAGTAGTACTAAGGCTTATAGGGGAACTAGAGCGTGAAAAAAGCGTGAGAAAGAAATGTCAGTACATTTGATGAGGGTAAATGTTTTTGTTTTTGACGAAATGGTTATCGCTAAATTTATTCTGAAAAATTTTCACCTCTTTTTCTTTGTGTTTTGCACCTCTTTAAGTGAAATGAGGCTTGAATTTTAGGATGAAGTTTGGTAACTTTCGAAGTCTAACACCTATTTGTTTTTGGCTAAGACCACATACATTATTGGTTACTTTCAGCTGGCGCTATTTTTTCTTTCACTGCGTGAATCGTTTGAATTTCTTTCTCCGTTATTAGATCATCAAGAAAATTGATTTCACTTTTTTAAGTACATAAATTTTTTAAGATTAAAGACAAAAATTTCTAGTGACACTTGATAATATTTTTTTCAAGTAGAAAGGTTTTTTGATTGGTTGACGCATTTTTTTGTAAATTTCTTAATAGCTAATCAGAGGAAACAAATACAATTTCAGCAAAACTTATGTTGAAAAAAAATGAATCGTGTTTAATGCTTAAATCCGTAATTTTTGCAACCAAGTTGCAAAATCAGTTAACGTTTCAAAAAATTTCACTCATTTTTTATATTGAAAATAACTATCCGTTCTTTCATTCCAAACTGGTTACTAAGAGTTAAAAAAATCTGTGCTATCCTGATTTTGATTTAATAATTACTGCCATTTTTATTTGAGTATCTTTGAGAAATATCGCACGTTAGGATAGCGTGTTAATTTTCTTGTTTGAAGTCAAATACAATCACTATTACCAATGACTCAATATTTTCATCGCAAAGTTCTTCAAGTCTGTTACTCAAAGAGAGCGGTGACCGGTAGAGTACTTGGTTGACGGTCCAGATGTCTGGGTCAAAGTTGCTACACGAATTGTTCTTTGCATCATTGAAAATTTATATGCTAGAGATGCCTCTAAGGTAGCCTTTTGGACGACTACGTGAAACTGTTTGAAATGATTCAACTATTTGCTTTCTTTTGAAAGTTTGTGGTCCCTAGTGAAGATCTTTTCACTTAACTTTATGACAATACTCTCTCAAAGACAAATAATTTGTGTATTTATTAATTGCGGAAACTATGATTTGTAAAAATGTTGGCATATATTTTGATAGTGGGTCATAGCTGAATGACTCATGCTGCCTTTCTCGTATTCCATTTGACTTATTTCAAAGCTGTTGCACTATCAGCTTTCGACTACCTGTATTACCAGAAAATTATGACTAATTGGATAATTTGCGACCGTCGTTTTTACTATTTGTGCAGAGTGTTTTCTTGAATTTAGAAAAATTCTTCGCGAAGAAGCAGCGTAAGTAATAATCTGTTATGATTGGAACATCATTTGCGCAACTGGTATCTTTTGTTCGACATTCTTTCTGATGTGAATTGTTTCGAGTGTTTTTTTTTACAAACATTTTGAAGATTATGTTGTTGAAATTTTTTCAGCAGCTCCAAAATAAAATTGTTGCACACCATTGTTGCATGTGCTGTTATGAAATGATTGCACTAAATGATTGTGATAAATTTAAGTATTAAATTTTTATCGAAATGAATTAGGAACTGTTTCCTTCATCCATACATGGACAAACAAATGCTTTGTTTTTTTTTCAGTAATGATGCTGATTTGGCCCTAAATACGATATTAAAATATGAGTAACGATTTATCTATAAATATATTAAAATAAATAGATTATAAATATATTAAATATATTTTAAGTAATTAATACTGGAGGGTCATAATTTCCCCGAGGTAAAGCAAGCAGTTCCTTGAAATGAGTCATTCTTTCTCAATGATTGTGATCTTCTGTTATAATGTTTTCTCTCGAGTGATTCGATGTTCCACTGCCTTTTCAAGTTAAATTATTGATGGTGTTTCAGACTTCTGAACAAACAAGGGAATATTTTGTCAAGAATTGCGAAACTGGCGAGTGACTTTGACGAACAAGTGTTGACACTGAGAGCTGAGAAGTTCAATCTTCAGGTAATTTCCATTTTGTGTAGCTGGCAATTTTCATTAGCTCTATAAATTAAGAATTTGAATCTCTACCCAGGTTTAGACCTCGATTTATGAAAAGACTTTATGATTCCAGAGAGGTGTGTCTTTATTGACTATGAATACACGGTCCAGCACCTATTTAAAGCCGAGGTAATCTTTTCACGGTCCAGCTAAGACTTTTCTTTTATTATTTATCTTTTTTTATTGTCTAGCCAATTAAAATCGTGCAAGGTTTTTTAATGGGTTGAGCTAAATCTTTTCATAGCCTGGTAAAGTTGAGCACGGTCTTCTCATGGGTCGTGCCGAGGTCTGTTCATAGGCCAATTTAAGTCCAGCACGGTCTTTTCATGAGCAGAGCCAAGGTCTTTTCATGAGTCAAATTAAGTCCAGCACGCTCTTTTCATGGATCGAGCAATAGAACTTATGAAATAGCTATAATGTAATATTGAAGAACGTTCTTCAGGTTGACAAACCTGAATTTTGAGGTTTTTCCACTATATTCTGGGTGTGTTCCACTCCTCATTTCTCATCCGGGCTAATGACGGGCTACAGCGGAGTTACAAACAACTATAGTAAATTTTGAGCTGTGCACTAGATAAAAAACCAGGCTCAACTCTATCTACAAACAAAACAAGAACTCAAACCGCAGCAGTATATATATATATATATATATATATATATATATATATATATATAAATAATAGCAAAGCATTGTCGCACATTTTCTCAAGTTGAATTAAATCCAACTTTCTGAGATTTATTATTTTTGGTAGTGTTTCCTTCCTTTTTTCTCATCCGGACTGGCTTGAAGTTACAAAAAAATAACTCAAGGAAATAATGTACAAAGCGCTAGCAAAAGAAACCAGACCCAAGCTAGTAATAGTTGTAATAGTAGTGGTATTATTTGTAAGTCTTTCCTAAGCAAGCTTTACCAAAAGATCGTGGCGTGTTAGACTCCCCATATACAGTTTTAGACTCCCAATATCACAGACTATACGCTTGAATTGATTTGAAGACTTCTTGGTCCGATTAAATTTTTTTTCGAAAATAGTGTTTGCTTTTATGCAAATGAGAACCTAAATATTCATTTTTTTGTACGCAAGCTACACTTACAATTCGCCCCGTTGGACAGAAATTGGGTATTGAGAACTAAATGTTTTACTAGGCAGGCTGCACCAAAAATAGTTATGATTCAGATTCTACACATCCTGAGGATGTACAATACCAAGTTTGGTTAGATTTGAACAAATCTTTGAACCGAAAGAGAAGACCTTTTTTAAAATTTGTTTCTGCTAATTTCGCAATTTTTTCCCATTTTAAAATTTCAATTTTAACAAACCGTACAGAAACCAAATTTTTTGAATAGGCAAGGTAAACGAAACGCTCTTTGGGATTCAAATTCTGTACACACAGGATCTTTCATCCCAAGCTTGGTCGGATTTGAACAGCTTCTTGACCCGATGGAAAAGACTTTTTTTAAAAATTAGGTAATTGCAAATTTCCGTGTAAAACACTAAATTCGGCTCTTTGGACTCTGAGAATCTCCCATCGCAAGTAAGGTTTAGTTTGATAAACTGCCTGACCCGATAAAGACGACCTTTTTAAAATTAGTTATACGCAGAATTTGCAACGTATGAAAAAGTAACTTTTCTCGTAAGCAAGCTGCACCAAAGTTCTTCTTGATTCAAACTCTACACACACACTGGAGATTGCCCCTGGCAACATTGGCCGGATTTTAAAGACTCCTTGACCGGATGAAAAATACCTATTTTTGAAATTAGATATTAGATATTTGCAAATTCGCGAGTTTCCGTATGAAAAACTAGCTTTCCTCCTAAGCAAGCGACGTTTTTTTACTGGAATTCTACGCACACTGTAGGTTTTCCATGCCAATTATGATTGATTGTGAACAACTGTTGGAGCTGAAGAAAATACCTATTTTAAATTTTTTTTCATCCGCACAGTTGGCAAAATTTTGATATAAAAAATCAACTTTTTTTCTTAGGCATGCTGCACCAAAAATTTCTACTTTTTCAGATTTTATACACTTCAGCGATCTCCCATGCGAACTTCGTTTTGATTTGATTAACTCCTCAAACCGTTGAAAAGGACGTGCTTTTAAAATTAGGCGTTCGCAAATTTCGCGTAATTTTAGTATTAGTAGTAATAAAAGTAATGGTAGTAATAGTTGTAGTATAGTGTTAGTAGTAGAAGTCTTATTAGTTGTGATAGTAGCTATAGAAAAATTCATCAAGTTCGTTTGGATTTGAACAAGCTTAATCCGCTTGAAAAAGCAAACTGCCATGAATAGAAAGTTGCGAAATATCAGAAATTAACATCTGAAAATGAAACATATTTCCTAGGCAAGGAAAAATGCTATTCAATCACGGTTTAGATTGAAAATGATTTTCTTCAAACGTTTCTTCGCTGATCAGGATTAAAACTTTCTGTTAAAAACCAAATAAAACAAAATTAGTTTTTAAATAATAAAATTCATGGCACATGGATGATATACACTGAAGAATCTAAATTAATTAAAACAGAGGCCCAAAAAGCTGAAAATTTAGTTAATAGAATTGATTATACTTCTCAGCAGAACTTGTTCTAAAAACATCACCTTGAGCTGCTTCATCGCAACTTTCGTGGAGAGCGCAATGAAGAAATCAGTTTCTTGAGGTCCAAATGCAAAGAGGTCCAAACAATGTATGCCAATACAAAAGATACACGGTGAACTCCTTTGGTTTGAACTTGGCATTATCTTTTGCGGACGAATTTTTCACCTGATCTCCTTAGGAGTTCCATTCTTTGAGAAAATAGATCAATTTCCACTTTTTTGCCATGACGTAATCTTTCATAATAGAAAAAAGAAGTTCCCTAGTAACACTTAGAAATAACTGCTGCATTACATCATGGGGAGAAGTCAACAGCTGTTTGAGTATTAATGAAAAACAGCTCTCCTGCCCCTGACTTTGTGTTTTTCTCGTTTGAAATCAACTCTGCAGCCATTTTCTGCCTTGGGACGTTCTTGACTGCCATTAACTAATGCTTCCAAGTTCGCCTTGTGCGATTGGACTGATCTCAAAACAATGGTTTTCTCGACAAGCAATGTTTGAGATTGATGGCATGAACGCCATTTTGAAGGCACATTGTGCAGCGGTAAAATTCAGCTGCACTGCTTCATATTAAAGATCTTTGTTTTGCCAATGAGATTGGCAGTCAGAAGTGTGGACTACGATGAAAGGTAGTTTTCTGGCCGCGAAATGGATGCCACTTGATTGCTGCAAATCACTTTGCAAAAACTCGAAACTATTGTTGAAATTTGAATGACTATTGTCATTATATAGCGCAGCTATTTTACGGTTTTTGAAAGGCTGGCGTTCGAATGATGGCAAACAAGCAATCGCAATGAAACAATTGCTCCATCAGCATTGAAAATTGAGCCAACTAACTGCATTCTTTTTATGTAAAACTTTGCAATCCTTAGGTCCGGTTTGGACTGTCGCTCTTTGATGTAGTTTCACATTGACAGAATTCTTTTCAATAATTGTTGATCAAAACATTTTGAAATCAAGAAGTTTAGGTTGTCCACGATTTAATTTTTGATGCGCTTGCATGCTGCTGGTTGCTGCAGTTGATAGTTTAAAAACCACGGATGAATTGTTCGATTGCCATGGATTGGTCTTCTTTCAATAAGTTAGTCAAAATTCAATTATTGACAACAAAGGGTGGTCAAACTCACAGGAAGTCCAATTATTTGAATACTTTCCGTGCTTTGAACCATTGACGAAAAATGATTGTTCGTGGATAATCTTCTCAAGGCAAAAAAACTTTTCAACCAAATTAATTGATATGTAATCTGGTAGAATCTGAATTTTTGAAAAGTTTTGTGCAAAAGTAAGCAAATTGAAAAACAATCATCTGTATATTGTTTTAAAATTTACATAACTAATTTGCACAAAAAGTTTATTCAGATCGCTCCAGCAACCTACGTTCAGCATTATATTTCAATTCTTACATCAGCCATCGACCAGCTCAGTCAAGATTCTCAACATGGGATTGACCACAAATTCTTGTTCATTTGTTATCTATACTTGAGAAAACCAGACCAAGAGCGATTGATTTTCAGGCTCATTAAAAACTAATCAACAGCTTCATAATGCGGGAATTAACAATCTTATTAAGTTCTTCGCAAGAAGTTGCAACAAAAAAATGTTGCTGGACACTGAAGTGAAATTGAAACTGTACAACCTCAAATTGTTGCAATAGGTTACCAGGAAGACCAATGGGCACAAAAGAACTCAATTTGCTCTGTACGACTGGAATTTTTTTACGTTAAGAAATCAAAACAAGCTTTTTAGGATAGCTGTCGAGTGATCGATATACATTACAGTCATTCAAAATGACCAAACTGTTGGAAAAAAAGATCAATCTTGTGATATAACATGAATTGAAAAACAAAGATCAGACATTGATGGGTAACAATGTTTTGACCAGGTGAACATCAGGCAATACAAATTATTAGGTAAACAAAAATGAATCACTTTCAATTATCTTCCGGGATAAACTCATTAGAAATGCTTAAAGTTTTTATCCAGCACTAAGTAACAATCAATTTTTCTAAACAATAACTTTATTCAATTGCATCAATTAATTTTCCTTTATCGGTTCCCTGCCAGCTCGATTTGCCACATCTCTTGCTTTTCGGTTAGCTAGACGTGGAATGAATGCGTACTTTTGACGAAACATCTGCAAATACAAACTTTTGTTTTATTTCTAAAGCAAATTGTTTACTTGCAAGCTTAACAGTTGTCGTCAATTAATTACAAGGCTCAAATTCTCTACGATGGATAACAGAAAAGTGCTTGGGTCATTATTTCCTCTGCCCCTAGTCGATTGTTACCATTTTCGAACTAGATCTAGAATTACCCGCAAATAAACTTTTAATTGGTGCGGTCACTATTGTTTTCGGGTATTTATAGCTCGAGTTACGTTAAGAGTATTTATAAAAGAAGGAAGAGGGTACCCAAATTTTCGGCTTAAAGTTGGAGCTGGTTCTATTCGACTTTGGAGAATATTGGACTTGATCATGTCATCCGCCAGAACATTTTGCTCAAAAAGATTATTCCTCAACAATTCCCCCAGACGTGATGGAAACTCAGCGGCTCGAAGTTTTTGCATTAGGTCATTGCCCATGTCAATTACAGGTACAATTAGGTTTTCTCTCAAATCCCGCATCAAGGTTCACTCACCTTTAGAAATCCAGTTGCTTGCAACAAATGGATCTCCTCTAACTCAGAGACCTTTAAAACATTGGCTTCAGTTTGGAAACAACCAATTTTGGTGAACCCTCAACATTCAAAATTGAATTTTGGTCAGATATCAGATCAAAAACTAAGTTCTATCTCAAGTTTTCATCAAACTCTTTGATTTTTCTTTGACCTCTCATTTCTTCTCTTGATCTCTTCAAAAACCCTCTTCTTCTCTTGCTCAGCCCGTCTTTCGTAGCAAAGAAGAAAAACATCAAATTCTTTGCCGCAGTTGTCTTGGTTCCCTTCGCGCGCAACTGGAGTTACTTTTTCTGCTGCACTCTGCACTAGAAATGGGGTTTATGGGTTGCTGATAGATACGAAGGACGAGCTCCGCAAGAGCTGTTGCTCCTCTGAGTTACCAAAATCCTTAGATTGCGGACTGGTCAGTGGACCTGTATCACTGAATTTGAGCTCGCAATGTCCTTGAAAGTCACTAATAGTTTTCCTGCTGATATATGTTTTCTCAGAGTCAATAATCTATCTCATTTTTTTCTCGAAATTTCATCGAGAGCCCCCTTCATGATAAAATTTTTCTGATTCATCATCTTTGTTTAAAAAGTCTGACATTTGAACCTGACACGAGACCTAATCTATGATCCAAAGTGAAATCAAGCAGCCATATTTTAGATTCTACTTTAAATGTCAATTGTTAGTCTTCAAAGGTGAAAAGAAAAGTCGTTTCTAATTTTTTTTCCTCGGCCTTTGATTAGAGTCCTTTTCGGATCCAGAAGTGTCCTTTTTAGATCCGGAACAATTAGCATGTTTTTCGGATCTGGAACTTCGGATGTTCTGTTTTTTTAACTGACAAACATCGTGTTGTAAAACTTCTGTTGTTTATAAGCAAAAACGTTCTCTGGAGATAAATGAATCCTCATTACTAGTGCAATCTCGATCAAGCAAGGAAGGTATTAGTTTAACTAAATCAATTCAGAGCACAAATCAGCCCCTATTCTATTATTTCCTTTAAGTTTTAAAACAAATAAACGGCATGTATGATCATCTTGAGCTGCATCGTTTTGAAAATTTAATTTTGGGCTGTAGAATCGACCAATTTTTTTCTTGGCCAAACAATATGTTTCCTTGGCTTTGAGTGTTTTGCCTGCTACTCTAATGAGTGTTTTGCCTGCTACATTCAAACGTTCTATGCATGTCTTTTTTCCTGCATGGATTGCCGACTTGAAAGCTTTTTGATCACCGACCCTGTAAGCCAAACAGTAAAAAAACACTGAACAGTTAGAGAGTCTGAAGGACACAACAGACAGATATATAGGATAAAGATGATGTGATAAAGAGGTTTTAAGTTAAGTACTCCGGAGGCAAACTTATGAAAAAACTTAGTTATTTTAAGCTTTCTAAAGTTTTTTTCGTTAAGACTTATTAGGAAATTTGAGCACCAAGTCCTTGGGACCATTTCCTCTTGCTTTTCTCCTTGCAAGATAATTACATCTGAAGGTCCCTCTTTTGCGAACACGCTGGTTGCGAAGCAACAGTCTTTAATGATGCGGCTTATAACCAATGTATAAATGATCCAAGTTGCGACCGTCAATGCCTTACTGCTTTTCTGATTTTGCTTGCGCAAATAGACCACTTTTGTCAGCTCGATATTGTCCAATTGGATACTGGCTTTTAAGTTCTCTGGCAATGAATAGAACTGCCTTATGCCGTCATCAACCTATTGAAAATTTGTAAAGAATACTATTAACAGACGGCAATGTCCGCGCTTGCTGATGGTTTTCTATGATACAGTTCTTGAACCCACGAATAAGAATTTTTAACAGAATTGTTAATATTTTGTGTGGCAGAAGCAATAAACTCTCTTGTCACTGTGAGAGACAGGACAGGCAACTAACTTGCAAACCTGAAATTTAAATAGGAAGCTGTATTACATTAGCTCGCAATAAAGCAACAAACTCTAGGTACCGCGAGTGTTGCAGACAACAAACCCGTGAAGCATTAAATTTAAAAGAATTGTAACTTAGTCTCTTGGGTAAGAAAGTAACCAAATCTCTATGAAGTATGAGAGACGCAGGCAACCAACCCGGGTTTTGAAAGTTTTAACACAAATTTTATTAGTTTGTGCGCAAGAAAGCAACAAACTGTTTTGCCACTTGGAGGGACAGGCAACTAACATGCGAATCTGAAATTTTTAATAGAAAATTTCATTAGATTAATACGCAAAAAGCAACAAATTCTATGTGCCACGAGAGACACACTCAACAAAGCTGCGAATCAGCGTTTTTAGCGCTGGTTTGAAGCGGCCGTCCTTACTGATCTGGCCTATGGCCTTTCTATAAATGATCCAATTCGCGACCGTCGATGCTATGCTGCTTTCCTGATTTCACTTGTGCAGATAGACCACTTTTGTAAGCGAGCTCAATATCTTCCAATTGGGTAGTGCCATCTAAGTTCTCTGGCATTGGAAAGAAGTGCCATATGCCGTCACTCACCTTTTGAACGATTAAGACTACTATTAATAAAAATGTCTTGGGCTTACTGATGGTTTTTTTTGATATAGGTCTTTTTTATTCAGGGCTAAAGAACAGAAACGCAAGAAGTCCTTGCTCAAAAAAAGACTTGTGTGTAAACATTAAAATAACGTGTGTTTCCTGTAGCAGCGAACCGATAAAGGCATTTGGCTTGTTTACTTTTTGTTGGTTGTCGGCCAAATCGAGATTGTTTCAGAACTTTTTGGAGAAGTAGCTTGACTGTTGTGAAGTTTAGTTTGATAGCATTATTATAAAAACAGTCTGGTTCGCAGTGCAGACCAAAAGTGCAGTCAAATCAGTAAATAAAATTAACCGGTTTGATCCTCTCAGTTGTTCGCTGACAAACGAAGTCTCCTCATCATTAATTTCAGAAACGTCCTCATCGGGAGATAAATTGTTGACTTCTGTCACAATAGCTAACGGGTTTTTTTTAAAAAGTTCGATTCTATAGATTTTATCCAGTTTTATTTGTAAGGCCTTGTTTGAGAAGGAACTAATCTTCAGCCACGCAATCGGGGACAAAGGCGCGTATCATTTACGGTTGTTTATAGTTTTTCAGCTGTTGAGGCGTCACTCATTATGGGATCATTCGCAGTTATGATGCGCAAGTCGCCCTTAACTGTAGAAAGAATTAACCATGAACTTCGGAGAAGCATCCTGTCTCTAAAATCAAAAATGCGTTCTTTAGCTTGCTCCAGAGAACGCAACTAGAAACGAACAAATTGACAATCTTCTAATTTAAAACTTGGTGAACCTTAAATCTAAGTTCACATTGTAGTATCAGCGATACAAACTCTCTAGGCACCGCGATAGACGCATGCAACTAACAGGCGAATCAACAACTTCAATAGAAAATAAGTTAGATTAGTGCGCAAGAAAGCAACAATCTCTATAGCAAAATCGAATTCCATTAAATTCAGGATATGTCTTTTGAAAACAAAATTAAAGCGAGCATGAGTAAATTGTGAACAATTATTTCAATGAAAAAGGCATAAGCTTTGAGTTTTGAAAGGAAATCATTTTCAACTCCTTTGACTTACAAAATTGCAAGCATTACAAATCAGCATCAGTGTTTAAGAACATGGAACCCCTGAGTTTAACGATGCAAAATCAATAATACCAAAATGCACGCCAAGATAACAAATTTAACAATATAAACAAATTGAAGCAAAGGCTAAGAAAGATAAGTTTTCACCAAGCTTCTCTGAGCGCATGTTTTTTATGGTGCATGCAAAAACTTTCTGCCCTTTCAAGTTAAGATAAACGCCGTCTTCACTAAAATTTCTTCTTTTTGGTTATTAAAAAATAAATTAAATTTGTGCTCAAGAAGGCAAAAAAATTCTCTGGGCACTATGAGAGACGCATGCAAAAAACCCGTGACGCAGCAAATCTAAAAGAATTTTTGTTTAGTCTCGTGAGTTAGAACGCAGCAAACTCCATGAAATATGAGGGACGCCGTCAATAAAAACCGATATTCATTAATTTTAATGAAAATTATTTTTTGGTGCGTAAGAAAGCAACAAGCTCTCTTCTCACTGTGAGAGAAACGGGCAACTCACATGCGAATCAGAATCTTTAATAGAAAATAAATTAGATTTACACTCAAGAAAGTCACAAATTCTCTAGGCACCCTGAGACGCATGCTACAAACCTTCAAATCAGCATATTTGGAACAATTGTTTTTGATTCTTGGGCGTAAGAAAACAAAAAACTCTTTATGCACTCGAGAGCCGCAGGCGACAAATTTCCACCCTTTCAAGTTAAGATAAACGCCTTCTTCAGTAAATTTTTTTTTTGGTTATTTGACAGTAAGTTAGATTTGTGCGCAAGAAGGCAACAAATTCTCTAGGCACTATGAGAGACGCAGGCAAAAAACCCGTGACGCAGCAAATTTAAAAGAATGGTAAATTAGTATATTTAGAAAAATTGTTTTGATTCTTGGCCGTAAGAAAACAACATAATCTTTATGCTCTCTGAGAGCCGCAGGCGACAAATTTCCACCCTTTCAAGTTAAGATAAACGCGTTCTTCAGTAAAATTTCTTTTTGGTTATTTGACAGTAAGTTAGATTTGTGCGCAAGAAGGCAACAAATTCTCTATGCACTATGAGAGACGCAGGCAAAAAACCCGTGACGCAGCAAATTTAGAAGAATTGTAATTTAATCTCGTGCCTAAGAAAGATGAAAACTCTCCATTAACTATGAGGGACGCAAGCAACAAAACTAAGATTGAGTAATTTCAGTAAAAATTATTACTTTTTGGTGCTTAAGAAAGCAACAAACTCTCTTGTCACTGTGAGACGCAGGCAACTTTCATGCGAATCAGAAACTTCAAAATAAAATAAATTATTTTTTCATGCAAGAATGTGAAAAACTCTCTAGGCAACTTGAGAGACGCATGCACTAAACCCACGAATCAGTAGTTTTAAGAATTATTTTTTTTCTGTGCATAAGACAGCAACAAACTTTCTTGTCACCGTGAGGAACACAGGCAGTCAACATTCGAATCAAGATTTTAATAAAAAGTAAATTGGATTAGTGCGCAAGATACCAACAATCTCTATGGGAAAATCGAATAGCATTTAATTCAGGATATATCCTTTGAAAACAAAAATAAAGCGAGCATGAATAAATTGTAAACAATTATTTCAATGAAAAGGGCCTAGGCTTTGAGTTTTGAAAGGAAATCATTTTCAACTCCTTTGACTTACAAAATTGCAAGCAATACAAATCAGCATCAGTGTTTAAGAACATGAAACCCCTGAGTTTAACGATGCAAAATCAATGATACCAAAATGCACGCCAAGATAACAAATTTAACATTATAAACAAATCGAAGCAAAAGCTAAGAAAGATAAGTTTTCACCAAGCTTTTCTAAGCGCATGTTTTTTATGGCGCATGCAAAATCTTTCTGCCCTATCAAGTTAAGATCAACGCCGTCTTCATTAAAATTTCTTCTTTTTGGTTATTAAAAAATCAATTGCATTTGTGCTCAAGAAGGCAAAAAAATTCTCTGGGCACTATGAGAGACGCATGCAACAAACCTTTGACGCAGCAAATTTAAAAGAATTGTAGTTTAGTCTCGTGAGTTAGAAAGCAGCAAACTCCATGAAATATGAGGGACGCAGGCAATAAAAACCGAGATTCATTAGTTTTAATGAAAATTATTGTTTGGTGCGTAAGAAAGCAGCAAACTCTCTTGTCACTGTGAGAGAAACAGGCACTTCACATAAGAATCAGACTTTTTAATAGAAAATAAATTAGATTTACACGCAAGAAAGTCACAAATTCTCTAGGCACCCTGCGACCTATGCGACCTCTCTTGTCACTGTGAGAGAAACAGGCACTTCACATAAGAATCAGACTTCTTAATAGAAAATAAATTAGATTTACACGCAAGAAAGTCACAAATTCTCTAGGCACCCTGCGACCTATGCTAAAGCTTCAAATCAGCATATTTAGAAAAATTGTTTTGATTCTTGGCCGTAAGAAAACAACAAAATCTTTATGCTCTCTGAGAGCCGCAGGCGACAAATTTCCACCCTTTCAAGTTAAGATAAACGCCTTCTTCAGTAAAATTTCTTTTTGGTTATTTGACAGTAAGTTAGATTTGTGCGCAAGAAGGCAACAAATTCTCTAGGCTTTATGAGAGACGCAGGCAAAAAACCCGTGACGCAGCAAATTTACAAGAATTGTAATTTAATCTCGTGCCTAAGAAAGATGAAAACTCTCCATTAACTATGAGGGACGCAAGCAACAACACTGAGATTCAGTAATTTTAGTAAAAATTATTACTTTTTGGTGCTTAAGAAAGCAACAGACTCTCTTGTCACTGTGAGACACAGGCAACTTACATGCGAATCAGAAACTTTAAAATAAAATAGGTTATATTTACATGCAAGAACGTAAAAAACTCTCTAGGCAACGTGAGAGACGCATGCAACAAACCCAAGAATTAGTGGTTTTAAGAATTTTTATTTTTCTGTGCATAAGACAGCAACAAACTCTCTTGTCACCGTGAGAAACACAGGCATTCAACATTCGAATCAAGATTTTAATAAAAAGTAAATTGGATTAGTGCGCAAGATACCAACAATCTCTATAGGAAAATTGAATTGCTTTTAATTCAGGATATATCCTTTGAAAACAAAAATAAGGCGAGCATGAATAAATTGTAAACAATTATTTCAATCAAAAGGGCATAAGCTTTGAGTTTTGAAAGGAAATCAACTTCAACTCCTTTGACTTCCAAAAAATTATAAATTGCAAGCATCACAAATCAGCATTAATGTTTAAGAACATGAAGCCCCTTAGTTTAACGATGCAAAATCAATGATACCAAAATGCACGCCAAGATAACAAATTTAACAATATAAACAAATCGAAACAAAGGCTAAGAAAGATAAGTTTTCACCGAGCTTCTCTGAGCGCATGTTTTTTATGGTGCATGCAAAAACTTTCTGCCCTTTCAAGTTAAGATAAACGCCGTCTTCAATAAAAATTCCTCTTTTTGGTTATTAAAAAATAAACTAAATTTGTGCTAAAGAAGTCAAAAATTGCTCTGAGCACTATGAGAGACGCATGCAACAAACCCGTGACGCAGCAAGTTTAAAAGAATGGTAAATTAGTATATTTAGAAAAATTGTTTTGATTCTTGGCCGTAAGAAAACAACAAAATCTTTATGCTCTCTGAGAGCCGCAGGCGACAAATTTCCACCCTTTCAAGTTAAGATAAACGCGTTCTTCAGTAAAATTTCTTTTTGGTTATTTGACAGTAAGTTAGATTTGTGCGCAAGAAGGCAACAAATTCTCTAGGCACTATGAGAGACGCAGGCAAAAAACCCGTGACGCAGCAAATTTAGAAGAATTGTAATTTAATCTCGTGCCTAAGAAAGATGAAAACTCTCCATTAACTATGAGGGACGCAAGCAACAAAACTGAGATTCAGTAATTTTAGTAAAAGTTATTACTTTTTGGTGCTTAAGAAAGCAACAAACTCTCTTGTCACTGTGAGACACAGGCAACTTACATGCGAATCAGAAACTTTAAAATAAAATAAGTTATATTTACATGCAAGAACGTAAAAAACTCTCTAGGCAACGTGAGAGACGCATGCAACAAACCCAAGAATTAGTAGTTTTAAGAATTTTTATTTTTCTGTGCATAAGACAGCAACAAACTCTCTTGTCATCGTGAGAATCACAGGCATTCAACATTCGAATCAAGATTTTAATAAAAAGTAAATTGGATTAGTGCGCAAGATACCAACAATCTCTATAGGAAAATTGAATAGCTTTTAATTCAGGATATATCCTTTGAAAACAAAAATAAAGCGAGCATGAATAAATTGTAAACAATTATTCCAATGAAAAGGGAATAAGCTTTGAGTTTTGAAAGGAAATCAACTTCAACTCCTTTGACTTCCAAAAAATTATAAATTGAAAGCATCACAAATCAGCATTAATGTTTAAGAACATGAAGCACCTTAGTATAACGATGCAAAATCAATGATACCAAAATGCACGCCAAGATAACAAATTTAACAATATAAACAAATCGAAACAAAGGCTAAGAAAGATAAGTTTTCACCAAGCATCTCTAAGCACATGTTTTTTTATGGCGAGTGCAAAAACTTTCTGCCCTTTCGAGTTAAGATAAACGCCGTCTTCAATAAAAATTCTTCTTTTTGGTTATTAAAAAATAAACTAAATTTGTGCTAAAGAAGGCAAAAAATGCTCTGAGCACTATGAGAGACGCATGCAACAAATCCGTGACGCAGCGAGTTTAAAAGAATGGTAAATTAGTATATTTAGAAAAATTGTTTTGATTCTTGGCCGTAAGAAAACAACAAAATCTTTATGCTCTCTGAGAGCCGCAGGCGACAAATTTCCACCCTTTCAAGTTAAGATAAACGCCTTCTTCAGTAAATTTTTTTTTTTGGTTATTTGACAGTAAGTTAGATTTGTGCGCAAGAAGGCAACAAATTCTCTAGGCACTATGAGAGACGCAGGCAGAAAACCCGTGACGCAGCAAATTTAGAAGAATTGTAAATTAGTCTCGAGAGTAAGAGCGCAGCAAACTCTCCATTAAATATGAGGGACGCAGACAACAAAACGGAGATTCATTAATTTTGATAAAAATTATTTTTTTTGGTGCGTAAGAAAGTAACAAACTCTCCTTTCACTGTGAGAGAAACAGGCAACTCACATGCGAATCACAATCTTTAGCAGAAAATAAATTAGATTTACACGCAAGAAAGTCACAAACTCTCCAGGCACCCTGAGAGGCATGCTACAAACCCTCAAACCAGCATATTTAGAAGAATTGTTTTTAGTTCTTGGGCGTAAGAAAACAACAAACTCTTTATGCACTCTAAGAGCCGCAGGCGACAAACTCATGAATCAGTAGTTTTAATAGAATTTTTATTGTTTCGTGCATAAAACAGTAACAAACTCCTCTTGTCACGGTGAGAGACACAGGCAGCCAACATTCGAATCAAGACTTTAAAAGAAAATAAATTAGATTAGTAAGCAAGAAAGCAACGATGTCTCTATTACAATCGGATAGCATTTACGCAGGGATATATCCTTTGAAAACATAAATAAAGCGAGCATGAATCAAATGTAAACATTTTTTTAATTAAAAGGGCATAAGCTTTGAGTTTTGAAAGGAAACTACTGAATTTAACGATGCAAAATCAATGATGCAAAAATGCACTTCAAGATGACAAATTTAACAATAAAAACAATTCGAGGCAATGACTAAGAAAGATCAGTTTTCACCAAGCTTCTCTAATCGCATTTTTTGTGGAACATGCAAACACTTTCCGCCCTTTCAGGGTAAGATAACCGCCGTCTTCACTAAAATTTCTTTTTGGTTATTAAAAAATAAATTAGATTTGTGCGCAACAATGCAACCAATTTTTTAGGCACCATGAGAGACGCAGGCAACAAACCCGTGACGCAGCAAATTTCAAAGAATTGTATATTAGTCTCGTGCGTTATAAGCAGCAAACTCTTCATGAACTATGAGGGACGCAGGCAACAAAACCGAGATTCAGTAATTTTAATAAAAATTATTATTGGTGCGTAAGAAAGCAACAATTTCTCTTGTCACTGTGAGAGACACAGTCAACTTAAATGCGAATCAGAAACTTTAATATAAAATAAGTTATATTTACATGCAAGAACGTAAAAAACTCTCTAGGCAAAGTGAGAGACGCATGCAACAAACCCAAGAATTAGTAGTTTTAAGAATTTTTATTTTTCTGTGCATAAGACAGCAACAAACTCTCTTGTCACCGTGAGAAACACAGGCATTCAACATTCGAATCAAGATTTTAATAAAAAGTAAATTGGATTAGTGCGCAAGATACCAACAATCTCTATAGGAAAATTGAATTGCGTTTAATTCAGGATATATCCTTTGAAAACAAAAATAAGGCGAGCATGAATAAATTGTAAACAATTCTTTCAATGAAAAGGGCATAAGCTTTGAGTTTTGAAAGGAAATCAACTTCAACTCCTTTGACTTCCAAAAAATTATAAATTGCAAGCATCACAAATCAGCATTAATGTTTAAGAACATGAAGCCCCTTAGTTTAACGATGCAAAATCAATGATACCAAAATGCACGCCAAGATAACAAATTTAACAATATAAACAAATCGAAACAAAGGCTAAGAAAGATAAGTTTTCACCAAGCATCTCTAAGCGCATGTTTTTTTATGGCGAGTGCAAAAACTTTCTGCCCTTTCAAGTTAAGATAAACCCCGTCTTCAATAAAAATTCTTCTTTTTGGGTTATTAAAAAATAAACTAAATTTGTGCTAAAGAAGGCAAAAAATGCTCTGAGCACTATGAGAGACGCATGCAACAAACCCGTGACGCAGCAAATTTAAAAGAATTGTAAAT
The DNA here is from genome assembly GCF_964194025.1 of Convolutriloba macropyga. Classification (NCBI taxonomy): domain Eukaryota; kingdom Metazoa; phylum Xenacoelomorpha; order Acoela; family Convolutidae; genus Convolutriloba; species Convolutriloba macropyga. The sequence goes on from NC_134475.1 coordinate 29,549,123, forward strand.
TAGTCTCGTGAGTAAGAGCGCAGCAAACTCTCCATGAAATTTGAGGGACGCAGACAACAAAACGGAGATTCATTAGTTTTGATAAAAATTATTATTTTTTGGTGCGTAAGAAAGTAACAAACTCTCCTTTCACTGTGAGAGAAACAGGCAACTCACATGCGAATCACAATCTTTAGCAGAAAATAAATTAGATTTACACGCAAGAAAGTCACAAACTCTCTAGGCACCCTGAGAGGCATGCTACAAACCCTCCAATCAGCATATTTAGAAGAATTGTTTTTAGTTCTTGTGCGTAAGAAAACACCAAACTCTTTATGCACTCTAAGAGCCGCAGGCGACAAACTCATGAATCAGTAGTTTTAATAGAATTTTTTATTTATTCATGCATAAGACAGTAACAAACTCCTCTTGTCACGGTGAGAGACACAGGCAGCCAACAATCGAATCAAATAATAGAAAATAATTTAGATTAGTAAGCAAGAAAGCAACGATGTCTCTATTACAATCGGATAGCATTTACTCAGGGATATATCCTTTGAAAACACAAATAAAGCGAGTATGAATCAAATGTAAACATTTTTTTAAGTAAAAGGGCATAAGCTCTAAGAGCCGCAGGCGACAAACTCATGAATCAGTAGTTTTAATAGAATTTTTATTTATTCGTGCATAAGACAGTAGCAAACTCCTCTTGTCACGGTGAGAGACACAGGCAGCCAACAATCGAATCAAATAATAGAAAATAAATTAGATTAGTAAGCAAGAAAGCAACGATGTCTCTATTACAATCGGATAGCATTTACTCAGGGATATATCTTTTGAAAACACAAATAAAGCGAGTATGAATCAAATGTAAACATTTTTTTAATTAAAAGGGCATAAGCTTTGAGTTTTGAAAGGAAACTACTAATTTACCGATGCAAAATCAATGATGCAAAAATGCACTTCAAGATGACAAATTTAACAAGAAAAACAATTCGAGGCAATGACTAAGAAAGATCAGTTTTCACCAAGCTTCTCTAATCGCATTTTTTATGGAACATGCAAACACTTTCCGCCCTTTCAAGGTAAGATAAACGCCGTCTTCACTAATATTTCTTTTTGGTTATTAAAAAATAAATTAGATTTGTGCGCAACAAGGCAACCAATTCTTTAGGCACCATGAGAGACGTAGGCAACAAACCCGTGACGCAGCAAATTTCAAAGAATTGTATATTAGTCTCGTGCGTTAAAAGCAGCAAACTCTTCATGAACTATGAGGGACGCAGGCAACAAAACCGAGATTCAGTAATTTTAATAAAAATTATTATTGGTGCGTAAGAAAGCAACAAACTCTCTTGTCACTGTGAGAGACACAGTCAACTTAAATGCGAATCAGAAACTTTAATATAAAATGAATTAGATTTACACACAAGAAAGCAAAAACTCTCTAGCCACCGTGAGAGATGCTTGCAACAAACCCTCGAATCAGCAGTTTTAATAGAATTATTACTGTTTTGTGCTTAAGACAGCAACAAACTCTCTTGTCGCGGTGGGAGACACAGGCAGCCAACTGTTGAACGAAAACTTTAATGAAATAAATAAGATTAGTGCTCAAGAAAGCAACAATCTCTCTAGGATAATGGGCTAGCATTTAATTCGGGATATTTCCTTTGGAAACAGAAATAAAGCGCGCATGAATAAATTGTAAACATTTTTTTAATGAAAAGGGCATAAGCTTTGAGTTTTGAAAGGATATCACCTTCAACTCCTTTGCCCTAAAAAATCTTGTATTGCAAACATTACAAATCAGTACCAATGTTCAAGAATATAAACCTACTGAATTTAACGATGCAAAATCAATGATGAGAAAATGCACTTCAAGATGATAAATTTAACAATAAAAACAATTCGGGGCAATGACTAAGATTGATCAGTTTTCACCAAGCTTCTCTAAGCGCATATTTTTTATGGAACATGCAAAAACTATCCGTCCTTTCAAGGTAAGGTAAACGCCGTCTTCACTAAAATTTCTTTTTGTTTATTAGAAAATAAATTAGATTCGTGTGCAAGAAGGCAACAAAATCTTTAGGCACCATGAGAGACGCAGGCAACAAACCCGTGACGCTGCAATTTTAAAAGAATTGTATATTAGTCTCGTGCGTAAGAAAGCATTAAACTAACTCTCCATGAACTATGAGGGACGCAGGCAACAAAACCGAGATTCATTAATTTTAATAAAAATTATTGTTTGGTGCGTAAGAAAACCACAAACTCTCTTGTCAGTGTGAGAGACACAGGCAACTTACATACGAATCAGAAACATTAATAACAAATATATTATATTTACACGCAAGAAAGTAAAAACTCTCTAGGCACCGTGAGAGACGCATGCAACAAATCCACGAATCAGCAGTTTTAATAGAGTTATTACTGTTTTGTGCTTAAGACACCAACAAAATCTCTTGTCGCGGCGGGAGACACAGGCAGCCAACATTCGAATCAAAACTTTAATAGAAATTAAATTAGATTAGTGCGCAAGAAAGCAACGATTTCTCTAGGTATTCTCTTGATATTTCCTTTGAAAACAAAAACAAAGCGAGCACGAATAAATTGTAAACATTTTTAATGAAAAGGGCATAAGCTTTGGGTTTTGACAGGATATCAACTTCCACTTCTTTGACCTAAAAAATTGTGTATTGCAAGCATTAGAAAACAGTACCAATATTAAAATGTATAAAAGAAGGCAAAAAAAGCTCTGAGCACTATGAGAGGCGCATGCAACAAACCCGTGACGCAGCAAATTTAAAAGAATTGTAAATTAGTCTCGTGAGTAAGAGCGCAGCAAACTCTCCATTAAATATGAGGGACGCAGACAACAAAACGGAGATTTATTAATTTTGATAAAAATTATTTTTTTTGGTGCGTAAGAAAGTAACAAACTCTCCTTTCACTGTGAGAGAAACAGGCAACTCACATGCGAATCACAATCTTTAGCAGAAAATAAATTAGATTTACACGCAAGAAAGTCACAAACTCTCCAGGCACCCTGAGAGGCATGCTACAAACCCTCAAACCAGCATATTTAGAAGAATTGTTTTTAGTTCTTGGGCGTAAGAAAACAACAAACTCTTTATGCACTCTAGGAGCCGCAGGCGACAAACTCATGAATCAGTAGTTTTAATAGAATTTTTATTGTTTCGTGCATAAGACAGTGACAAACTCCTCTTGTCACGGTGAGAGACACAGGCAGCCAACATTCGAATCAAGACTTTAATAGAAAATAAATTAGATTAGTAAGCAAGAAAGCAACGATGTCTCTATTACAATCGGATAGCATTTACTCAGGGATATATCCTTTGAAAACATAAATAAAGCGAGCATGAATCAAATGTAAACATTTTTTTAATTAAAAGGGCATAAGCTTTGAGTTTTGAAAGGAAACTACTGAATTTAACGATGCAAATTCAATGATGCAAAAATGCACTTCAAGATGACAAATTTAACAATAAAAACAATTCGAGGCAATGCCTAAGAAAGATCAGTTTTCACCAAGCTTCTCTAATGGCATTTCTTATGGAACATGCAAACACTTTCCGCCCTTTCAAGTTAAGATAAACGCCGTCTTCACTAAAATTTCTTTTTGGTTATTAAAAAATAAATTAGATTTGTGCACAACAAGGCAACCAATTCTTTAGGCACCATGAGAGACGCAGGCAACAAACCCGTGACGCAGCAAATTTCAAAGAATTGTATATTAGTCTCGTGCGTTAAAAGAAGCAAACTCTTCATGAACTATGAGGGACGCAGGCAACAAAACCGAGAATCAGTAATTTTAATAAAAATATTATTGGTGCGTAAGAAAGCAACAAACTCTCTTGTCACTGTGAAAGACACAGTCAACTTCAATGCGAATCAGAATTTTTAATATAAATTGAATTAGATTGACACACAAGAAAGCAAAAACTCTCTAGCCACCGTGAGAGATGCTTGCAACAAACCCTTGAATCAGCAGTTTTAATAGAATTATTACTGTTTTGTGCTTAAGACAGCAACAAACTCTCTTGTCGCGGTGGGAGACACAGGCAGCCAACCGTTGAACGAAAACTTTAATGAAATAAATAAGATTAGTGCTCAAGAAAGCAACAATCTCTCGAGGACAATCGGTTAGCATTTAATTCGGGATATATCCTTTGGAAACAGAAATAAAGCGAGCATGAATAAATTGTAAACATTTTTTTAATGAAAAGGGCATAAGCTTTGAGTTTTGAAAGGATATCAGCTTCAACTCCTTTGCCCTAAAAAATTGTGTCTTGCAAGCATTACAAATCAGTACCAATGTTCAAGAATATGAACCTACTGAGTTTAAAGATGCAAAATCAATGATGAGAAAATGCACTTCAAGATGATAAATTTAACAATAAAAACAATTCGAGGCAATGACTAAGATTGATCAGTTTTCACCAAGCTTCTCTAAGCGCATATTTTTTATGGAACATGCAAAAACTTTTCGTCCTTTCAAGGTAAGGTAAACGCCGTCTTCACTAAAATTTCTTTTTGTTTATTAGAAAATAAATTAGATTCGTGTGCAAGAAGGCAACAAATTCTTTAAGCACCATGAGAGACTCAGGCAACAAACCCATGACGCTGCAAATTTAAAAGAATTGTATATTAGTCTCGTGCGTAAGAAAGCATTAAACTAACTCTCCATGAACTATGAGGGACGCAGGCAACAAAACCGAGATTCATTAATTTTAATAAAAATTATTGTTTGGTGCGTAAGAAAACAACAAACTCCCTTGTCAGTGTGAGAGACACAGGCAACTTACATACGAATCAGAAACATTAATATAAAATATATTATATTTACACGCAAGAAAGCAAAAACTCTGGGCACCGTGAGAGACGCATGCAACAAATCCACGAATCAGCAGTTTTAATAGAATTATTACTGTTTTGTGCTTAAGACACCAACAAAATCTCTTGTCGCGGCGGGAGACCGAGACAGCCAACTTTCGAATCAAAACTTTAATTGAAATTAAATTAGATTAGTGCGTAGGAAAGCAACGATTTCTCTAGGACAATCGGATAGCATTTAATTCTTGATATTTCCTTTGAAAACAAAAACAAAGCGAACACGAATAAATTGTAAACATTTTTTAATGAAAAGGGCATAAGCTTTGAGTTTTGACAGGATATCAACTTCCACTTCTTTAACCTAAAAAATTGTGTATTGCAAGCATTAGAAAACAGTACCAATATTTAAGAATATGAAACTACTGAATTTAACGATGCAAAATCAATGATGCAAAAATGCACTTCAAGATGACAAATTTAACAATAAAAACAATTCGAGGCAATGACTAAGAAAGATCAGTTTCTCTAATCGCATTTTTTATGGAACATGCAAACACTTCCCGCCCTTTCAAGGAAGGATAAACGCCCTTTTCACTAAAATTTGTTCTTTTTGGCTATTAAAAAAATTAGATTTGTGTGCAAGAAGGCAACAAACTCTCTAGGCACTGTGAGAGACGCAGGCACCGAACTCGTGACGCAGCAAATTTAGAGGAATTGTAATTTAGTCTGGTTCGTAAGAAAGCAGCAAACTCTCGATGAACTTTGAAGGACGCAGGAAACAAAACCGAGATCCTGTAATTCAAACAAAAATAATTCTTTGGTGCGTAAGAAATCATCAAACTCTTTTTATCACTGTGAGGGACAGGCAACCGAATACATGCGAATCAAGATATTTAATATAAAATAAATTAGATTTACACGCAAGAAAGCAACAAACTCTCTAGGCACCGTGAGAGACACTTGCAACAAACCCACGAATCTGTATTTTTAATAGAAATATTATTGTTTCGTGCGTAAGACTGCAACAAACTCTCTTTTCACGGTGAGAGACACAGGCAGCCAACATTCGAATCAAAACTTTAGTGGAAAAAAAATTAGATTAGTTCGCAAGACAGCAACAATCTCTCTAGGAAAATCGAATAGCGTTTAATTCGGGATATATCTTTTGAAAACAAAAATAAAGCGAGCATGAATAAATTGTAAACTTTTTTTTCAATGAAAGGGGAATAAGCTTTGAGTTTTGAAAGGAATTCAACTTTAACTCCTTTGACTTACAAAATTATAAATTGCAAGCATTACAAATCAGCATCAATGTTTAAGATTATGAAATCCCTGAGTTTATCGATTTAAAATCAATGATGGCAAAACTCACGCCAAGATATCAAATCTAACAATAAAAGCAAATCGAAGCAAGGCGGAGAATGATAAGTTTTCACCAAGCTTGTCTAAGCGCATATTTTTTATGGCACATGCCAGAACTTTCCGCCCTCTCAGAGTAAGGTAAACGACGTCTCCACTAAAACTTATTCTTTTTGTTACCCCTCGGTGTAATTTAAATGTACTCATTTCAGAGTTTGAGCAGTTGATTATATCTTCCAATCAACCCATGATTCGCCTTCCATCCATCTTCTCAGGATTGTGTACACTAGAACGTCTGGTGACTTTTCTGAAGAGTAGATTGAATTTTGCATCCGGCTTCGCATCTGTCCCAGATTTTTCCAAGGGGTCGTCTTCGCCAGCTGTATTGAAATAGGAAATTATTGCCACCCTGAGCAAAAATTATATTACCATTCGAATTCAGAGTCGGCAGTAAGTGAAAACAAATCTTTCACTTGACCCCCAGATAAAGAATCTGTCAGGCAGGCATTCACGCATGTTATCTACAAGGGAATCGCCGACGAGAGCAGTTGTGACTTTAATTTCGTTGCAAAAGTCAAAAAGATACGCTCTCGATTCCCACCATCTGACTTTGATACGCTGAGGAAGGTTCTTTGAGCTTTTGTGTGGGAGGCTTTTGTGCCGGTTCTGCCGTTAGCATAGGACAATCATAGTCGAGTTTAAATCATTGATCTGGATACATGGTTTTCTTTGATACAGTTCCTTTTTACTCGGGCTGGAGAACAGAAATGCAAGTCCTTGATCAAAAAAAGAACGGCCACTTCAATCATTTCTTTCTTCATTTTAGCCATTTGTTCAGATTGTCATTCACTGCTGCTTGAACGATTGCGCTCATTTGGCGTATCTGGTGATAGGCACTCAGACAATAACGTGTGTTTCCTGTAGCAGTGATCCGTTAAATACATTTGGCTGGTTTACTTTTTTTAGTTGTCGGCCAAATCGAGATTGTGTCAGAGCACTTTGGAGAATTAGCTTGACTGTCGTGAAGTTTAGTTTAAAGGCAGTATTATAAAAACACTCTGGGTTGCAGTGAAGACCAAAAATTGCAGTCAAATCAGTAATTAACATTAACCGGTTTGATTCTATCAGTTGTTCGCTGATAAACGAAGTGTTCTCATCATTGATTTCAGAAACGTCAGCGTTGGGAGATAAATTGTTGACTTCTGTCACAATAGCTGACGGTTATTTTTAAAAACTTCGATTCTATAGATTTTATCCAGCCTTTATACTTGTAAGGCCTTGTATGAGAAGGACCTATTCTTTGGCCACGCCATCGGGAACAAAGGCTTGTATCATTTACGGTTGTTTATAGTTTTTCAGCTGTTGAGGCATCACCCAATATGGGATCATTCGCAGTTATGATGCGCAAGTCTTCCTTAACCGTAGAAAGAATTAGCCATTGACTCTAGAGAAGCAACTTGTCACTAAAATCAAACATGCGTTCTTTAGCTTGCTCGAGAGAACGCAACTGGAAACCAGCAAAATTATAATCTTCTAATTCAAAAATGAATAAAATTAGGATAATTTAAAAATGAATAAAATTAGGAAATGAAAAATGAATAAAATGAATAAAATTAAAAATGTTAGTTGCCTGCGCCTCTTCAGGCACCGCGAGAGGCGCAGGCAACTAACATGCGAATCAACAACTTTAATATAAAATAAATTAGATTAGTGCGCAAGAAGGCAACAATCTCTTTAGGAAAGTCGGATAGCATTTAATTGGGGATATATCTTTTGAAAACAAAAATAAAGCGCGCATGAATAAATTGTAAATAATTTTTTCAATGAAAAGGGCATAAGTTGTGAGTTTTGAAAGGAATATCAACTTCAACTCCTTCGACCTACAAAATTATAAATTGCAAGCGTCACAAATCAGCATCAATGTTTAAGAACATGAAACCCCTGAGTTTATCGACGCAAAATCAATGATGCCAAAACTCACGCCAAGATATCAAATCTAACAATAAAAGCAAATCGAAGCAAAGGCTAAGCATGATAAGTTTTCACCAAGCTTCTCTAAGCGCATATTTTTTAAGGCACATGCCAGAACTTTCCGCTCTCTCAGAGTAAGATAAACGCCGTCTCCACTAAAAGTTTCTTTTAACTATTACCTCGCGTTGTAATTTAATTGTACTCACTTTGGAGTTTGAGCAGTTCATTATATCTTCCAACCAACCCATGATTTGCCTTCCATCTTCTCAGGATTGTGTATACTAGAACGTTTGGTGACTTATCTGAAGACTAGATTGAATTTTGCATCCGGCTTTGCATCTGTCCAAGATTTTTCCAAGTCTCTTCTTCCCAAGCTTTATTGAAATAGCAAATTATTACCATCCTAAGCAAAAATTATATTACCATTGGACTTCAGAGTCGGCAGTAAGTGAAAACAAATCTTTCACATGACCCCCAGATAAAGAATCTGTCAGGCAGGCATTCACGCATATGTTATCTACGAAGGAATCGCCAATGAGAGCTGTTGTGACTTTAATTTCATTACAAAAGTAAAAAAAGATACGTTCTCGATCCCCACCATCTGACTTTAAAACGCTAAGGAAGGTTCTTTGAGCTGTTGTATGGGAGACTCATCGTTTTTGCCGTTAGCATAGGACAATCTTAGTCGAGTTTAAATCATCATTGATCTGGATACATGGTTTTCTTTGATACAGTTCCTTTTTACTCGGGGCTGAAGAACAGAAATGCAAGTCTTTGATCAAAAGAAGACTGGCCACTTCAATCATTTCCTTCTTCTTTTTAGCTATTTGTTCAGATTGTCATTCACTGCTACTTGAACGATTGCGCTCATTTGGCGCATCTGGTGATCGGCACTCAGACAATAACGTGTGTTTCCTGTAGCAGCGAACCGTTAAATACATTTGGCTGGTTTACTTTTTTAAGTTGTCGGCCAAAGCGAGATTGTGTCAGAGCAGTTCGGAGAATTAGATTGACTGTCGTGAAGTTTAGTTTAAAGGCAGTATTATAAGAACAATCCGGGTTGCAGTGAAGACCAAAAACTTGTTGACTTCTGTCACAATAGCTGACAGTTATTTTTAAAAATTTCGATTCTCTGGATTGTAACAAGTGTTTATACTTGTAAAGCCTTGTTTGAGAATGAACTAATCTGAAGCTACGCCATTGGGAACAAAGGCGCGTATCATTTACTGTTGTTTATAGTTTTTCAGGTGTTGAGGCGTCACGCAATATGGGATCATTCGAAGTCATGATGCGCAAGTCGTCCTTAACTGTAGAAAGAACTAGCCATTGACTTTGGAGAAGCATCTTGTCACTAAAATCAAACATGTGTTCTTTAGCTCGCTCCAGAGAACGCAACTGGAAACCAAAAAATTGATAATCTTCTAATTTAAAAATTGGTAGATATTAAATCTAAGTTCACAGTACTAGTATCAACAAAACGAACTCTCTAAGCACCGCGAGAGACGCAGACAACTAGCATAAGAATCAACAACTTTAATAGAAAATAAATTAGATGAGGGCGCAAGAAAGCAACAATATCTCAGAGGAAAGTTGGATAGCATTTAATTCGGGATATATCTTTTGAAAACAAAAATAAAGCGAGCATGAATAAATTGTAAGCATATTTTTCAATGAAAAGGGCATAAGATTTCAGATTTGAAATGAAATCAACTTCAACTCCTTTGACTTACAAAATTATAAATTGCAAGCTTTACAAATCAGCATCAATGTTTAAGAATATGAAACCCCTGAGTTTATCGATGCAAAATCAATGATGCCAAAACTCACGCCAAGATATCAAATCTAACAATAAAAGCAAATCGAAGCAAAGGCTAAGCATGATAAGTTTTCACCAAGTTCGTCTAAGCGCATATTTTTTATGGCACATGCCAGAACTTTCCGCCTTCTCAGAGTAGGATAAACGCCGTCTCCACTAAAATTTCTTCTTTTTGTTACCGCGCGATGTAATTTAAATGAACTGATTTCGGAGTTTGAGCAGTTCATATCTTCCAACCAACCCATGATTCGCCTTCCATCTTCTCAGGATTGTGTATACTAGAACTTTTGGTGATTTTTCTGAATTTTAAATTGAATCTTGCATCCGGCTTCGCATCTGTCCAAGATTTTTCCAAGGCTCTTCTTCGCCAGCTTTATTGAAATACGAAATTATTACCACCCTAAGCAAAAATTATATTACCATTCGACTTCAGAGTCGGCAGTAAGTGAAAACAAATCTTTCACATGACCCCCAGATAAAGAATCTGTCAGGTAGGCATTCACGCATATGTTATATACGAAGGAATCGCCGATGAGAGCAGTTGTGACTTTAATTTCATTACAAAAGTCAGAAAAGATACGTTCTCTATTCCCACCATCTGACTTTAAAACGCTGAGGAAGGTTCTTTGAGCTGTTGTATGGGAGGCTCATCGGTTCTGCCGTTAGCATGGGACAATATTAGTCGAGTTTAAATCATCATTGATCTGGATACATGGTTTTCTTTGATGCGGTTCTTTTTTACTCGGGGCTGAAGAACAGAAATGCAAGTCCTTGATCAAAAAAAGACTGGCTACTTCAATCATTTCCTTCTTCATTTTAACCATTTGTTCAGATTGTCATTCACTGCTGCTTGAACGATTGCGCTCATTTGGCGCATCTGGTGATCGGCACTCATACAAAAACGTGTTTTTCCTGTACCAGCGAACCGTTAAATACATTTGGCTGGTTTACTTCTTTTTTTAGTTGTCGGCAAAAGCGAGATTGTGTCAGAGCACTTTGGAGAATTAGCTTGACTGTCGGGAAGTTTAGTTTAAAGGCAGTATTATAAAAACATTCTGGGTTGCAGTGAAGACCAAAAAATGCAGTCAAATCAGTAATTAACATTAACCGGTATGATTCTCTCAGTTGTTCGCTGATAAAAGAAGTCTTCTCATCATTAATTTCAGAAACGTCCGCAACGGGAGATAATTTGTTGACTTCTGTCACTATAGCTGACGGTTATTTTTGAAAACCTCGATTCTGTGTATTTTATCCAGCGTTTATACTTGTAAGGCCTTGTTTGAGAATGACCTAATCTTAAGCCACGCCATTGGGAACAAAGGCGCGTATCATTTACGGTTGTTTATAGTTTTTCAGCTGTTGAGGCGTCACCCAATATGAGATCATTCGAAGTTATGATGCGGAAGTCGTCCTTAACTGTAGAAAGAACTAGCCATTGACTTTGGAGAAGCATCTTGTTACTAAAATCAAACATGCGTTCTTTAGCTCGCTCCAGAAGACGCAACTGGAAACCAACAAATTGATAATCTTCTAATTTAAAAATTGGTAGATATTAAATCTAAGTTCACAGTACTAGTATCAGCAAAACAAACTCTTCAGGCACCGCGAGAGACGCAGACAACTAACATGCGAATCAACAACTTTAACAGAAATTAAATTAGATGAGTGTGCAAGAAAGCAACAATATCTCTTGGAAAGTCGGATAGCATTTAATTGGAGATATATCTTTTGAAAACCAAAAATAAAGCGCGCATGAATAAATTGTAAACAATTTTTTCAATGAAAAGGGCATAAGCTGTGAGTTTTGAAAGGAAATCAACTTCAACTCCTTTGACCTACAAAATTATAAATTGCAAGCATCACAAATCAGCATCAATGTTTAAGAATATGAAACCCCTGAGTTTATCGATGCAAAATCAATGATGCCAAAACTCATGCCAAGATATCAAGTCTAACAATAAAAGCAAATCGAAGCAAAGGCTAAGCATGATAAGTTTTCACCAATCTTGTCTAAGCGCATATTTTTTTATGGCACATGCCAGAACTTACCGCCCTCTCAGAGTAAGATAAACGCCGTCTCCACTAAAATTTCTCCTTTCTGTTACCTCGCGATGTAATTTAAATGTACTCATTTCAGAGTTTGAGCAGTTCATTATATCTTCCAACCAACCCATGATTCGCCTTCCATCTTCTCAGGTTTGTGTATACTAGAGCTTTTGGTAACTTTTCTGAATACTAGATTGAATTTTGCATCCGGCTTTGCATCTGTCCGAGATTTTTCCAAGGCTCTTCTTCGCCAGCTTTTTTGAAAAAGGGAATTATTGCCACCCTAAGCAAAAATTATATTACAATTCGACTTCAGAGTCGGCAGTAAGTGAAAACAAATCTTTCACATGACCCCCAGATAAAGAATCTGTCAGGTAGGCATTCACGCATATGTTATCTACGAAGGAATCGCCGATGAGAGCAGTTGTGACTTTAATTTCATTACAAAAGTCAAAAAAGATACGTTCTCTATTCCCACCATCTGACTTTAAAACGCTGAGGAAGGTTCTCTGAGCTGTTGTATGGGAGGCTCATCGGTTCTGCCGTTAGCATGGGACAATCTCAGTTGAGTTGAATTCGTCATTGATCTGGATACATGGTTTTCTTTGATACAGTTCTTTTTTACTCAGGGCTAAAGAACAGAAATGCAAGTCCTTGATCAGAAAAAGACTGGCCAATTCAATCATTTCGTTCCTGGTTTTAGTCATTTGTTCAGATTTTCATTCACTGCTGCTTGAAAGATTGCGCTCATTTGGCGCAACTGGTGATCGGCATTCAGACAATAACGTGTGTTTCCTGTAGCAGCGAACCGTTAATTACATTTGGCTGGTTTACTTTTTTTAATTGTCGGCCAAAGCAAGATTGTGTCAGAGCACTTTGGAGAATTAGCTTGACTGTCTTGAAATTTAATTTGAAGGCAGTATTATAAAGAACAGTCTGGGTTGCAGTGAAGACCAAAAATTGCAGTCAAATCAGTAGTTAAAATTAACCGTTTTGATTCTCTCAGTTGTTCGCTGATAAACGAAGTGTTATCATCTTCAGTTTCAGAAACGTCAACGTAGGGAGATAAACTGTTGACTTCTGTCACAATAGCTGACGGTTATTTTTAAAAACTTCGATTCTATAGATATTATCCAGCCTTTATACTTGTTAGGCCTGGTTTGAGAAGGACCTTATCTTTGGCCACGCCATCGGGAACAAAGGCTTGTATCATTCACGGTTGTTTATAGTTTTTCAGCTGTTGAGGCATCACCCAATATGGGATCTTTCGCATTTATGATGCGCAAGTCTTCCTTAACTGTAGAAAGAATTAGCCATTGACTCTGGAGAAGCATCTTGTCACTAAAATCAAACATGCGTTCTTTAGCTTGCTCCAGAGAACGCAATTGGAAACCAACAAAATGATAATCTTCTAATTTTAAAATTGGTAGACATTAAATCTAAGTTCTCAGTACTAGTATCATCAATACAAACTCTTCAGGCACCGCGAGAGGCGCAGGCAACTAACATGCGAATCAACATCTTTAATAGAAAATAAATTAGATTAGTGCGCAAGAAGGCAACAATCTCTCTAGGAAAATCGGATAGCATTTAACTCGGGATATATCTTTTGAAAACAAAAATAATGCGAGCATGAATAAATTGTAAGCATATTTTTCAATGAAAAGGGCATAAGCTTTGAATTTTGAAAGGAAATCAACTTCAACTCCTTTGACTTGCCAAATTTTATATTGCAAGCATTACAAATCAGCATCAATGTTTAAGAATATGGAACCCCTGAGTTTATCGATGCAAAATCAGGGATGCCAAAACTCACGCCAAGATATCAAATCTAACAATAAAAGCAAATCGAAGCAAAAGCTAAGCATGATAAGTTATCACCAAGCTTGTCTAAGCGCATGTTTTTATGGCACATGCTAGTACTTTACGTCCTCTCAGAGTAAGATGGAAGCCGTCTCCACTAAACTTTCACTCGGGATGTAATTTAAATGTACTCAATTCACAGTTTGAGCAATTCATTATATCTTCCAATCAACCCATGATTCGCCTTCCATCTTCTCAGGATTGTGTATACTAGAACTTTTGGTGATTTTTCTGAGTTTTAAATTGAATCTTGCATCCGGCTTTGCATCTGTTCAAGATTTTTCCAAGGCTCTTCTTCGCCAGCTTTATTGAAATAGAGAATTATTGCCACCCCAAGCAAAAATTATATTACCATTCGACTTCAGAGTCGGCAGTAAGTGAAAACAAATCTTTCACATGACCCCCAGATAAAGATTCTGCCAGGCAGGCTTTCAAGCATGTGTTATCTACAAAGGAATCGCCAATGAGAGCAGTTGTGACTTTAATTTCATTGCAAAAGTCATTAAAGATACGTTCCCGATTCCCACCATCTGACCTTGAAACGCTGAGGAAGGTTCTTTGAGCTGTTGTGTGGGAGGCTCATCGGTTTTGCCGTTGCCATAGGACAATCTTAGTCGAGTTGAAATCATCGTTGATCTGGATACATGGTTTTCTTTGATACAGTTCTTTTTTACTCGGGGCTAAAGAACAGAAATGCAAGTCCTTGATCAAAAAAAGACTGGCCACTTCTATCATTTCCTTCTTCATTTTAGTCATTTGTTCAGATTTTCATTCATTGCTGCTTGAAATATTGCGCTCATTTGGCGCATCTGTTGATCGGCATTCAGACAATAACGTGTGTTTCCTATAGCAGCGAACCGTTAAATACATTTGGCTGGTTTGCTTTTTTTAGTTGCCGGCCAAAGCGAGATTGTGTCAGAGCACTTTGGAGAATTAGCTTGACTGTCGTGAAGTTTAGTTTAAAGCCAGTTTTATAAACACAGAATGGGTTGCAGTGAAGACCAAAAAATGCAGTCAAATCAGTAATTAACATTAACCGGTTTGATTCTCTCAGTTGTTCGCTGATAAACGAAGTGTTCTCATCATTAATTTCAGAAACGTCAGCGTTGGGAGATAAATTGTTGACTTCTGTCACAATAGCTGACGGTTATTTTTAAAAACTTCGATTCTATAGATTTTATCCAGCCTTTATACTTGTAAGGCCTTGTTTGAGAAGGACCTAATCTTTGGCCACGCCATCGGGAACAAAGGCTTGTATCATTTACGGTTGTTTGTATTTTTCGGCTGTTGAGGCATCACCCAATATAAGATCATTCACAGTTATGATGCGCAAGTCGTCCTTAACTTTAGAAAGAATTAGCCATTGACTCTGAGAAGCATCTTGTCACTAAAATCAAACATGCGTTCTTTAGCTTGCTCCAGAGAACGCTACTGGAGACCAACAAATTGATTATCTTCTAATTTAAAAAGTGGTAGACATTAAATCTAAGTTCTCAGTACTAGTATCAGCAATACAAACTCTCCAGGCACCGCGAGAGGCGCAGCAACTAACATGCGAATCAACAACTTTAACAGAAAAGAAATTAGGTTAGTGCGCAAGAAGGCAACAATCTCTCTAGGAAAATCGGATAGCATTTAATTTGGGATATATCCTTTGAAAACAAAAATATAGCGAGCATGAATAAATTATTAAAAAATTATTTCAATGAGAAGGGCATAAGGTTTGAATTTTGAAAGGAAATCAACTTCAACTACTTTAACTTGCAAAATTTTATATTGCTAGCATTACAAATCAGCATCAATGTTTAAGGATATGGAACCACTGAATTTAACGATGCAGAATCAATGGTCCAAAAATGCACGTCAAGTTAACAAATTTAACAATAAAAAGATCTCAATTCGAAGCAAAGACTAAGAGAAATAAGTTTCCACCAAGCTTCTCTAAGCGCATATTTTTCTTCAATAAAATTTCTTCTCTGTTATTCAAAATTGAGTTAGACTTGTGCGCAAGAAAGCTACAAATTCTCTAGGCACTATGAGAGACGCAGGCAACAAACCCTTGACGCAGCAAATTTATTAGAAATGTAATTCAGTCTCGTTCGTAAGAAAGCAACAAACTGTTTTGTCACTGAGAGGTTCAGGCAACTTACATGCGAATCAGAAACTTTAATTGAAAGAAATTTGATTTACACGCAAGAAAGCAACAAACTCTCCTGGCAAATGGGATAGCATTTAATTCGGGATAAATCCTTTGAAAACAATAACAAAGCGAGCATGAATAAATTGTAAACAATTTTTTATTTAAGTGAAAAGGGCATAAATTTTGAGTTTTGAAAGGATATCAACGTGAACTCCTTAGACTTCCGTAGTTTTTTTTTGTTGCAAGCAGTACAAATCAGCTTCAATGTTTAAGGATATGGAACCACTGAATTTAACTATGCAGAATCAATGATCCAAAAATGCACGTCAAGTTAAAAAACTTAACAATAAAAAGAACCCAATTCGAAGCAAAGACTAAGAGAGATAAGTTTCCACCATGCTTCTCTAAGCGCATATTGTATATGGCACATGTAAAAGCTTTCCGCCCTTTCAAGGTAAGATAAACGCCGTCTTCACTAAAAATTTCTTTGTTATTAAAACAACAAATTAATTTTGTGTGCAAGAAGGCAACAAATTCTCTTTCACCATGAGATACGCAGGCATCAAACCAATGACGCAGCAAATTTAAAAGAATTGTAATTTAGTCTCTTACGTGAGAAAGCAACAAACTCTCTTGTCACTGTGAGAGACAGAGGTAACTTACATGCGAATGAGAAACACTGATATAATAGGAAATCAATTGGATTTTTTTCTATTAAAGTTACAAATAAGCAACAACCTCTCGTCACTGTTGGAGATAAAGGTAATATACATACGTATTAGAAACTTTAAACGTAATCAACAGATTCGATTTGCGCGCAATTAGGCAACAATTTCTCTAGGAAAATCGGATAGCATATAATTCAGGATATATCCTTTGAAAACAAAAATAAAGCGAGCATGAATAGATTGTAAACAATTTTTTTATTGAAAAGGGCATATGCTTTGAGTTTTGAAAGGAAGCTAACTTCAACTCTTTTGACTTACAAAGTTACAAACTTCAAGCATTTTTAATCAGTGTCAAACTACCGAATTTAACGATGCAAAACCAATGATGCCAAAATGCACGTCCAGATAACAAATTTAACAATAAAAAGAATTCGAAGCAAAGACTGAGAGTGATACGTTTTCACCAAGCTTCTCTAAGCGCATTTTTTTGTGATACATGCAAAAGCTTTCCGCCCTTTCAAGGTATGATAAACGCCGTCTTCACTAAAGTTTCTTCTTTGTTATTAAAAAATGAATTTTGTTTGTGCGCAAGAGGGCAATAAATTCTCTAGGCACCATGAGAGACGCAGGCAACAAACGCATGACGCAGCAAATTTAAAAGAATTCTAATTTAGTCTTCTGAATGAGAAAGCAACAAACTCTCTTGTCACTATGAGAGACATAGGTAACTTACATGCGAATCAGAAACTTTAATATAATAGCAAATAAAATGGATTTTTTTTCTATTAAAGTTACAAATAAACAACAAACCCATGACGCAGCAAATTTAAAAAAATTGTAATTTAGTCTCCTAAGTGAGAAAGCAACAAACTCTCTTGTCACTGTGAGAGACATAGGTAACTTACATGCGAATCAGAAACTTCAATAGGAAATAAATTAGATTTGTTTTCTATTAAAGTTACAAATAAGCAACAAACTCTCGTCACTGTTCGAGATAAAAGCAGTTTTCATGCGTAATAAAAAAATTAAATGTAATAAATAGATTCGATTTGCGCTCATGAAGGCAACAAATTCTTTAGCAAAATCGGATAGCTTTTATATCAGGACATATCCTTTGAAAACAATAATAAAGCGAGCATTAATAAATTGTAAACCATTCTTTATTTAAGTGAAAAGGGCATAAGTTTTGAGTTGTGAAAGAATATCAACTTGAACTCCTTTGACTTCCGGAATTTGTATGTTGCAAGCAGTACAAATCAGCATCAATGTTTAAGGATATGGAACCACTGAATTTAACAATGCAGATTCAATGATCCAAAAATGAACGTAAAGTTAACAAACTTAACTATGAAAAGAACTCAATTCGAAGCAAAGATTAAGAGAGATAAGTTTGCAACAAGCCTCTCTAAGCGCATATTGTATATGGCATATGCAAAGGCTTTCTGCCCTTTCAAGGTAAGATAAACTTTGTCTTGACTAAAATTTCTTTGTTATTAAAACAACAAATTAAATTTGTGTGCAAGAAGGCAACAAATTCTCTAGCCACCATGAGATACGCAGGCATCAAACCCATGACGCAGCAAATTTAAAAGAATTGTAATTTAGTGTCGTACGTGAGAAAGCAACAAACTCTCTTGTCACTGTGAGAGACATAGGTAACTTACATGCGAATCAGAAACTTTAATATAATAGGAAATAAATTGGATTTTTTTTCTATTAAAGTTACAAATAAGCAACAACCTCTCGTCACTGTTAGAGATAAAGGTAATTTACATGCGCTTTAAAAACTTAAATGTAATAAATGGATTCTATTTGCGCGCAAGAAGTCAACAAATTCTCTAGGAAAATCGGATTGCATTTAATTCAGGATATATTCTTTGAAAACAAAAATGAATAAGCGAGCATGAATAAATTGTAATCAATTTTTATAATGAAAAGGGCTTAAGCTTTGTGTTTTGAAAGGAAATCAGTTTCAACTCCCCTTTGACTTACAAAATTTTATTTTGCAAGCATTACAAATCGGTGTCAGACTACCGAATTTAACGATGCAGAATCAATGATGCAAAAATGCGCGTCCAGATAACAAAGTTAACAAAAAGAATTCGAAGCAAAGACTAAGAGTGATGAATTTTTGCCAAGCTTCTCTAAGCGCATATTTTTATGGCACATGCAAAAGCTTTCCGCCCTTTCAAGGTAAGATACAGCAGTCTTCACTAAAATTTTTTCTCTGTTATTAAAAATATGAATTAGATTTGTGCGAAGGAAGGCAACAAATTCTCTGCGCAGCATGAGGGTTGCAGGCAACAAACCTATGATGCAGCAAATTTAAAAGAATTATAAATTAGTCTCGTGCGTAAGAAAGCAACAACCTGTTTTGCCAACTGTGAGAGGCACAGGCAACCTACATGCAAATCAGAAACTTTAATAGAAAATAGATTAGATTTACACGCCAGAAATCAACAAACTCTAGGCAAATGGGATAGCATTTAATTTGGGATATATCCTTTGAAAAAATTAATAAAGCGAGCATGAATAAATTGTAAACAATTGTTTTCTTAAATAAAAAGGGCATAAGCTATTAGTTTTGAAAGGATATCAACTTCAACTCCTTTGACTTACAGAATGGTATATTGAAAGCATTACAAATCAGTATCAATGTTTAAGAATATGAAACTACTAAATTTAACGATGCGAAATCAATGATGCAAAATTGCACGTCAAGATAACAAACTTAACTATAAAAAGAACTCAATTCGAAGCAAAGACTAAGAGAGATAAGTTTGCAACAAGCATCTCTGAGCGCATATTGTATATGGCTCATGCAAACGCTTTCCGCCCTTTCAAGGTAAGATAAACTTCGTCTTCACTAAAATTTCTTTGTTATTAAAACAACAAATTAAATTTGTGTGCAAGAAGGCAACAAATTCTCTAGCCACCATGAGATACGCAGGCATCAAACCCATGACGCAGCAAATGTAAAAGAATTGTAATTTAGTCTCGTACGTGAGAAAGCAACAAACTCTCTTATCACTGTGAGAGACATAGGTAATTTACAACTTCAATAACAAATATCAAGCATTACAAATCAGTGTCAAACTACCGAATTTAACGATGCAAAACCAATGATGCCAATATGCAGGTTCAGATAACAAATTTAATAATAAAAAGAACTCGAAGCAAAGACTAAGAGTGATACGTTTTCACCAAACTTCTCTAAGCGCATTTTTTTTTGTGGCACATGCAAAAGCTTTCCGCTCTTTCAATGTAATATAAACGCCGTCATCACTAAAGTTTCTTCTCTGTTATTAAAAAATGAATTTTATATGTGCGCAAGAAGGCAACAAATTCTCTAGGCACCATGAGAGACGCAGGCAACAAACCCATGACGCAGCAAATTTAAAAGAATTATAATATAGTCTTACATGAGAATCAGAAACTTTAATATAATAGGAAATAAATTGAATTTTTTTTCTATTAAAGTTACAAATAAGCAACAACCTCTCGTCACTGTTAGAGATAAACGTAATTTACATGCGTATTAAAAATTTAAATGTAATAAATGGATTCTATTTGCGCTCAATCTGGGAAAATCGGATAGCATTTAATTCAGGATGTATCCTTTGAAAACAAAAATAAAGCGAACATGAATAAATTGTAATCAATTTTTTTTAATGAAAAGGGCTCAAGCTTTGTGTTTTGAAAGAAAATCAATTTCAACTCCTTTGACTTACAAAATTTTATAATGCAAGCATTACAAATCAGCATCAAACTACCGAATTTAACGATGCAGAATTCATGATACAAAAATGCGCGCCAGATAACAAAGTTAAAAAACAAGAATTCGAAGCAAAGACTAAGAGTGATGAATTTTTACTAAGCTTCTCTAAGCGCATATTTTTATGGCACATGCAAAAGCTTTCCGCCCTTTCAAGGTAAGGTACAGCAGTCTTCACTAAAGTTTTTTCTCTGTTATTAAAAAAATGAGTTAGATTTGTGCGGAGGAAGGCAACAAATTCTCTGCGCACCATGAGGGTCGCAGGAAACAAACCTATGACGCCGCAAATTTAAAAGAATTGTAAATTAGTCTCGTGCGTAAGAAAGCAGCAAACTGTTTTGCCACTGTGAGAGGCACAGGCAACCTACATGCGAATCAGAAACTTTAATAGAAAATAGATTAGATTTACACGCCAGAAATCAACAAACTCTAGGGATAGCATTTAATAGCATTAATGGGATAGCATTTAATTCGGGATATATCCTTTGAAAAAATTAATAAAGCGAGCATGAATAAATTGTAAACAATTATTTTCTTAAATAAAAAGGGCATAAGTTTTTATTTTTGAAAGGATATCAACTTCAACTCCTTTGACTTACAGAATTGTATATTGAAAGCATTACAAATTAGTATCAATGTTTGAGAATATGAAACTACTGAATTTAACGATGCGAAATCATCGATGCAAAATTGCACGTCAAGATAGCAAATTTAACAATAAAAAGAACTTGAAATAAAGACTAAGAGAGATAAGCTTTCACCAAGCTTCTCCTAGCGCATACGTTTTATGGTGCATGCAAGTCTCCTGAGTGAGAAAGCAACAAACTCTCTTGTCACTGTGAGAAACATAGGTAACTTACATGCGAATCAGAAACTTCAATAGGAAATAAATTAGATTTGTTTTCTATTGAAGTTACAAATAAGCAACAAACTCCCGTCACTGTTCGAGATAAAGACAGTTTACATGCGTAATAAAAACTTTAAATGTAATAAATGGATTCGATTTGCGCTCATGAAGGCAACAAATTCTTTAGGAAAATCGGATAGCATTTACATCAGAATATATCCTTTGAAAATAAAAATAAATTGAGCATGAATAAATTGTAAACAATTTTTTAATGAAAAGGCATTAATTTTTGAGTTTTGAAAGGAAATCAATTTCATTTCCTTTGACTTACAAAATTATATATTGCAAGCATTACAAATCAGCATCAAACTACAGAATTTAACGATGCAGAACCAATGATGCAAAAATGCACGTCCAGATAACAAATTTAACAAAGAATTCGAAGCGAAGACTAAGAGTGATAAGTTTCCACCAAGCTTCTCTAAGCGCATTGTTTTTTTGTGGCACATGCAAAAGCTCTCCGCTCTCTCAAGGTAAGATTAACGCCGTCTCACTAAAATTTCTTCTTTGTTATTAAAAAATGAATTAGTTTTGTGCGCAAGAAGACAACAAAGTCTCTAGACACCATGAGAGACGCAGGCAACAATCCCCTGACGCAGCAAATTTAACAGAATAGTAATTTAAATTTAGTCTTTTGCGTAAGAAAGCAACAAACTTTCTTCTAATGAATTTCGGTTTTGTTCACAATCTTTGTATTTCTTGATGAAATTTTGTTCAGTTTTGCAGATAAAATGAAGAATTAATTACTTGTTAGTTGTTTAAAGCTTAAGGACTTGCTGATTTGTTTGAATCGACTCTTCTTGAAAATTCTCCGTTTTTTCATGAAAAATAGACCAGATATGCTTGTGTTGCTCACCTTGTCTAGATTTCTGGTGCTATAAACTTACACACTCCTCACGAAATTATTGTATCTCAAGATGAGGGCTGTTTATTTTAACCGCCCTTTCCTAGGAAGTTGTTCTCGAACTAACAATTTTGCCGGTCGTCTGCTAATATAAATCGAGGTTTTTGAAAAAAGCATTTGTTCATGATGTATTATTTTTCCTTTGGCAAAGTTATCTTTTGATCAGCTATTAGAAATATTTGCGTTAATTAAAAGCCAGTTTTGTTCTCATCTGGGATTTTACAATGAAAAATTTCTATTGTTTTGAAGCGCACTCCTTGTAAAAAATTTTTGCCAATTTTTACTTTTATTACAGAAAGTTTGCTTTTATTCAGAGCTGCAATTAACGATAGATGGCACCTAATCTTAATTGGGGCCCAAAAGAAAATAATATATATTCAGAGTAAGTTTCTTGGTTTTTATGGATGCGGCAGAGTGCTTTCGTTAATTTTTAATGAAAATGTGGATTTTGCCTGCATTTGTTGTTCTTTCTCGAGTCCTATGACTGAATCTCAATAATCAAAGGTCTAATCCGTTACCTAAAAGAGGTATTAGTGGATCTATCCAATGTTTTCAATTGACACCTATTGGCTTTTATGTCTTTGAATGTATATTTCTGTTCAAAAATATCAATGAATGGCTGATCTTTGTCACCTTTTTCTTCGTTTCTTTCAACTTATCGCTTAGTCGATACATGGTCGGTCCCAGTTCCTCTAGGTTGGATTAAAATTACCAAATTACCCTGTATACAGGTTTTGATTTAATGAATGGCCCTTATGACTTTCACTATATTTGTTCAAAATATCAGTGATTTTTTGAATTCTGTGTACTTTCTAACTTTATTTCTAGTAACCTAGTTCTATTACGCGTCC
Source organism: Convolutriloba macropyga (assembly GCF_964194025.1). NCBI lineage: Eukaryota > Metazoa > Xenacoelomorpha > Acoela > Convolutidae > Convolutriloba > Convolutriloba macropyga. Next base: position 29,572,256 of record NC_134475.1, read on the forward strand.
TGTCTGATATTGAGTAGCGCAAAAAATAATTTATTAGGGTTTTTATGCTTTAGCGAGTCTTTTTTATTATTTTAAGTGATATAAAAAAAATGGTTGTTTATTGCGCTTGGCCTGTATTTGTGATTATTTTTTCACATGTTACAGTATCACAGGTCCCGTTAAATCTTGAGCAAAGGTTCAGTCGAATATTTATTTCGATTTTAATTTTGCCTATAATTGATGTTCTTTTTGTAGTCCTATGACACATTCTGATTAATGACAAATATCAATACCGTTCCTAATGAAGTTTTTGTGCTTATATTTAATTCCTTCAGTTGACAACTGATGGTTTTAATGACATTGGATTTACTTGTTTAAAAAAATATAATGTTGAACTTTTTTATCTATTTTTGTCTATTTATAAATTATTCTCATAAATGTTAGTTCCTATCCACTTCCTTTTCAAGTAAATTCTAATCTCTACTGGTTTTGTATTTCAACCGACACTTTCATGATTTTGGCACTTAGTTTTCATTAAAAAATTTTGTGCCTATGAATTTGATCAATAATGCTGGTTTTTTGTTGTCTTTTGATAATGCCACTTTAGAAACCGGCCCTACTGATGTTCAACTGGTGAATATATAAAATATTTTCCATGTTTTCCGTTAAAATTTCATACTTTTAATGTCTTCAAAAATTTGTTTTTCGGCAATTTTGTGTTTTTTTGTCCTCCCTGTATTTGTTGTTATTTTGTGGCCTTATAACTTAGTGTCTCTAAAGACAGGTAAAGTTGGCTTCTGAAGCAGTTACCTGCGAATCGATCTAGTTTTTGTTTAGTAGACTTCGGAACTTATTTGCATTCGACTTCTGGTGGATTTTTGAGCATTGCCTCTTTTGTTTTCCTTTTTGTTGGCTTGTTACCTAGTCTCATTAAAGTCAATTTATTTCTAATTTTCAGTAAAGTACAAGTTGAATCGTTTAGTTAAAGTGTTATCTGATACTATTTTGACTTTGTTACTAGATGTTACTTCAAATAAAAGATCACGGTCTTCTAATGCGGCATTAATTAATTCATTTAGAGGTTTGATTTTGTCACTATATTTTTTTACTCATACACCAATTGTTTTCGAACAGTATGTGATTTTTTGAATGTTTCTTCCTCCTATCTCTTCCTCATTTGGTTGACAATTAAGTCAAAATGTGGATGAGTGAGTTCGGAACATAATTTGCGAACGCACAGTACCGAGCCTTCTTGTACAAATGCATTCTCTAAATTGACTGTTACAGAGCATTATTGGGCTAGAGCCCGTTCGTAATTGTCTCGTTCAGATTTGTTGAAAATAATTGATTTGATTTGCTTGCGTATGTATCAATATTCTCGAAAAGAACGATAGTTTGTAAAAAAAAAAGGAGAAACTGACAGCCGTGAGATGAATGTTCGTATGAAATTCATATAAAGTTCTTATTAATAGCCACATTCAGCTACTGAAGCGGTTATTATTTAATTAATTCGCTTTACTTTTTATCGTTTTACAGAGGTCACGATTTTCTTATGATTTTTAGGTGGACTTGAAGAGAGCTGACCTGAGGAACACGACACTGTTTGAAGAGTTTGTTCAGTTGAAGGAGTTTGAGAAGAGAGAGAACATGCTGGCTGGTAAAGTGAACGACAAATACGATGAGAAGGTCGACATGGAACAAAAGGTCAGTGGACAGTGACACTCACAGTTACTTAAGTTGTTCGCGAAGTCTAAATAATTCATTTCCACTAGTAATAATAAGTAATACTACTGCATTTCAAATCATTGTTTACTGATTCTTTTAATGTTTTGATTCAGTATTTGCTCGAACGGATTTGCTTCCGAACTTCTATATTTCTTGGTAATCATTTATTGCTTCCTACATTTTAGAGAGTAATCAGCTCTCAAGCAACGTTTGGGTTGACAAGAAGACTGATCGTCAGTCACTTCGCAGTTAAGGAGCATAAATTGCTCTGAGAGCCCTTGTGTCTGGCAAACCAACCAATTGTGACCAATCGTTATCTTTGCTGGTGAAACAAAATTAAAGCTTTGGAATGTTGTCGCAAAATTGATCTTATTGTTGGTGGTAATTATTCATTTTTGTCACGTGCAAAAGCTTAGGATCTTGTCCGTTATTAACCGCCCGCGCAATTTTGCACCCCCCCCCCGTTTATACATGTAGCATGTGAATGGCTTTCAAGGTGACGTCTCAACAAATAGACGTACCAAAATACAGAATTTTATACGAATCTGATTGGTTGAGAAAATTAAAACGATTTAACTTTATGCGTTCAATTGACCCAAATTTGATATAGCCTAATTATAGACAATATATTCTACCGCGTGTGGACCTGCCTCAGTAGCCCGTGGGACTTGATATTAATCTAACACAAACAAACGCGAGATTAGTTTAATCCAAAAACTTTCAAAGTTTCGGCTTCTAAACTCTTCTTTCGGCTTAGCGCAATTTCTGAGCATGCTTATGTTAATGTTTACGTTCTCTTTGAAAAGATGGGAGTTTTTTTGAGTGCATTATGAAACAGTGATGGACTGGCAATGAAATTTCTATATTTTGATATTTCTGCCATTTTCACTAGCGCTGGCTTTCAATACTATTAACATATACATATACGAATAATGTGCCTTTACAAAATACTACAACAGCGAAGTCTTGGAATTAGTACATGTTTGACGAAAACAACTTGAATATAACTTAAGTGGTGCCGTGAATATTACCCGAAAGGAAAATTAGCCGAATTGAATATTAGCCGAAAAGGAGTCATTAACCAATCAGATTTGAGAACTCACAAATGTAAATGCAAGAATAACATGATCGGTCGTGATGTTTTTTGTGATAGATTCATATCAAGTACCATAGGCCGCTGAGGCATGGCCGTGGCCCGGGTGACGTTCAACTATGCCGACGTAATACTATGCCGATTATAAGAGTGTCGAAAATTTATTCAATTTTTATCTTGATAAATTTGTTAACTAATCACGTCATTTTACGGCGATGACGCAAAAAAATTATCGTCCAATCACAATCGAGAATCAATTTCGGCATTCTTATAAAACTTATTGTTTTTTAGTAAAAGAAAACTGCATAAAGACAAATATTAAGTAAACAAAAGTAATTGCGGACAATGGCCATGCCTCAGCGGCCCGTGGGACTTGATATGAATCTATCACAACCGAACATGTGATCAGCGTACCCTGAAAGTTTTTTAAATTTAATTTAGATGCTCTTGAATTCACATAAACACTCTTTTCATGTTTTCGGCACTCTTGAAATAAGCTTCACTTTCGGTACTCTTAAACGTCGGCATAGTATTACGTCGGCATAGTTGTACGTAATCGTGGCCCTCGAGGCATGGCCAAATGCGTTAATTTCATGTTAAGCAAGTTAGATAATTGTGCGTCCTACTTATGTTTGCTTACAGCAATTATCTCAGTAATTAGTTCTGCTAATTTTCCTACTTTTAACTTTTTGGGCTAATTTTCACGTCGGCTAATATTCCGGACACCAAAATAAGTATTAACCCCCAGCCCTAAATTATTAAGTTTTTCGTTGTTATTGGCTATATAAATAGTTACATTTTTACGAATTTTTGTACACGTTGTGTCAAAAGTTTTCTCACTTCAATAAACTAAACCAGCATTTGTCAAACGAAACATTTGTTATAAGCAGGAAAATATAACTTTTTTGTGGGTGCAGATCGACTTATATACGTGGCTGGGGTCGAACAAATGGAAGGATTTTTTTTTCGCCTTTTGAAGCCTTGAGTTTAGTGGTTTAACTATTTGGCCGGTGGACTGAGCTTCAAAAATAGAGTTAATTTGTGACACATTTGAAATAGTTATCAAAGAACAAGAATTAAATTTTTATCGATATTCTCTAAAGAATAGCTTTTATACGTTTTTCTTGGCAATAGTTTCTAGTAGTTGCTTTCTTATCCAAGATTTTCAGTTAATAATTATCTTCTACGCTGACAAATCCGGTCTAGACCCCAGGAGCGCGGAGATTAGGATACAAATGTAAGAGCGCGAAATATCCCATGTTTTATTTAGTGTATCCCCATACACTATATATATCCAGATATCTAAATATCGGAGCAAGTATAAAAAATATTTTCTTTTTTAAACGAAAAAGTTTTTAAACGAATATTTTGAATGGCAATTATGAAAATGAGTCTTACCTTCGTTTTCTCAACGATATGCGTATAAAACTGAGCATTGAAACTTTCAAAAATTGTACTAAAAATGGGCTTTTATATGCTAGAACCATTTTTTACAATAATAATAATTTCCTTGAAGCTGCTTCAAAACTAGCGTAACTATTCATATACAGACTAGAATAATTCTTGTTTGCGAAAGTTGCATAAATAAAACTTAGTGTCTTAATTTGACCGGTGACTATTTTTTTTGTGCTTATTTTTGGCTTTTTAGTACTTTACAGATTTGGTTTTTAAAACACGAGATTTTCATTTTGGGCGCTAAAGCTAGTGTTATTTTGATTTTTTCAGGTAGGTGCAATTCTTCACCCAACGCTCAGCTAGTATCATGATCCTTTCTTTGAGATTTAGTGAATATAGTTTTTATTTGTAGAATGTGCACGTTTGTTTTTGTTTGTGCAAGTTTGTTGACAAGCTTGTAAATTGTGATTGAACTAAGGCTTTCTGGCCTTCATTTGGTTTCTCAGGGTTTTACGTATTTTTTTAGTGTTCAAACTCTGCTGTTGTTTAGATCATATATTGCTTCAAAAACATGAAATAAGTCGTTCATTGATCTTGCTTAGAATCGCAAAATTTTGATGCATATTTTCTGAACTACGTTCACTGCTTTTGAACAGAAAACAAAAGTAGCAATATAATATTTTCAAGTGACTTGTTTAATTTGCGCTTTATGCGGAAAAAAGTTTTTTACCGTCTTAGGCTGGTCCATTTTCATTTTGCTCTTTTTTTCTCAATTTTTATCAAGCTCCAATATTTTAATAAAATAAAAAATTTGATCTACTAAATATTGCTTTATTAAAATTTATTTAAGAAAGTTGGCAAAATTTTTTAAGTCTTTTTGGCTTGTAACTGGAGTCACGTATTGTAAACCGACAAATTTCAATCTCACAACTTCTCTTGAGAAGTTCGATTCCTTTAAGCGGATTAAATTGAACCGAATGGAATTTTGGCTATACTGATGTCTTATTTTTCTCAAAAAAATTGTTTCACTGTTTTCGGCAAATTTAAATTTAGTGTTTGAACCTGAAGTCTTTTTTGAAAAGTTTCCTACGATGAAAAGGTAATCGAACTTTATTAGATTAATTGTGAGATGAATTTTGCTTCCATGTTATAGGTTGCAGACTGCAAGGCTAGAGTGGAGACGAAGCGAGTGGAAATAGAGCGCCTAGAGGAGAAACAGAAGAATCTTCTAGAAGAGTTTAAGTCCAACTTGGGAGAGAACAACAAGTGGGAGGAGTTCCTAACTAAAGTGTTCAAGAAGAAGATCAAGAGAGCCAAGAAGAAAGAACGCACCGGAGAAGGTATCTAGCAGATCATGCTGGCAGCTTTTTCATGGTTGATATATAAGTAATATATAGCCCCGTATTGGTCACTCCTCAGTTGAATCACTCGGAGAAACTTTTGAAACACTCGGAAACATTTGAACAAGATTGCAGAAGTAGCGTTAGTTAGTCTAGAGAACGATTCAAAAACTAACGCTCGCCAAAAAGCAATTGGAGATGCCACAGTGTTCTAACAAAATATTTTAATTTCAGTAGTAACAACAGAAACCAAAACTGATAGCACCGGTCGCAGTCTCATTTATACTCATTGATTATGTTTATGTTATCACAGTTTTGCTTCTTGTTACAAAGAGAATTTGCAATAGCACGATAACCATTGAACCTATTGAGCTTCAACTAAAAACTTTGCTTCACAGCTCTCTTCTTTTACCATAAATTTGTGGGATACGAGTAACCATCTTTTCCGAGAATTGTATCAAAATCAAGCAGCCATCTTTAACAAGTTTAATCTGTGTATATATTAGAATATATTTTAAATGTAAGATGTGACTTATTAATTAATCGAGTGAATCGTTGCCATAACCATGAGCGGTTAAAAAGTACATCGATTACGTCATAGGATTTCACTAGGAAATCAGAACTTACCTTATGGCTTTAATACAGATGAGTTAGAGCGAGGCGACTGGTCGCGGAACACGTGTCGCAGCTTCGTCTCAATCGGATCAGAGTACTTTTTCGTACAACCACGAAGAAGTGAGATTAATGTCTCCATGTGACAAAAACACTATTTCTATATTTACATGTTCAGCCAGGACCACTGCTAAATCAAAGCCGACCATTTGGTCTTTTTGCGTTTGAGACCCGCTTTTTTTGGAACTGGACCCCACTTTTTGAAGAACATTGAGCATTTTTGGAGTGTGGCCGAATAAAGTTGTGAAAACTACTTCTTGGGATGGGACGGAATAAAGTTATTTAGCCCCCGGTTTGAGTAAATTGATGATCAATCCCAATTGAAAGCCTATTATTCAACAACGCAAGTCCAATTTTTATGTTTTCGTGGAGGTGAAGAGTTGAAGCGGGCTAAATGGACCTTCCCTATTTGGTAGGGTCACTGGCTCATCATGTGAACGGCTTTGGTTCCATTCCTAACTTTCCACACCTTTCTTTGTTAATAATTTCTCTGCATTATGAAAAAATGTACATCAAGTTACAGAATAAATCTGACATTAAAGTCAGTATTATGAATGCCAAATTTTTACTAATGATTTGCAATAATGTCAAAGCAAACTTCATGTACGCAACTAATCTATGTCAGTTGATCTGTTGTTCGTTTTTTGACCAATGTTTAATTTCAGAGCGCTGTTTATCTTAATCAACTCTTAATAAGAGTATTTGTGATAATGGCTATTGGATACTTGATGTCATTTCCACATCTAGGCATGCCTTCAAGTTTTTCAATTTGACTGGAAAGGTAAGCTCGAAGGCTCACTTGAATTTGTGCATTCGTGGGTGGAGAAATATCTGCTATCAATGTCTCAGAATGAAGTCACACCTTTTTTGAAGGATGTACGCTATTTTTGTTGCCCTCCTGATGTTAAACAAGGATACTTTGAAAAAAAGAAGTTGCAATGTGAGCAAGGAATCTTTTGTTGATCCCAAAACTGCTCAATTTTTTTTCAAGTTCAGAATTGCTCTACAAAAAAGGTGATTCATTTTTGATGAGAGAAGTATTGAAAACACGAGTTTTTCGAAAAATAGAAACTCTCCTGAAAAAAAATGGCTTTCAATAGAAAAATATTGAAGTCTTGATGTTTTAAGTCTTCACAACTGCCATCTGGTCTATAATTTGAGAGACAACTTGGAGTAAGTTTGGCTTTTGTTCATAGAACTTTAAAAGGCAATGTTGCCAGGAACAAAGTCTACGAAGTGAAAAGTTCGGAAGAACCATTATTACCATTTTTGTACGAAAAATAAGAATTCATCATTTCTAAAGCAAAATCGTTCTCTCCAGCTTTTTCGCTCGCTCGAACAGTTTTGTTGAGCATGATGGAGCCAAATTACCACAAAATAGTCAGTTTACGAAACCAGCAGGCGAATTTGGAAATTGCGCCTCATGTTTTCAAAACACGATGTCTTTAAGGAAGTGAACAGACAGGACAGTCCCAGACGAAACAGACCCGAATAGCAAAATATTCCCAGACAATACAATCCCTGAGAAAGCAGACAAAACAGTCGCAGACAAAATAGTGCCAACTAAATATAAAGTTGAACATAAGCACACCAATTTACAAAGAAATCTCTTAATTTATCCATGATTGTATTTCATTGAACAAATATTGAGTTGATTACATAGTTTTTGCCAAATAATGCTTTTTAAAAAAATTATTGGTTTAATTTACATTGTTTATTGGTTAAAATTACAATTGTTTAATAGCCGCCGTCAGCTTCTCAACGGCTATTACTTAGGCACTCTCCTTTTTTACAATTAAAGAATTTGAATTGTATTGGGGCGCTGTCTTTTGTTTAAGATCTGTTCACACATTTTCATAATTTTTGAAGTCAAATTGGAGTAGTGATTTTGGTCACGCCGAAACATGAAGTGGAGCGAAAAAGCGAGTGGTTTTGCGGAGTGGAATTTTTTCGCTCTGATTTTAAAGTAGAATAAAAAACGGTGTTTGAACAAAAGTTCGCTTTCTCGCTAGTGGTTTTTTGTTCAAATGCGGTGATTTCACTTTGATTTTTACTGGTTTTTTTAAAATTTTTGGGTCGGATTTTCTAAATGATTTTCCCAATCCGTTCATAGTTCATTCTAGGTCTAGTTTTTTGTTTGAACGAAATTGCCATTTCTCACTAGTGGTTTTTTGTTCAAATGCCGCATTTTGACATTATTTTTCCGTTTTTTTAAATTTTTTGATCTGTTTTTTTTTAGAAATGGTTTTCCCAAGTCACCCATAGTCCTTTCTAGGTCCAGTTTTTAGTGTAATCAATACAAATTCTTTGAATTGTACGTCAGGGCTTGTCCTGCTATGTTTTTTTAATTCGCCTTACGTTTTGATCACGTTTTTCGTTTTACTTAAGTCACGATTTCCACGCTTGACTTGCGACTTACCTCAATCACTGTTTCAACTGAATGGATTTTAAATTCTTCCACGCATTGAATTATGCAATGTAGTGATTTAGCTCAAAGTCAAAACAACAAAATCAAAAGAACAAAAGAAACAGGATGAGCATATAAAGACTGGTCGTCAAGTCATAGTATATTGGGTTATCACAGTTCATTAAAGCAATTGCTAGCTGGCATTAGGAGTATGCATATTAGCGTTCACTTTGGAAGTTGAATTAAGTGTAATTTTAGAATCTAACCGAATATGCATAATTTGCACACCAAATAAAAAAACGACTCTTAGAAAAATTCTGTCTATCTTTTTTGTCTTTTTCTGTTTCAATCCCAATGTGCGTCAAGCGGGCCAACGGCGGCTATTTGCCGATATTTATTCGAAACTATTTTGTCTGGGACTATTTAGTCTGGGATTATTCTGTCTGGGACTATTTTGTCTGGTTTTATGGGACTATTTTTTCTGGGATTGGATTCTCCGGATACGCTTTAAGAATTGTCCAGTTCCAACACTGCGGAAGGGCTTTGTTGAAAAGTTAATTGAGATATATTTTTGAAACGAATAGAAGGAGTATTCACATGGAACATTATAGTCAGTAACTGGATTCATTGAAATGCTAGATCGGAGATTGCTTCTCGAAGTTTTTAATACGCTTTTATGAAGCGGAGCTGCTTCATCATGATATAATATTTTACTCTTTTTAAGCGTATTTTTATGGAATAGTCCAGCTTTACTAATCGTCTAAACAACTTTTATTAGCTGTCCTCGTAGAAGTCTTAGCTAACCAAAATTTCAAGAAAATGAGAATTACTTGAAAATTGAGAAGAGGAGGTTGTTTTTGGTTTTATTCCAAGAAACAGGTTTCTAGGTCTCAATGTTTTTAAAAGCCAGAAAAAATTTTTCCACTATAATTCGTCGCAGTTTGGGTTTGGGGTCTCGCAGTTGGGGTCGCAGGCGAAAACATTTAAAGTACTCTTTCAAGCCTATTGTTGGGGGACGCATTCATTCGTGTTATATATGATGCTTGAAATCTACCTCGATTAGTCCTACTTTTTAGCCGTATTGGCAGCTTGCCGTATATTTTTGATCCAAGCTACTTGCGATAATTGTTGTATAATTTTTATCCCGATTATAAAGCATAAATGATTTTTATTTTGTGTTCTCATTGGTTCTTTTCTTTCAAAAATCCTATATTCAGTTCTTGACTACGGTATCAAGATCATAAAAGTACAAATTAAAGTGGACCGTTTGATCAAATTAACCTCTTGAGAACACCAAAAAGTATCTTAATACATATTAAAGGGTCCCCAAAGCGTGTTTTAATTCATATAATTAAACTTTCAAACTAGATTAAACTTTCAAACTTTAAAAATAGATTATGTACAACTATACTGTAGTAAAACATTTTTATTGGTATTATACTTTACAATGCTTTTTGTCTCGAAGTTCCACAAAAGTAGTAAAATTTGGGTTGGTCTACTGCACAGATAGGATCTCTCCCAAACCAGTTGCAAATCTATTTCGAATTTTCACTATTTTACTCCTAGAAGGATGACTTAACTGCAGAGCTACGGAAATCAAATACTGTTTGGGCCAAATCACGCTAAGGGGAAAGTTGAGTAATATAAAATTTAAAGTAAAATAATTGAAATAGCGGTACGCAGTTTGCTGAAAAACCACGTAAACCCAAAATATGCGAGATTTTCTTTTGAAACTATCAACAAAATAGGGTTTAAGACTTATCGGTGAAGGGAGCCATTTTCCGCGTGGTAGACCACCCCAAATTTTACTGTCAAATTTGCGCAATTTTAATTAAAATCTCTTTTAAGGGCGCAGGCTTGTAATTGTGTGCACTGTATGGTTCCTTCCCCCTCTCAGTTCGAATTATCTAATAATTATAAGTTCAAAATTCTGCGTATTTTCTAAATATTTAGACATATATCCAAAAAACCTGCTCTGCAAATTGAATTTTTAAATGTGCAAGATCTTTGTATTTATCTGTGTGTAAGTTTTTCTCGTTAACAGAAAAGAAAGGTAAATTTGCGTTTTTCATTGTCTTCTGCTCTTTGAAGGAAGAAACTTCGTAACTGCAATTTCTGTGTTCGTTTTCTTGTGATTCGCACCATTTTTATGTCTGGTTTAGTATATTTTGTTTGGTTTTTAGTTGAATTTTATTTAAGGTATAGTTTAATTTTTCTGTTAATGCTTTGAGTGTAATTTATAAATTTACTCAGTTTAATTTTTTAAATATTTAAATCTTTGTCCACGTTTTTTCTTGTCTTGTTCAGAAGGTGAGGAGGACGAAGAAGAAGAGGACGAGGAAAGCGACAGTGACGAGAGTGACTCTGACGAAGATGATTTTGACGAGGATGAAGACGAGACCAGAGTAGTGTTGGATGACAGCGTATGTCCTCCTGGCTGTGAACAGGAACTGTACGACATGGCATGCTCGCTCAGAGAGATCAGGTCTGTAGTGGAGACTGTACAGGAATTGATCTTTTTTAAAAAAATTATGATTTCTTAAGTTTTTCTCGCGCTTAAAAACCGGCTCCTATCGTTTTCTCTCAATTAAAATACTTGGATTTGTAGTACATCAAATGGCAGTGTTTCTGCCTAGTTGTAAAGAGTCAAAAGTGCGGTCAAATTGCATCAAAAGTCCAAGCCAAGTTCAATCTTACAAGCTGGTTAATTGCTCTCAAACGAAATTTGAATAATCATAGTAGTCGCGTTTCTTTTCAAAGTGCAAATTTTGTTCGATCGATTTAATTTTGGATTGATTTTTTCGTCCGTGACTTTTGAGTTTTGCGTGATCTAAATGGATCTCATTCAGGCAGCTAAAAAATATTTTGGAGAAGTTAGAAACCCCCAGGAAATTTATCGTCACGATGTTTGGCTGGGCTATCAACCAACCCCCTCCCCCTACCTGTTGAAGCAATAGAATGGGGGTGGGGGCTGTCGTTCATGAGCAACTCGTCCCACATTAGCCAGATATGTTTTATGCGTGGATTTTTTTCAAGGTTGGACACTGAGGAGATGTTAGGAGAGGAGAAGAAGACATTTGAGATAATGAAGAAGGATGCAGAGGCCATGGCAAAGAAGACAAAAGTCATTGATCACTCTCTAGCAGCTGCTGAGAAGGACTTGGAGGACTTTCAGGTATCGTTACCAAGTAAAAAATTCAGAAAAAGTGACCATAGCTACCAAAGACCCATGCTCGCAAAAAGATCAGTCTGAAATATGGAGAATGAAAGAAAAGGAGCTGAGAACGCTGTTGCTACCTTCCTGTAGATAAAAAGCCTAGTCGCTGCGGTTACGCAAAAGCAAAATAATGATTATATTATGGGTTGCTACTAAGTTAGTTAATATATCTCTTGGTCACTTAAATCTGTTCCTGGATTTCAGGAGCCATAGACTGTTTTCCCTCTTCGTCTCTGATGCTGTAAAATCATGGGTTATGAACTCAATCCGAGTAATGAGATTCTGTATCAAAACATTTATTGAAATCTTTTCAGAGTGCCATGGAAATGTACAAATTCCTTTTTTTCCTGAAGGACAGGATCTTTGACTTAATCAACATTTTCTGTGCTTTCAAGCTGCATTTACATGGTTTTGAACATTTGGATGATTTTACTTAACTTTCTTCTCGGTTTCGAAAAGAACCCCAAGAAAAAACACCCAATTTTTGAGAACAAAAATTCAGGGAACAATCCAACAGAAATAAACCGCCATGAAGGAAGGCATTTGCATGTTTGATGTTTGTGTATAGGTAGAGAAACAAGGGAAATTGAACCAACTGCAGATAATAGTAGTGTTGAAGTTGCACCAGATAGAGTACCTCATCTCTAATGTACTCCCCAATGACCTCTCGGAGGCACTGGTGTTCGAGAGGAATGGACTGTTGCGACTGCAGACCAGGATCCACGAACTGAATGACGAGAAAGTCCAGCAGAATCGCAAACAAAAGTTAGTGCTTGTTTTTTCCACCATAAATTCTTCTTTCGCCTTCCTTGTCGCGCATAACGTGAATATTACAACAGTGATTTTTTTTCAGGACATTAATGTTATCTTAAAGTACTAGTTATGTGATATAATCAAATTTTAGTTTGTTATAAAATCAATTGATCCCATAATCTTTCTGCATTGGATAAACATCTCCCTACTCTTGTTAGAAAATTGTTGTTAGTATTTGATTGAACAGTTCTCCCCACTTTAATCTGGGAAGGACATTTTTATATACATGGAAGACTTTTGAATGGAAGATCTAAAAGTGAGGAAATAAGGTTTTCCTGTGGGAAATTTATAAATTCGCTTTCAACCGAGAAGATTGAAACAGACTTTTTGATAAAAGGTTTTCTTGAAATTTACGAGATCGCGAATTAGGTGTTTATTATAGCTGCGAAGCTGTAAGCTGAGCGTAGCTATATTGCGGTGCTCTTGGTTTTTTTTTGTTTCGTCGTCTGACGCTCTTTTTTCGTTTTACATTTGTTCACACAGCAAAGCTGAAAAAGTCAAATTTTCTGAATGACTTCTTCCTCTCATTAACGGCATTTGCGCGCGTGACGTCATTTCTCACTCGCTTTAGCGAAAGTTTTTAGGTTATTTGCGTGATTAGATTTTGATCATACGTGACTTACCTCACTCAATAAAATGACTTTTGCACTTTAAAACTTAAGTTTAATTTGAATTTGTTTAAGGTCAAAGGAACTCATATGTGCAGTAAAGGTCACTAATAAGAGGCTCCTTTGGAATGAATTTTAACAAGCTTTATTAATCTATCGCTGAATGTTTTTTAGCCTAGTTTTTTGAGCGGCGTCAATTTGTTTTTCAATTTAGATCTGTATCTGTTTCTATCTCTATTATATGGCACGCAGGTCTATTCTTTCGCAGCTATTCCGGCAATCTGCCGGCTATGTTATTGATATTTTTATTGTTCCAACATTTTTCCAAAATGGGGGAATATATATGGCAGGCTGACTTTTTTTTCAGCGAAGTTTTCACTTTTTATTTACGCATCGTAGAGGAAAAAAGAAACATCATTTAAAACCCCGTAGAGGCTGGTTTTGATTTTTCCAAAAGATTATAATTTTATTGCAGGTTTGAAAGGGGGAGCTGTTTGAAAAATTGAAAGGAAAACAGGAAAGGGAAGGTTTTGGATGGTTGGGTTAGGAGAAAGGTTGAGGAGTATATTAAACTAGCTTAGTATAATTTTTAGAAAATTCGTCAGAAATTTAGATAAACAAAATTGTTTACGATCATAATTTATTTGATAAAACAGAAAATTTCCGAAAAATAGTTATTGAAAAGATAAAAACTGAGAAATAAGTTCTTTGAAATCTTTCTGCAGGAGCTCTTCCTCTTCCTCTCAGTGTTTAATTGAGGCTTTAGATTTTTTTTAGTTCAATAGATTTTCGATTTAACCAAGAAAAATGCTAAATGGGAATCGAGAAAATAATTTTTTTGAATAAGAGAAAGAAAAAACTTTGAAATTTTAAATTGATTCTGAAGACTTTCCATTGCCCTTTGGTTAATTTCTCCGATTTACTTCCCTAGAATTCATGTCCAATTGAACTGCTGTGACACTCTATATGCGTGAAAATGTTTTTTTTCCAGAGAAAAGGGAAAAAAACAACGGTCGAATTTCTTTGTTCATCTCTTTGGTGGTTATACGGCCCCGAACAAACTATTTTGCAAGAAAAGAGAGCCTATATATGATAGACTAAGTAATACAACTGAACAGGTGAATTGAAGCTCTTCGTTGGCCTCTTATTGACCAACATTTTTGGTCAACAGAAAAGGTGGAAAAACTTTAAGATATAACAAATGTTTTTTGCTCTAAATAAAAATTAGAAACGCAAATCAAGTAAAGTGTAGGAAAAGTAGAAAATCATACTTCTAATTTTCGTTGCAAGTTTATACTATGCCTTGTAACCCTTCTTCTTTGCAATCTTGCATTTTACGTCCTAATATGACATAAAATAACTAGCTTTCTAAAACTGGTTGTCTTCAATTGGTTCCTTAGTGGACAACAGGAAAGACAACAAATGTAGGAAAGAACGAAAAAATGATTTGTTTTTCAACTTTCTCACTTCAAATTCAAATTGCGGATTTGTAAGGGTCTCGTTTTGAGTAGCAGTCTGATTTATTAGATTTTCTATTGTCGTCCTTTCTATGTTTGCACTTCAAAACAAAAATAGGTGAAATTTTTTTTGAGCAAGAAAGTTTCTTTCCAAACTTCTGCAAAAAATGCTAAAAGCAATTCCTCCATTCAATTAAATTTTCTATAGAAAGATGTTTAGCTGAATTTATTGAATGTGTAGAATTCGTGGCCAGGAGAACAAAAAAGCAACTAAGAAAAAGGAAGAAGATTTTCAACACTGCAACCGTCCTCCCAACTGTTGCTTTGATGAGTTGAAAAACATACTTTCTACAGTTTGTTCAATTTTGATTGAATCGTGAAATTAAGGAATCTACTTGTCTGAGCCAGTTAAAGTAAAGATAACGACGGTATTCCAGTACGAAAATCATATAAAACACTTTAAATTCTGATTTTTTCGTTTGTCACGTAAAAGTTTAATAGAAAATTTTCTTTGTTTTGTTTGATTCGGATTGTTCTAGATTGAAAAATGTCCCAATGAAGACCAAATGAATTGAAAGATAATTTCAAACAGAGGGGTAGCCAATAAGACAGAACTCGACACTATTAACTCTAATTTTTGATGATTTCTTGATATTCGGTTACAGGAAACAATTATTGAATAAATAACTCAATTGGATCTTATTCCGCCCAATTGGTAAAGATTTCGTTAGTAGAACAAATTTTTTTTGAGGAAACAATTCGAAGCAAAAAATCAGTCAATTGTTTGCTGCTTCTAGTGGATACACTGATGGCTTCGTTTCTTTGCAGATAACAGACTGTGTTAATATAAAAGTTTTATTTGCGACTAATTGCTCTTTTTATAAATCATTTTTCTGAGAAGCTACTTTATGTTGCAAAAAATTGAGATGGTAAATGGTTTAACATCTGTTAATATTATATCGAAATCGAGGTTGTGATTTTTTTTCAGTTTTACTATTAAAGAAAGCTGTTTAATGTTGCTTCAAAAATTGCTTAAATTTGAGCTTTTCAAAACTGATTGTCATAAAGAGTTCTTCTTCTCATAACAAGAAAATTTTAGACAAACTTTAGACCTGTGTTGGAACTTTCTGTGCTACGCACAGTCTCGCACGACCCGTCTTGTTTATATTACCAGTGATATTATTCTACACTTGAGAAATTGAATTCGTTGATTATGAAGTTATAATGTGTTTCCCAGATCAAGAAGTATAGGACGGAGAAATGAATTCGTCTCCTTAATGAAGATGTATTGCAAATAAAAGTCACATTTTTCCTGAAGAAGGAGCTCAACGAGATCTAATTATTTCTTTTCAGAGAAAATAAACTTCAAAACGTCCAACTCAAAAAAGGCCGCAAAATGCTCAGCTCCAAAATTCAAGAACTCTCATCCGAGTGTGACCAAATGATGCTGCTCAAATTCGGCCGAACTGTTGACCTTGAACGACTGGAGATGGTAACTGTGAACAGGTTGCTAGAAGAGCTGAAGGAGAAATACAGACAGACTGAACTGTTTTGTGACCGGGAGATACAACAGTGGGATGGCACGATTCAACAGCAGAAGGAGAATATAACTATGTTGACTAGGGATAACACCAGGAGGATTAATCAGATGACGATGCTACTGGGCGAACAGAAAGTCATCGAGGATAACCTGAATGCTAAACAGAAGAAACTTGTAAGTTGGACTTATTTTGTTGAAAAACTATCCAATTTCTTGTCCATTTTGTTTTTGAAAAACGTTTAGTTGCTATAAAAGCTAATGCAGTTGCTGCTAACATAACCATTTCTCATTTCTTTGCAATTTGATCAAGGAAAGATCTTGAACACTTTTATATTCACATTTTTTTCAAAATTAAAACATAAAAATCATTAGACTGAAAATTATTACAATGTCAAAATTATTAGAATATCACATTAGTTAGAACATAAAAGTTAGATATCTATATAATTTTGATGTTCTAATCAGTTTGATATTCTGATAATTTGGAGTTCGGAATCAGAATTTCAAAATGGCGAAAATGTGCCATAAATGCAGTTCAAATTTATCTATTCTAGATATCGGAGAGTTTAATGTTTTTTAAAACTGATTATTGCAACAATTGCCTGTCTTTTTTGTTCCGACCCCTCTTGAGGGGGGGGGAACTATATACTCAAATGGGTTTTTTTGTTCAGACAATTTTGGCCGATCGATATATTCCTCGTAGAGAGTTGAGACTGGTATCATTAGAAAGCTTGTCCAGCGTAGAATACCGAATTAAAAAGTTTTTTGAATTTCGTTTTTTACAGGGAGTTATCGAGGTTCAAACTTTTGAGAAAATAGAGTGAATTCCGTTGATTTTATTCACATTTTCCGGAATTATTGACTAAAATTTTGTTAATTTTGTTGAAATTTGTTAAATTTTTTTGAAGAAAGTTTTATTGATTTTTTAGAGACAAAAATTTTGTTGGCTGTTTTTTTTTCTTTTTTTCGTCAAAAATTCTGGCTAAATATTTCAAAATTCAGGCTTTTTCATCAAAAACAGCATGAAATAAATTTCTTTGGTCCACTTTGATTAAGTTTGCAGGAAGTACTCACCCAAATACCACTAACAAAATCTTTGTACACTCAAAAGGGGGCTAATTCCACTTCAAGCTCCGTTGCGAGTTCTCCGTAATTGAAAAAACTTTGCCGTTTTTTGCTAACTTTACTCGTTGATTATACAAAACGCAGCATTTATTTTTGATTTTTAACTAACAAGATATCTATATCTATAACATTCGAAGAATAAAGTGTTCTTAATGGACGAACAACATTAGGAGAGTTAGTTTTAGACCAATCTTGGACTGTTACAATATAAAAATAATTGGGATTGTAATCAGTCGGTCTTTTTATTAAAAAAATTCGATCTTTTTTATAATTTAATTAAATAACAGAAAATTTCAATTCAAAGCTCACTAGTGATAGGTCCAATTCGCTTTCTAATTTAATTTGCTCTAAATTATTGTATCTAGTTTATTACTTGAAAGCTTAAGGTCGTTTTGACTTTTAAAAATATTTGATTTTTAAATAAATAATGCATTATTGAACTTCACCTCAACTTTTCTCTTAATTTGGTCGACTTGTAGCTTAGTGTCCGCAATGGAAGTTTGCGTATTATTTCTATTGAAGTCAACTTTAGTCTTTATTACAACTTTACACCTTAAGTTATGGTTTTCTGGCTTTGATACTACTAGATTTCACATTTTTTTCAGGTATTTGACCATTTTTGACGTTTTCTAGTTTTGTCACAATATCACGCTATTGACAGTTCATATATCAGATTGTTGGTGTTCAAAATAAATCACAGCCGATAATTTTAAAATCCTAGATGATAGAGACTCTGGTTTTAACGGCTTCGACAACACTTTCTCGAAGAATTGAATTGAATTTTTGAATTTTGTCTTTAACTGTCGTTTTTACTTTGTCCTTCTAGTCGTTTGAAATTTCCTGTACATTGACCAGGTTTTGTTGGCTTGTCATGGAAGCACAGATGAGCCAATATTCTATTATTAGTAGATAGTTGATGGCTTTCATGACTTTGAAAATTGTTTTCCAAAATGAAAAGAAAAACACTTTTTTTAACTTCACAATTTTGTTCCTTTTATTGTCGGTTTGTTACCTGGTCTCTTTAATACAGGCCAAATATGACAGTATTGTTGTCATGATAAGTTGTCAATGGGATTGGTGTCACAAAATCTAATGTTTTTAAAGAATTCGTTATGACTTCACTGGCTTACACACGGGTTTTTAACAAAAAAAATTATTTTTAATTTTTTCATATTATGCGTTCTCTTTGTACACGTAAGATACATTCAGGATAATTGCAGGTCTCAAGGGTTTCCTTAGGAAGAATACGCGAACCTATTTAATTCTTCTTTTTGTAGTTAATAGCTTTCATATTTTTGGAAATAATTTTTTTCGAGAAAAAGTATTACTTGATTCGGCTTTTTTCCCCTTTTTGTCGTCTTGTTACCTGTTATCATTAATGAGAGGTCACATAATACAATATCGGTGTTCGACGAAGGTGCAATCAAATATATTTTGAGGGCCAAATGATGGTTTTACGGCTTTGAAAGCATTTTCTGGCAAAATTTAACTGATTTTTGGTTTGTTGTTTATTAGTTGTTCTTTTTGTAACCGCATAAAAATTGAATACCGACAGTTGTTAATTCTCATCTTTAGAAACACTGGTAATTGTAAGTCTATGGAATATATTAAATGATTTCTAATGGTTTGCATTACTTTAAAAATTAATTGTTTTAGAAAAAATAATCGAACTTTTCAAATTTACTTTTTTTAACCTTTATTGTCTAATTGTTTCCAAGCCTTATTATGGACTGGTCTCATATCTTATCTGGTGAATTATAAATTATTTTATTTAGTTTCAGTTTTATCTGACGCTATTTTGACTTCGTTATTAAGTTTTGTTTTTTAAAACGGACATAAATTTTTTGATGTAATTAATGTTTGTTGTTGTTGTTTGATTTTGGTGTTCGTCTTGACTCGCTTCCTTAATATTGGCATTTTCCATGAATCTAAGGCATCATTTTTTAATCCACTGAGTTATTTGCGTTGGGGCTATCTTTTCGTTCATTCTCTTCCTCATTTGGTAAACAATTATTCCGAAATTGTGGATGAGCGGGGTCGGAACCTTATGTGCCGAATTAAAATTTATCGAGAACTGCTTCTTATTTCATTGACTCATAATTCTCGAAAGTTAATGCCAAAACAACATCATTTCAGATGTCTTCTTTCTAGGGTGGGGAATACGAAGGGAAGAGAAAAGCGGACATTCGGGAGAGAGAACGTCTGATCCAGTTGGTACAACTTCAGTCCCAGGAAATAGAAGCCCTCAAGGAAGAAATAACCCTTCTGTCCCGAAAGGGGGGACACATCCTGCCACCTGCACAGCCCCCAATGCCCATCAATCAGACATAATTGCAACCTCTCCCCTCCCCCGCTTCCTATTTTCATCGTGAGCATTAAAAACTGATTAGCTAAAAAGACTGAAACGCTTTTACCGAATTTGGCAGCTTACAAACAAACTTAGAATAAAAAAATGAACATTTATTTTATATTGGGCAAATTCATTTAGCTGTTTACTGAACAATAAATTGAAATTTTGTTTTTCAGCTGACTTGAACTACTAAAATAGTTCATTTTTTGTTTCGAAATCTGTCATAGAAAGGTTTAACAACATCCTTGAACTCATCACATCCTACGTCTCACAATTTAAAAAGAAAGTTCAAAATTTTAGCCACAAATGAGCCAGTGGTCTCAAATTTAAATTCTGCAATTCATAATTTGTATTTACAATGTAAATATGTACGTAGTCATATGTATAATGGCCTCGTTGTAAATATTATCGAAGTTTCATCTCAATTTAGTTTTCCAAATGTTCTTGTTTTTTCCACCGGCTTTGGAAATTGTTTAATGAGAAGACACCTGGTTTGTTCATGCATAATTCATGCAAATATCCACAGTTTTAAAACGGGGAAACGTGCATTTTAGTCGGCATTATCCGATATTCCATTTGGAAGCATAGAAACGTAGTTGTTGGAATGTTTTTAGTTTGAAATTTACTGTTAATGAATATGGAAAAACTGATACCAGTAGTGATTCTGATTGTTTGTGTTACCCAAATTAAGGCCAGATTGTACGCTGACGGTTGCCAGGTAAGAAAAGTTCTAACTCTCTATAATTAAATGATAACTGGAAGGGAAACAGTAGCTCCCAAAAAAATCGATTCTAACACTGCGTGACGATAGGTTAAAACATTTCGTTAAATTCTTTGATTTTTTTGGAAGGTTTCAAAAAGCCTCAACCAACTTTTGTTCAATATGAATCATATCATAAGATATGAGTTCGAGTTAATAATTTTGGGTGTCATCAGTGCGTTCAAAATTCTTGGATACGGACGAAAAATTAAAGCTAGCAAAGTATTGCCTGCTTACAATTTTAAAACCATTAAACTAACTTTGTCGAATTATTAGGGGCACAAATCAACAGTGTTGAGTTATTAATAGCCACCCCAGCTTCTCAGCCGTCTATTATAGCCCTCCTATTTTTTTTTACTTCGCACTAATTTTTTTCGCTTTACCTTAGTTCACAGCTTGTTCAACATTTTGCGTGAAATATTTTGGAGTTCTCTAGGCTATTTTCACTCTTTTCTCATTGCGCCTAAAGTGTGTTTAGACAGCAGTTGCTCAGCAAAGCAATTCAAAGTGAACAGAGCCAGTATCGAAAAATGATCAGCACGTTCAGCTCCAAAATGACATCAAAATAGCTCACACCTTAAAATCGTTTGTAAACAAAACAATTTTTTTCATTTGTTTTTTTTTCAATTCCAATTTTGGTTTGGGAAACAACAGCGGCTACTTTTCGGCAATCTGCTGGGTATGTCTGACTTTCGCAGACGGAATGAAAACCGTTTTCAACTAAGTTAATTGAATTAAATTCACAAAGAGGAAAAAGTAACACAATATTTTACAATAGAATTTAGAGATTTACAGGAGAGATCTGAATAGTAGATCAAAATGTTGCTTTGAATTCAGTGATCAAAACAAGCCAAAAGAGTCTTTTGTATGTAAAACCATTATCAGTGCGAAGAAATCAACATAGAATTCTAACCATAGCATCATGATTTATAGTAGGGTTCGTAAGGGTCACCAATTAGGTTTTGCTTCTAAAAGTTTTTCGCGAGGGATACTTTAATTAGTATGTATTTGATTTTTTCTATGATTTCGTACACACTTTTGATGATATCAAAATCATTCAATTCCTGCTAGACATATTTTACATCAACTAATCTCACTCTAATAATAAATTATAACTAGCCTGCTTTGTATATGTAATTTTTAAACAAAACTTGAAAATAACGTAACACGTTTTCCGCATAGCCAGTGTCTATTGGTAGGTGCATTCGTGCCTGGACACAATGTTGACTGTGAACATGATGTCTTGTCTCCTCTGTTTGACCCGATAAGGAAGTGATTTTAAACAATCTTCTGCTGCCAATTGAAAAGTTGCATCTTGACATCGGAGAAAACTCATGCGTCGGGATGCTACTATGATGTCGTCAAACCGAACCCGTTTGAAGTTGCGACCACCTTTCTTTGTTCAATTAGACAACCAATGACCGTCCCCACTTCTGGTGAACCCCTGTCTCAGTATGAAGTTCGCCAGCTCCTTGTATGAGTTGTCAGCAGCCTTTTTCAAACCATAAATTGGTTTACTTAGTCGGCATAATAACTTCTCTCTATTTGATCCGAGTTTCGAAATTTCCTGCGGCTGTTCCAGTTACACCTCTTCCTCTATTGGAGATTGTAGGTAAGCCGTCTTGATACCAATCTAGTGCATCACATGGCCCCGTTTAGCTGATAGTTGAAGTAGAATCCCAAATGTCTCCAGCCTACAGATAGGCATAAAAGTCTCAAAATAGTCCAGTCTTTCCGCTTGTTTGAAGTTTTTTGCCAGATAGCGTTCTTTGTTTTCGTCAACTGGACCACCAGGTCCGAATTTTACTTCTTAAACCCATTTGCTGGGGATTACGTCTCTGTCTGTAGGTGGTCTCACTAGATCCCAAGTTTTGTCTTGGAGAGCCTGGACATCGATCTTCATTGCCGGTTGCCACTGGCACCAATCATCTTTCTTGGCTTCATAGCCTGTCCTGATTTCCACATAGTCTCACTCAGTCACAAAGGGATTAGCCACGTAGAACAATCCTTGCTAGTGTCGCTCATCTGGGCTCAGACCATTAAAGCCAACAGTCTCTGTGGCTGAACAATTTTCAGTGTCACTGTCATCCATTGACTCTGAGTCTTTTCGTCTCCCTCCTGTTGCAGTAGAATCTTCATCTATTATTGCTTTCTCAGCAGATAGTAAAAATAGCAGAAACTAAAATTCCTAAAATTCATTTGAAATTCTACGTGTCTTAAGCAATGGCTAAATTAAACTTAACAATGACTACCATGTCTACTTTGCCAATATTGATAATAATAAAATTTCTTCTTCATCGGTCGAAGTAGGATGCATTTTTTGTAATGCTATTTCAATTTCCATGTCAATAGATAAAAAAGATAGCTATCATTTACTTCATTTCATGGTTTTTTAGTTATTAGTCCGTTTCTGGCTCTTAAAGAAAAATGCGCAAACAAATTTTGCTAACGTTAAAGAAAAAGTTACTTCGATTTGTTTTAAATTTTGATGTTCCTCTACACAATCAATTTTGCTAGCGTTAGATGAAAAACCAATTGTGCAGGTTAATTGTGACTGTATTTTTTTCGTATTGGTTGAAAGGGCAATATAGGCAGTGATTATTTGTCGATTATGTAGCATTTCGAAAAGGGTTTATAGCATTTCCTCATCTAGAAAATACTCTATTGCAATTCAGCAAAATTTGGGTCAGTGGTGCTCTTAAGACATGCGCGGCCATTCGGTGCGGCCGCAAAGTTCAATCGTGCTTTTGCACGTTTTTCAAAATTCAAATCTAACAAGCTTTTGTGGCGTTTGCGTCAGACGCTTTTCGTGTAGAATGTTATGGTTGTAGCTTTTTTCTTTTCAACCCAGTTTTTCTGTATGTGTTGAAAGTGTAGTTTGTTTGCAAGAGAGTTCTGGCGTGACTCAGCTCCTTTTGAACCAAATTAAATCTGTTCAATTCGTCTGCTAAGGTTGATCACGTTTCTTTTGTATAAAGATTAAAAGTAAAACTTGACCAGTCCAAGCCGGCAGGATTTGAAAATTCCGTCGGCACAGTGACAGTTATCGGTCAGCTCGAGATCCTGCTGTGTAATCGCCACTTCATGTTTTAATATAATTTTATGATGGCAATAGTGCTCAGTGGAAAATTTCTATCAGTTATAGTCTCGCCCACGTTGTTCAGAACAAAAGATACATTTCTGCGCTGACTCAACTATCTGAATCATCGGGTTGCAACATCCTTCCATTAGTTGCGAGTAAGCTGTTGAGACCACTTAAATCCCTGACATTTGGAAGCATTATTGATAAGGGCTTGCTGTTCCTGCTTCACTGAAATTGACGTTTCAGATATCTTTGACAACTAAAAATTGGAGAGCGAAAAAGAAAACTTGTGTAAAAACAAAACTGGCGCAAAATTTTTCTGTTCCGTCAAAACATAGTGTACCACAATCATTGTGATGTCTTAAAAGTTTGTTCATGTATGTTTTTGGATCCTGTCGAAGGATCCCCGCAAATGTACTCTTTGATAAAAAGATAAATGAGCAGCTGGAAAATTGCTTCTTTTATGTTGAGTGCTGTTTTGGCTTGCTTGAAGCTGCGTGGAGTGGTAGTTGACGGGCAGTATAAACCCGGACTTGAGTCTCAGAGCTTTTCAGCGCTGAAACAGCTCATTTCAAGAGTAAAAACACATTTCAAGAGTTGTTGGCGGGAGTTAAGTTGAACATATTATTTTTCATGACGTAAATTTTATTCAAAATCAGACTGTCCAGTGTAAGCTGTGACATGAACAAAGTACTGGCCATCCTAAAAAACAGAATGTCTTTAGACTGATTCAGCGCTGATTTGCTCTGTCACCAATCTCCGGAAATCACTTTCCATTGTCTGGGGCTTTGAGCCAGGCCGGTTTTGAGTCTCATACATCATCTATTGAGTGAGAGGATTTGGAAAAGATTGTACAGAAGGGTAGGGCATTAGTTCCACAGACTAGGATGGTGGCCTTAATTGTAACCAATTAAAAACTTGAGAATCGTCTCGAAAAATATATCCCGTTATATAGTGTTGCCAGGGGATAAATATATGGAAATGTGTCAGCAGATTTTTGTTTGATCAGAACGTGCCTCTTATGTCTCTCAGACGACACCCCACATCACCGAAGTATAGGTAGCACAAAAGTTGGAAGGGTTAGTTTTCCCGAGATTCTCAGGGAATGATATATAATATGGCCCAAAAGCAGACTCTCCCTCCTTGGTGCGTCATTATGAAAATTCTGACATTGAAAATGTGGACAGCATAAAAATGAAAATAAGTTGCACGAACGGAAATAAGTCGACCGATAAGAGATCGGCTTGAACTTGACTGCCTAATCAGAGGTGGAACTCCATTTATCAAAAATGAAAGCCAAATTTGCCATGACGGAAGTTAGTTCTGAAGAAATAACAAAATGGATTGTATTATAAGGAAAACACGTACTTGTGTGACGCGGGCAACAACGAACTTTGTAACGCAAATGCTGGTCAATGTGAGTGCGAGGAGAACTTCTTCGCTGTGGACGCAGTTTGTGCACCCAATGGACGACCGGGAGACCTGTGTAGGGAAGGGACAATTGGGAGCAACGGAAGATGTAACTGTTTTTATGGCTACACCAGGATGACCGACAACACCTGTGGACTATGTCTGGTTGGTCAATAATAATAATAATAATAATCAATTGTTTACCATGGAATAAAATCCCATTTCAGGGTGAATCTTCAAAAAAAACATAAGTAAGTAAAAGTAAGTAAAATTTTGGGGGATCCAAATAATCTGTACTAATATCTGTGTGTGAATACGTGTGGTGGGGGGGGGGGGGGGTGTTGGCATCAGACAAGAGCAAATCCTGAATTTCAAATACAAAATCGTAGTGTTACTGGTTGTATGTACCAACCCATACCCATACTCCGGTGACTTTCGGATGTAGGATTCTACCAGTCAAAATCAAAAATGCTAGCGGGAGAAAATTTTTGTCGCGGCCAAATATGATGATTTATTGCATTACAATGGGATGGTGATCTTTGTCAAAGGTCTTTTACAGTTCAGGCGGATAAAAACTTGCTCAGCGCATTTTTCAAAAAATAGATTTTATCTAAAAATTGTTGAAGCTCAGCTTTCACAACATGCATAGGAATTTACATCAGCATCTGAGATAAGGAAAACTCTTTTGGATTGCTCATTAGTCATCGTAATAGTCCCAGTTGTTTTTGTTTTAGTTACTAGTTGAACCATAGTCACGTGAGGTGGAGAAAAGGGGGAAATAACATTAGCAATTCAATGCAGACTCAACAGTACTAGCCTTAGCAAACGGCTTTCTGCATATACATCAGCAAAATATTGAAAATAAGCTGACTTGGGCAGCAATTAACGTGTTACTGTATCTTGCGTTTATAATGTTCTTGAGTAGTAAATTGTTATTGTGTCTTGTTTTGAAAGTTATTCTTGAACACTAAATTATTTGTTAGTTTGTCTTGTATCTACAAATTATTGTAGCTGCAATTCAACTGTTACGATCCCCGGCTGCCGGTATTTCAACTCGTTAGTACAAAATGCAAAACTAACATAAGTTTAAGGATAATTATCTGTCTTCGATTTGTTTTTCTATCGGAATTCTACTGATATAAATATAGAGATCCCATATTGTATGATCTGTAGCAATCCAGTCCGATTCGAGATTGAAAAACTCAGAATGGCAAGTAGTCAAACGATTTGTAATGCAACGATAAGAAAACAGCGGATAACCAGTTACAAAAGCGAACTGCAAAAACTAAATATCCGAAAAGATTTTGAACCGCTGAAACGAACAGGGTGCTTTAAAGCTTTCCTCGTTGCAACCGATTGGGAGAGCAGCCGTTACATTTGGTCCACCAACCCGGACAGTGGAAATCAAACTGCAGTTCAATTCATTGAACAGATTACAAAGCGAAAATCTTTGTTTCCGAGACTATCAATAAGGAAACAAGGTACTGCCTGAATTACAAAACAAAATGACTGAGTCATGGAGTTGCAACAACCTGGAAAAGCAGCAGATTCAGAGCTGCTTGGAGCAATTTCGAGCATAAACGAAAGTAGGCTACGACATATTTCAAAACGGGGATGGGCCTAGCAAGTTCAGTACAGTCTCTCAACAGATTCAAGCTATTGACAACCACCGTCAACAACATTCTGCAGAACGATGTGATTCGTATTCATTTTGCAATCATTAATTAGAACAACAAAAATTCTTCAGCAACTGGAATAACGATTGGTTACCATATCTTCACGGACAGAAAAGTACGTCAAACCAACAAAGTAATTCAATTGTTTTCGCGTCTGAAGCAGAGCCGTCAGAAGTTGAAGCATTGCCGACAGATCAAAAGCGTTGTATCTCAGATAGAAATGACAACACAAGCCAAGCGACAGTAGACACCGTTAAACAATCAAGATATAGAGAACGTTTCGGAAACATCTTCACCGAAACGAGGGATTGAAGAAAAAATGAGAGATTTCGAAAAAAAGAATTTGAAACAAAGTTGCAACTTGAAAGAACGCAATTAGAAAAAAGGAAGCTTGATCAGGAAATTCAGATGAAAGAACGTGAGATGCAGCGTCAGCTTTGGGAAAGAGAGCGAGCGCTAGACCGCAAATTGCAAATCACAGCGTTGGAGAAGGATCTTTTACGTTCTCAATCAACAAATGTTCATGACAAGTTGCCTTTCAATTGGACCTTAAAAAAAGAGAGAAATGTCCCGGAATTGGCCCATACGATGAGCAAAATAAAATCCGACCAAAAACCAGCTTTGATGTCAGCCCTGAACGGATTGAAGATAGGAATTTTTCAAGGCATCTTAACTCTCAGGACTGTTCACCAAATGTTGAAGATCGGAATGCTTTGCACAAAGTAGGTATGCCGAAAACGATCGTAAAACCAAACAGTAGCAATTTGCCAAAGTTGAAGTTGAATAGTCATCACAGTGGCCTAAGGAGTCTAGCATCTTTATCAGCAACAGCGGATAACTCCACAATTCCCGATTCATAGCAAATAAGCCACTTGAAGAAGCAAAATCCGCAAGTTCGTGAGCGGGATATTCCTGAAACTTTTACAGCGCTGCCCTGAGCATTCTATAAACAAAGTTTGGAAGATCGCTTGTAATCATAGATGTGCAGCCAGAGAGCATTCAAAAAGCAAATCAAAGGAAGCCTCACGACTCAGCAATCCTGATTCAGTTTAAAGTTTTTCTCTGACTTTGTGAACGTGCTCAAAAAGTACAGAGAAATTGGTGATCTATAATCAAGTTCGACGTTGTATGCGGCAGTCGACAAGCTACCACAGATACTCAAAGAAAAATGATGGTTCTAAGTTGATGACAGAGACGAAGACTGGCCTGATCTAATAATTTTTGAAGAGTTGCATTTGTGCATGAAGAATACCCCGCGTTTAAAATTGAGCGGAAACAGGAAGACATGTGCGATACAAAAGGAGAAAACTGATTCTCGAAGACATCGAATTTCAGTGCGATTTCCAACGTAAAGGAAACAAAACCAACCAGAAGCGATCAATGTTCGATTGCGGATGGAACTCGTCGTTATTGTAACTGTCCATTATTCAAGAACATGAATGTTAACGATCGATATGTAGCAGCGACGAAGCAACGCTTGTGTTATGGATGGCTGGAAAAAGGACATGCAATCAAAGGTTGCAAAGTCAGCACGTAGGGCAGAAATGGTTGTACCAAAAAGCACAAGAGATTCCTACACTCAGAAAATCAAACGGTTGAGGGCAATCACGCAGTAGGCAACGGTTTTACAAGTTTTTTCAAATAGTTCCGGTCTCCATCCAGAGTGGCAGTAATCAAATAAACACATATGTTTCCGTCGATAAAGGCGTCATTCATTGATCAAATCATTCAAGAGAACTTGCAAGCCCAAGGGAGCGATGTTACGCCTAATAAAGCGGTAATACAAGGAAAAGATCTGAAGACCGAAAAAGTTCCTGCAAAAAAGGGAATGCATTCACGGGTGCACTCGCTCGATGCGTTTGTACACCCGTCAAATTCATTGGGAAACACAAACTATGACTACAACAAAGCACTTGAGTGAGCTTCCAAACAGATATTTCAATTTGATGGAACTTGGCATCTTTATAGGCCAAGACGCCTAAGAACAACAAAAGGCGTTAGACTAAAAGACAGGAACAAGAAGTGAACTTGTCGCTGTCCTGACGGAAATAGGGGTACTCAGTGGACACATGAAGAGCAAGAAAAGACAAATTATTTTGCATTTCAACAGCACAGAGGGCGTGAAAGTGGCAGAGAACATCCAATTCTTGTGGGACATTGAAACCCATGCTTCCAAAATCAACATTTTCAGTCAGTCAAAGAAAGAGCAGCAAGCTACAAAGTTCTCAGAGACAACTACAAAGTTTACAGACGAGCTGTGCGAAGTGGACATGCTCTGAAGTGTCCCAGAAACCAATCTTTCGAAGAACGATCGTTCAGCGCTGGTCAGCTCTACTCACTGGAACAAAGACCCCAACCAGATTCAAATTTAAAGTAATTGTCTCAACAGTCGATTGATACAGATGTTGATAAAAGATTCGCGAAGATCTTTGCTAAATTTGAAGTCATAGGCAATTTCGGAAAGGAACAGTAATTGCCACACCCCCCTTTAGTGAACCCAAACAAGACTGGTAAATTTTGCCGTGTTTGCAACGCTGCAGCAAAATACAAAGATGTATGCCTGATTGACAAGTTGTTAGCCGGACCCGATCTACTACGACCAATAACCCTAACTGCGGAAATTGTTATTATTTTTCTGTAAATGCAAGCTCCTGAACGAGCTGCCTCAGACACCTTTGGCGACCAACACTGAACGAATCAGTGCAAACTGACAAGTATCAGCGTCAAATTTTTGGTGCAAAGAGTTAAACAACTTGTGCAAACTACGCTCTGAAGCGAGTGGCCATCGAACACGAGGACGAGTCCCCAATTGCAGCACAGGCAATCCAGATCATTTTCTAATTGGACAATTTCATCAAGTCAGTCGACACTCTTGAAGAGGCGGTCAATGTTTTAAGCAACGACAGCCTCTTTTGTCGAAATATGGATTCAACTAAAAATGCATCACTCGGCAAAAGAAAGCAGTTGGATGTAGAACCCAGTAAACTGTCGACTTCAGTGGACTCTTACGGAAGATAGTTTGCAGGTTAGCAGAGGTACTAGCAAAAAAGTTGAAAACCTAATCACCCAGAGGAAGATTTTGTCTATAGTTTCTTCATTTCTTGATCTTCTTGAACTTCTTGGAACATTATTGGAACAACTCGGTAGACCCTAACTAGGAAGAGAAATTTCTGAAATGGAAGCACCAGCTTCCAGAAGTTGCAGAGACCAGCATCAATAGAAGATACTTCAAGACAACCAAGATCAAAGTGGAACTTCAAGTCTTTCCGGACTCCTCGGAAGGCTCAACTTTTGCGGTGACATATCTGTGTCCGTAGCCCCACGAATAATCAACAGACTTAGCATTTATAGTCGGAAAATACTAAGTAGCACCGGTGCAACACCTTTCGATACCACGTTTGGAACTACAAGCGGCAGTCATGGCAGTGAGAATGAAAGACACTGCCATGACTGCCGCTTGTAGTTCCAAACGTGGTATCGAAAGGTGTTGCACCGGTGCTACTCAGTATTTTCCGACTATAAATGCTAAGTCTGTTGAAGTTTCAAAGTTTCAATATTTGGTCAGACTCAACTGGGTACACAGCTCTCACTGCAATGGCCTTAGCAAACGGCGTTCTT
>NC_134475.1:29602722-29703965 GCF_964194025.1 Convolutriloba macropyga
ATGTTCTATTTAAATAAATATCTTGAGCATAAAAAAGATTAATATCCTAACGGATGATTTATTAAAAGGAATAGCTGAAACTAACTGGATTTCCTGGTTATCATATGTTACAGTCACTATTGGGAACTTATTAAGGATATAAAAATTATATGACTCCAGACACTATGATAAAACAACTAGTCTTGTACCTACTGCTACAAGTAGTATAATAAATAGAATTATTACGGTAATTAATGACAGAATTTTTGGTTGTTGCAAAGACAGCGTCGATGATATTGATAATATTTAAAATAGTTATAATCATAATAATAGTGATAGTGATCTGCGAACCAGTTTCGCTGATAATGATAATGATAAAAACAAAAAACCCAGGCGAGCATATAAGCGAATATTTAAAGGAAGACCTAATAGGCAAACTAAAGGATCAATATATAAACAAAAAGACAAAGGTTTTAAATAAAAAAGACTATGAATAAGGATGATAGATTAAGTAACTATAAATTGGGTATTCAGCTACTCAGTACTATTTGTGTTGATTGTCAAAATGACTTTTTGATTGACAGTTAAAATTACTGTCATAATAAAGTTATTGATGAAGTTAATGTTATTAGCAATGGGAACGAAAAAACCAATAATAAGGATAAAGTCAATGATAAACTCAATGACAATGAAAAAATCAATAATAATAATAATAATAATAATAATAATAATAATAATAATAATAATAATAATAATAATAATAATAATAATAATAATAATAATAATAATAACAGTAAAGTCAATAATATTGATGAATCCAATATAGAAAATATTAAAACATGTGATAAATTTTACAATACTAAAACCCAAGCAGTTTTTGATAAAAATTAAAGTACCTTTAAACAATTTTTGGCAGAAAAAATTAATTGTAAATAGTAAACATTTTTCTTCACAGATTTTCACAAAAGAAATTCAAAATTTATCGTAAACTAGCTTGGTAAACTATCTTTGTAAAATATCTTGATTTCAGCCTACAACAAACTATTTTTTTATATGGTAAATTATATTTAAAAAAATATCTTAACTGAATTTTTGAAAACTAAACAAAAGAACAATATAAAATAGCCATAGATCCAATCGATGATAAAATTTAAAAGATTGTTATGGATCATATAAATTCTATGGCAGTTAGATCTTTTTTTATGAGAAAATTAATAAAATTTATCACTTTTCCTAATGTTCTGGAAATAGTTGTATACACATTAATAGTAATAGAGATTGTAATAGCAGTTAGTGCATTTTTTATAAGGAAACTAAAAAAAAATTATAGTATTTTTTTAAATACACAATATATATATATATATATATATATATATATATATATTTATATATATATATATATATATATATATATATATATATATATATATATATATATATATACAAATATATTCCAAAAAATGTATGTTTAGTAGGTGTTGGTGTGACAATTGCATGACATCGAAACTTATTCAGAAATGAAAGAATGTATCTATTTCCAGACATCGTGCCTATTGTCCGACGGTACTTGGTTTTTTAATTGTAGTGGATACTTTTGCATTTAAGAACTTGTAGGCTATTACAGTAGTCGCTATATTTGTTCCGACCCCTCTTGAGGGGGAGGAACTATATACTCAAATGGGTTTTTTTTTGTTCAGTCAATTTTGGCCGATCGATATATTCATCGTAGAGATTTGAGACTGGTATCATTAGAAAGCTTGACCTAGGTAGAATATGGAATAAAAAAAATTTTATTGATTTTCGTTTTTTACCTCGAGATATCGAGGTTTAAACTTTCGAGAAAATAAAGTGAATTCCGTTGATTTTATTCACCTTTTTTCGGAATTTTTTGCTGAAATTTAATAAAATTTTTACAAAATGTTGTTGATTTTATATTTAAAGACAAAAAATATTGTCGCCTAATTTTATTGATGTTTTTGTCACAAATTCCGGCTAAATATTTCACAAAATTCAGACTTTTTCATCAAAAACAGCACGAAATAAATTCCTTCAGTCCACTCTGATTAAATTTGCAGGAAGTGCGCACCCAAACACAACTAACACAGTCTTTGTAGACTGAAAACGGGGTTAATTCTTCTTCAACTTCGGTTAAGAGTGCTCTCTAATTAAAAACTTTGCCGATTTTTGCTACATTTTTTTGTTAATTATCAAAAACGCAGCCTTTATTTTTGATTTTTTAACCCACAAAATATCTATATCAAAATGACATTCGAAAAATTAATTATTCCTAATGGACAATCAGCATTAGTAGGACATGTTTTGTACCAATCTTGGACCGTTACAATCAAAAAATAATTCGGATTGTCATCAGTCTGTTTTTTAAACAAAAAATTCAATCTTTTTTTTATTAATTAAATAACAAAACATTTCAAATCAAAGCTCACTAGTATTAGGTCAAACTGGCTTCCTAATTAGCTCCAAAATAATTTATCTAAATGATTGCTTGAAAGCTTGTGGTCGTTTTGACTTTTAAAACGTTTGATTTTTAAATAAAAAAATGGCTAGTTGAAATTTGCCTACATTTTTCTCTTAATATAGTCAACTTGTAGCCTAATGTCGGCTATCAAAGAGTGCTCCGTCGTTCTACTGATTTAAAAATCAGTTTTCATTTTGTTTTTACGCTTTAAGAAGTGGTATTCTGACTTTGATACTACTAAATTTCACAATTTTATTTAATTTTTAGGTATTTGCCCATTTTTCATGTTTTCTAGTTTTCTCAAATTATCACGTTATTGGCAGTTCATATATCACATTATTCGCGTTCAATCAAAATAGCGCACAATTGATAATACTTAAACTCTTAAAGATATAGATTGTGGTTTTTTACCGCTTCGACAATACATTCTCGAAGAATTTAATTGAGTTTTTAAATTTTCTCTTTAACGGTCGTTTTTACTTTGTCTTTTTTTGTCTTTTAGTCGTATTTAATGTCCTTTACAATGACCCGGTTTGATTGGCTTTTCATGGGAATAGATGAGCCAGTTTTCTGATAATAGTAGATAGCTAATGGCTTTCATGACTTTGAAAACAATTGTTTTTCAAACTTACAAACAAAAACTCTTTGTTTTCTCTTTTTTGGTTCCTTTATTGTCTGTTTGTTACCTTGTCTCGTTAATTAAAGGTTAAAGATGACATTATTGTTGTCTAGGGAATATGTTGGAAAGGATTGATGTCTTAAAATCTAATATTTTTAAAGAATTCGTTATGACATTACTGGCTTCGAAACGGGTTTTTCACAAAAGAAAGTAAAATAGTTTTTGATTTTTGTCATATTTGACGTCCTTTTTCTAGACGTAAGACACATTCTGGATAATTACAGGTTTCAAGGGCTTCCTTTGGAAGAATAAATGAACCAATTTTTTTCTTTTGTAATTAATGGGCTTCATATCTTTGGAAGTAATTTTTTTTTCGAAAATATTGCTTTTTTTCTTTTTTGTTCTAATTGTTACCTATTTTCCTTATTGAGAGGCCACATAATACATTTCAAGGTAAGGTGTTAAAGGGGATTGGTGTCACAAAATTTAATGTTTTTAAAAAATTCGTTATGACTTTACTGGCTTCCACTCGGGTTTTTCACAAAAAAAAGTAATTGAATTTTTGATTTTTGTCATATTTGACGGTTTTTTTTGTAAACGTAAAACATATGCTGGAAAATTGCAGGACTCAAGGGCTTCCTTTGGAAGAATGGACGAACCTATTCAGTTTTTCATTTTGTAATTAATGGCTTTCATGTCTTTGGAAATAAATTTTTTTTCGAAATAAAGAACAAGTATTACATAATTTTGCATTTTTTTTGTTGTAATTTACCTAGTTTCATTAATGAGCGGTCACATAATACATTATCTGTGTTCGACGAAGGTGCAATCGAACATATTTTGAGGGACAAGTTTTAATTGATTTTTTGCTTGTTGTCTATTTGTTTATCGACATTATTAATTCCCTTATTTGTTTATTAAAATCGACAGTTCTTAATTCCCTTCTATAGAAGCATTGGTAATTGTAAACTTATGGGATATTTTCGTTGATTACTAATGGTTTTCATTGCTTTGAAATTAATCGTTTTTTTTTAATTTCAGCGAATTTTCTAACTTGAAAGTTGTTCTTTTTTGTCTAATTGTTACCAAGCCTTATTATGAACTGGTGAAAAACCATTTTTTTTCTGATGAATTACAATTTATTTTGTTTAGTTTGTTTTATCTGACGCTATTTTGACTTTGTTAATAAGTTTCGTTTTTTAAAACAGACATAAATTTTTTTATGTATTAATGTTTGTTGTTGTTGTTTGATTTTGCCGTTCGTCTTCGCTCAACTTCTTAATATCGGCATATCTCATCAATCGAAAGCATCTTTTTTTAATCCACTGACTTATTTGCTTTGGAGGCTATCTTTTCGTTCGTACCCCAGTTTTTTTGAAAAATACTTGAATTTTTTTTGTTTTTCTATCTGTTCCTCATTTGGTAGACAATTATGCCGAAATTGTGGATGAGCGGGGTCGGAACCTTATGTGCGATTGCACATTACCGAGCCTCCTTGTTTTAATATACGTTTAACCAAAAATCAGGCGTCAATAAAAAATATTTGTATTAGCTTTTTGCAGTTATTTGATTTGTATAGGGTTCTATCAATTTGTTGATAATCAAAATAAAAATAAGATGATATTGTTGGCTGTCAGATACACAATGTAAAAAAACATTGCTTTTCCGTGATGAAAATTCCGGTACCTATTTTTGAGTATTCACTTTACGGAGAATAGTAAAGTAGATATCAACTGGCGCGACTGGTATCGACCACATTCTACAACAGCAAACGATCGGGCTGTTCTTGCAAGTTGTTACTACAGAAACTTTTTACACGTTGGAGTTCATCACATCATGAGCGTTGTGTGCATTCTAATTGGCTGAAGACATTTTAATGCTACATTGTTTGATTGAGTTGACAATTTTTAGGTTTGAGTATAAAACGGAGCAGACTGAACGGAAAAGTGAACCACCCAGGTCGATGTGTGCGTTAATGACCAGACTCATCCAGACGATAAAAGGCGGGTTTTTCGTAAGATAATCGTGAATACTGGTGAGATTAGCAGGAATGGTTGCACCGGTGCATGGCAACAAAAAACATGAGGTAAAAACAGCAGGTATGTAAAATGAGCTACAATCTGATCACGGCTGATTCTAATCAGCCCTGATAAGATTTTAGCTAGTTTTAATTACCTGCTCATTCTTACCTCGTGTTTGTGGTTTCCATGCACCGGTGCAACGATTCCTCAAACCCGCATTTCTGGTTTTTCCTGTTAGGAAAAATGATTTCATCTCAAATGCGCAAATCTTGCTAGGAGAGCTTACAATTACTTTTCTTTTCTATGTTTCTCGATAGGAAAATTTTCTTTGAAAATGTATCTCAATTTCTCAATTCCTAATGGGACATCTATTTTAAAAATTAGGCTCAGTTATTTCCTAATGAGAACCATGCTTCCACCCATATAGAACACTTAGCAGGATAACAAACGTTTTCCTTCAGGATTTGTAGAAACGTAACAAATAACGTAACAAAAATCTATGAAAAATTTAACCGAACTTTTTTTTAACGTGAAATAATGTTTTGATTCCCTCTAGCCTGTATCTCAAAGTTAAATTTACAAAAGTGTCCTTTTTGCTGCTGAAATCTAGTCAAATTTCTCTGGATAGCGTTTCCGAAATCTTGGTAATGATCAAATTGAGCTCTTTCATAAACAGATTTTAGACAGATTTTGAAATTAAAAACTCGTTCAACTATGCATATTCTAATATGGCCCTCGACCGTGTAATCAAAAATTAACTTTACCCGCCGTCCATTTTTAATTGTTTGACAATTAACGCACACCTCGAGCTGGACAGCGTTGATTTAGAAATATCCTTTTGCATACAAATGTTGTTGTTAGAGTTTCCAGAAAATATTCAGAAACTTTGTTAAAGTAATTTGTGAATTGAATTTTACTTTTTTACTTTTCAACCGTAAGAAATTTTTGAAGAATGACTTATTTGTAGAGAAAAGTATCAATTTTGTTGTAAATTGAAATAGAATAGGACAAATTCTCTGTACTCAAATCAGCCCTAAGCCTGCTAAGCGATTTATTAATAGTTCTATTTTACTGAATGGTTTTGCTTATATTATTGATACAATTAATTGAATCAATAATACTTAAGCAATGTCAGATAACGTAGCGAACATGAAATTGAGTATAGTTAATTATAAGCGGCGAAAGTGTGTGTATGCAGGCTCTTTAGAAAGCTCGCAATTAGG
The DNA here is from genome assembly GCF_964194025.1 of Convolutriloba macropyga. Taxonomy (NCBI): domain Eukaryota; kingdom Metazoa; phylum Xenacoelomorpha; order Acoela; family Convolutidae; genus Convolutriloba; species Convolutriloba macropyga. Next base: position 29,609,041 of record NC_134475.1, read on the forward strand.
ACAATCGAATTAAGATAATAACACCAAAGCTAAATTGAACAAATTTAAGTACTCTCTTGAAAGCAAACACATGGTGCTCCAAATTCTCATTCAAAACAAATATGCACAAAAGTAAGCAAAATTACAAACCGGATAAAGGCATAACGAATTGGTTGAGGTTGAATAATGAAAGGCTGTCAAGTTAGATTGATGAGACAAACAGGTGACGGTGAATTAGTAAATAATTGAATAAAAGCACAAGTCAAGGTTATTAAACAAAGTAGCTTAAACTAAATGGCCAGAGCAAAGCAAACTAGGAAAATTGTTCGTAAATTGAGAGGAAAAACTCAATCAAGTTCGTCAGGATCGGAGATTTCTGTGCCCGCATCACCTCTCTCGTCCTTATTTGAGCCCTCGCATGTAGAAGTTGGCACACCTGCACCAGCGCTGAAATGAAAAACAAGTAAAGAGAAAGCAAAACCGGCCCTAAAAAGAGCAAAACCAAGATGGCCGCTACTGGCGGAATAAATATAGAGGATATCCGGAAAAGGGACCCAAAAATGGCCTTGGCGGTGGAGAAAATGCTCGCTAGGGAGCAAGCCAAGACCCAGAAAAACTAAATTCTTATTGTATATATCTGTATTAAGTAAAATAAAAGTTTATTACCCGCTCGTTGATTTTTGCACTCCTTTATGTTTTCCAGCCAGTTTTAGATAATAAGGCTGTTCCCCACCCTCAGGATCATAGTACACATAAATGTTTAAACGACAATGGCGGGCGAATAATCGTAAGTCGGTAGTGTTTACGTACTCCACATCCTCGATTCCTCGGGTCAGGGGGGTTTTGCCAGGACAGTTAAATAAATGCTTGTTTGGTCCATTCCGTAAACTAACAAAAAATTGTTCAATTTTTCCAGCCTGAGTGCGATCTCCAGTGATAATGGTTGATAGACAGGAGGCCACGCAATTGAATTTCGGGTGGGCAACATCTAAAGTAACGGGATCATACTGTGCAGTATCAAACTCGGGACAACTAAAAACCCCAAGATTATAACTTCAATTTAGTCAGAGTGAATTTGGGATACAAGTGCATACCTTTCAAATAGCTCGTAGCAATGACGCTGCCCTTGTTCTAGGCCAAGCTCCCGGCAAACCCGATTTAGTTCCGCTTCGGATAGAAACTTCATAGGACCACGAGTACAGCGAAATAGAGTTTCACTGTCGCAATTGAGACACTCTTTTACGATTTTTCGGCACCACATTCGAAGGTCGCGGACACTAAATGTTTGTCGCACCATAGATTCCAGATTTTCTCTGGAGGGATGATCGTTTTTCTTGTGCAGTTCTGTAAGCTTATTTCTTGCGTTACCCCGGTGTAGAACCGTGAGCCCTGAACCCACTCGCAATAAAAGCCCTTTTGAAAGATAATAATTTTTGCATCGATTACGGAGTTTTTTCCTGTAAATCCACATAGAATTTCTCGGATAAAGACCAGATTTAAGATAATGAACGATTTCAAAGTAGATTTGACTAACCATTTCAACTGAAATTGTATATGACTCAATACTGTATGCAAAGTAAGACAGAATGAGTTAGTTGAGTAGAGTTTTGTTGACTTAAAGTAAATAAAAAGGCAGTTTATCAGTTTTCCAAATACCCTAGGGTAAAAAGTTGTCCGACCCCCCCCCCCCCCGGGATGTGAAGGAGTTATTGGTTGATAACTGGTCAATGATGATGGGAGGTACCCCTAGTGGTCCTCTATTGCGAGAATAATTTTCAGGCGAATCCGACCACCCACCCTCCAGCTATTAACACCGGAAGTAGTGTGATTTGAAGGTTTTTAGGTATTTTACTGTGAAATAAGATTTGAGTCAGAAATAAGGCGATTAATCAGTTGTAATGTCCTGCACGTATGAATTAACGTTTTTGCATGATCTTGGGAAGAGTTTAGGATGTAAAATGGCTATTTTTGAGTATATTGGTAATTATCACAGGAATGTAATTAGCACCTAAGTTGAAATAGTTTTTTTTCAAAAAGTTGACGTCGGATTGACCTGAAAATTGAGGGATAGACTAATTTGGGTACGAGGAATCCGATTTTAATGTCAGATTTGACCCCACACCAACTTGCACGGAACTAGCGCACGCCGGTGCTGCGGAACGTAGAATTTGAATTGCTCGTTGAGTATTGGTAGTAGCCCTATGATTTTTGAAGGGTTAGTGTAACTTTTCAGGGGCTTTCGATTGATGATATTTTCAATCCCAGATTCCGACCGGAAACCGGTGCTTCGGGACGACCCGAGTGCCGAAAACCGGAAATTGGCCTTTTTGAGCGGCCGAATGACTTTGAAATGGTTTTAATATGATAATCTGAGACAGTTAGTGACAAAAAATACCCACCCCGGCCAATTTTGACGAACTCGGATTTTTCGGGTTTCGGCACCCACGACTCGTTAAAAATTTTTAATTTGCAAATAACTCGCAACGGCTGATCCGTTGGTCAGGAAACTTGGCAGGCAAGTTGGTGGCACCCCATAGTTATTACAAAACTTTACCCGAAAACGTTTTGACCACTACTTCGCAAGGTATTAAGTTTGGAAATTTGGGGTCATCCGGGAGGTCGATGAAAAGTGTGCGCGGTCATTGCTCGTGTTCTATTAAGAGTTAGGTCATAAAAATTGGTGGGTAGGTGTAACTATGGAAGGAATTTCCGCGTCAATATTTATTTTTTTTACCAAATTGACCCTTCATCTTCGACTATTGACCTCTAATTGACCTCTAGAGTTCAAATTTTTGGGTTTTTGCGAAAGTTCGGTTTTTGACTAATTTTCGTATGGGGAATCGCACGGAATGCTGGGAAAAGCATACCAATACATTATTTTAGCTTTAGCGAGCATGAATTAGCGATATATTTACCCTTGGAGACCAATAGTCTTTGAATAACAAAAGCGACAAAATTGACTTGGCGCCAAATTTGTGTGCGCAAATAAGGGCGATAAGGACCGCTGACTTTGACGTTAATCTGTTTGTTTAGTGAAGGGAACCCCTCCTGCGGATGTATCAACCAGTCGTAATGACTTATGGTGTTTACTTAAGTTCTAAAAGTGTATTTAATTAAGATAAGATAAAGTTAGCCAAATAGAAAAAATCAATAGAAATGTAATCAGCTTATCGTGTATAAGTTGGAGAGAGAGAGAGAAAAAAATACTGAGCTAGTGAGCAGTTGGTTTAGTGGGACTAAACTTAAATTTGTCAGTAAAGCTGCAAGACCAGTTAGGAAACTTTGAGCAACTTGGTTAATTATATTGCGAGTGAATCACAATAAAATTTTGAACTTATCCAAAATTTTTTGCAGTTGAATTTGTCTCAAGTTGTTAGTTGATTGAGAGCTGCATCTCTTTACTGTGGATTCTACATTTGTGCTGCTGTTCTCGGTTCAATTTAACTTCTTTTGGGAAAGAGCGTTTTTAACAGCCTGCAAGAGTGGACGAGGGGAAAAACTCGGAAAAGAGACGAGGTAGCGCTTGCTTCATCATTTTCTTTTAAAAGTTCGGTATTGTTTATAATTAGGTTTGATCGATCTTCTGGGCAACAAACTCCCCTCATTGTTAGCCTAGTTAAAAATTCAGAAGATGACAGATAGTTTTAAGTCGTTTAAAAAATGAAATTGCCCAAAAGCGTAATTTCAATGTAAAACGACTTTAAGCTATTTGATTTAAACGAGTTACGTGAGAGTTCATCGAGAACTTGAATGCAGAAAGTAAGTTAAGATTATATTGAATACATTGAAATCAAATGTGAACAAAGTGTTACAGAATGCGGGAGTTACGTTTAATATAGAATAGCATCAACCGAAGAATATAATACAGCATAATAATACATGTGCGACAAGTTAATTTCATGTTAATATTTGACGCAATTGCAGAAATTGGTTGTCCCCAAAAAAACTCAATTTTTACACATAACATTTGAGCTCGTCAAGCCAGCTGAAAACAAATGGGAAAAGACATGACACCCATTTTTATTGACAATAGGTATCAAGTAGACAAAAAACAAAAAGGTGAATTTACCAAACACGTATAGACTTTTTGAAAACAATCAATGTCAAAGCCAAGAAAACCAATAGCTATCAACTGAAACCACAATTGCTGCCTCCTTAGCAAGCCATTTATACTGGTAAATGTCCAGAATGTAACACGACTACGAAAAGAGTAAATCAAAAATTCAATCATTTTTGCGAGAAAACGGTGGCGAAGCCGTTAAACTCATAGTCTTTTCACTGAAAAAGGTAGATACAATCGGTTTTGCCCTTTTTCAACGTCATTAATGTGATATGTAACTTCTCATTAATGCGATATGGTTACAAGACAGTAAAAAAGATCCTGAAAAATAGAAAATGCCCTAAAATGAAAAAGTTTGTTAAAACTCGGAGTGTTAGAGCCAAAAGCTAAGTTATAATAGATCAAACTGGAAAAAAAATCAAAATTGTTTTCCATTTGAAAAAGGATGAAGGCTACCCGTTAAGGTGACAAAAATTCGATGATGATTTCAACTAGAAAATGCAAAATAGATGAACTCGTAACTGTTTAAAAACCTATTCAACCTGTTATTAGTCAGACTAAAAACTACAGAATAGTAGCAAACTCATGCAGAATACTTAACTTCACAAAAAATAGCACTCAAACAAGGTGTTCAAACGAAAATGTAATATATGCTCATTGGCCCTCATTTTCAAGTTGAATTAATCTGTTGATAAATGAGCTCTGATTTGAAATCATTCTGGTAAGTTTATAGCATGAGAAAGCCAATAAAGTCAAAAATACTGACAACGAAGGACAGCGCCCCATTACAATCTAAAAAATTTTTAGATTGCAAAAATCCACGATTGAACCAAAACTAATGTTTTAATACAATCAAAATGATTGAAAAATTACAAAAACGTAATAAAATATCTATTTTGAACAAAGAAAGCCTAGTTTGACAAAAGCAGGCTTGACTGAAATTGGGACGAAGAAAAAGTAAAAACATTTTAAAAACGACAGAATCAAAATAAAATCGGAATCTATGTTCAATGCAAAAACCAAAAGATGAGACTGAAACTGGCCCGGCAAGTCCCCGGCTGCTGAAAAAATTAGTTTTTCAATTAATTGCATAGTAAATATTGTGCGCAACAAAATCTACGATAAAATATTTAAATTAAATGATGCTTTAATTATAAGAATCAAATTAAATTAGTTAATTTCTGCTAAACTTAGGGTTCCAGAACACGTTCTCTAGAACCTGAGTGAAAAGTAGACTTTTAACTGGAGAGTAAACGAGCAATGTGTCAGCAGTTTTCATTTCCTCGCCAGCGTGAGTATGGACAAACTGAGCTACAGACGCATATTTGTTGCCAATTACAGAAATGCAAAAATACTGAATTTTCCGATGTTTTACCCGAAAAAGTCGATTAAAACAATTCAACAACTCTCTTTTTTCTTTAAAAGCAAAACAAATAGGAGACTTGCTTATTTTTTTTTATTTTCAGCTAATTTGACCAAAAATCCATTAATAATAAGAAAAATGTGAGACAAATAAAGAAAGTGAGGCTAGCGTTCAGGAAACTTTACAACCCCGCAACTCTCCTGAAAGTTTTCTATTCTGACATTATACGCTTGACAAGATTTATGCTCGAGAGAAAAGCAAGATATAATTGTAATATTAAGCTAAAAATTTTGCTGAATCAGCATAGCTTTGGTGCAACGATAGCAGGCTTGGGCGCGGTTCTGGAGATGGTAGGAGCAAATCCTCCAAGCTCCTTTAGCAGTATATGGAGTTAGATAAAACCACAGGTGAATTGTTACATAAATTAATTGCAGACTGTGGTTTTAAGCTAGGAAATAATGCCATCGCTAACTTGAGCACAATTTTGTGGACCTACGTATCCGGTTGTTGTCAGTGTTTTTGTCGCTCTTTGGATAGCGCTAATTGCACCCGCTATTTTTAGTGAACAATGGAGAAATCGTTAATTAGACGCGGTCTAGAATCCACGCCGTGTTGGTGCAGCAACATTACATTGCAAAAACATTTTTTGCCCAATTCATGGACTTTGAGGCTTTGAGTATGACATTAAAAGAAGCATAAAGTATCCTGAAATTAATTTCTAGAATTTTTTAATGATATGATAATACAATTTGTTCAAGAGCCATTTATTGACAAAAACTAATTTGCAATATCGTGCGTCTTGTTTTTTAATCCGCAATTAGTAAGGCAGGGGCTTTCTCGCAATTCGTTTACAAACTATGTTTTTTTCAATTACGTCTAATAGATACGTTGACGTGAAAATCGGTTGCAAAGATGAATGAATTCACTCAAGCAAAAGCACTTTTTTGTAACATTATGATATCTGTCGAATATCTTTTTATAAAAATGTGGAATTTGTTGTTAATTTTGCGGGTTTAAGTTCTAATATTTTTACAAATATGCTGTTTTAAGGTATTAAAATGGCTCTCAACAAATGTATGAGCAATGAGTGCAAAAATTGGTACGGTAAAATAGATTAAAAGAAAATGTGCAATCTAATAAACTTGCCAAAAATTGTTTTTATTTTAAGAAGAGTTTACCTAAATTTTCTTTTGAGCAAATATCGTTAGATTTACATCAAAATTATGTGGTCATCTACATTTGGCTTTCGAAAAACTTAAGAAAAAATTATGCTTTATAAGTTTTTTAGCACAATTTTTTTTAATTTCGTGAAAATTTAATTGAAGGGCAACAATGAAAAACTTTTAAGAAATTAAAGGGAAATGATGTCGGTATTTTTCAATTTTCAACTATTAATCTTTTCACCTCAAAAACATATTTTATATTTGTTTTGTTCGTGGAAACTTCTCTTACTTGATATGATTTTGTTTGAGTTAGATGAGGACTCAAGTCTTCTTGTTTTCCCATTGCCTCTTGGTTGATTATAATGTTGCCTATTGATATCGACGAATACGATCTTCATGTATATATTAAAATCCAAAATTTTGCCTATGCATTTCAGTAATTCGAGCTTCTCATTCACAGTAATACCAAGTAGTAGTTTTGTATTGCAGCGAAAATCATCGAGATCGAAACATTTGCACTAAATCAGGACTATGAATTACCATTTCTTTTGTTATTGCGTGAAATAAAAATTTCCGGGAGCCAGTTAGTTTTTTTCTCCGAATGAGAACAACGATATTTTTTATTCAACTTATTGATTCAGAGAAGGAAGCCACAATCATTACACGTTCAAGCGCACAAGACAAAGAACTGTAAACTAAGGCATTAGTTTATCTTCGGTGTGTTTAATTCTTCGGTGTGTTCAAATTCTCATATCAATGCAAAATTTTCAATGCCTCAATTTTATGCAAATGTTACTCATATTGAAATTGGAAGTAAGCTGAAACACAATTTTTTTAGGTTTACTTTTTTCTGAAAACATTTCGTGGAACTGCCGTCTTTAGCATTAAAAAAACGATTTCAGAAATTGAATCAACAAAGAGGACCGTTCCGGCGGTGCAAGTGTCATCTAGTGAAAACTTAAATCTTTTTTACCGTGTTGTATGCGTCAAAAGTTTTAAACCTAGGATCAATGTGTTTGAAACATTTAGAGAAGGTTCGAATATTATTCATAAATTGTAATTTTGCGCAAGCAGACTTGAAAGCCAATAAATAAAATCAATGACTTTTCTGGCTCACCGTTTCTCACAAGTTAGTTCTTTTCAATCTCAAGGTGACCTGATTACGCTTTAAAAAAGGGATTGGATTGACTAAAAAAATTATCACTATTTATTGGACAATATGATCGGGACATATAAAAACTAGAATAAATGATCAGGTGTTTATAGTTGCTGAAGAAACGCGCCAGCGTCGGCCTAAAGACAGCAATTTATGTCGAGCTGCTTATCATAAAAATTGTTTGATGTAATCAAACCATCTGCTTGTCTACTCACCGTATGAACACACCTCCTTATTCAAAACAAAATTTCAATGTTATCTAGAACCCCAAGCTAGAAAAAACTTTAAGCTAAGCCGCTGTTGTTCAGGATGGAAGTATTCGAAAACCACTTTTTCAGTAGAAGAATTTCTCTACATAGAGGAGGATACCAAGTCTGTCTTAACCACGCCTGATAAAATAACTTTTCATTTTTTACACATAATTTTAATGCACTTACATTTTGCTCTTTTCAGTGGATTATATCCTGGTTTACATTGTCTTCGACTGTACATACCCTACAATGTTGTCGTTTTGTTGAATGGGTACTTTTTTTGTCTTTTTTGACATCAGTTATGGAACGAATTTCGAAATCTTTATGCAAATGTTTGTTCTGGCGGTCCCCAAAGTATCCGATAAACAAATTTCCTTAAAAACAGATGGGTTGCTATTAGCGATCGAATCTAGGTGTCTCAAGCAAAAAAAATAGAAGAGACAATCATTCAAATTTACCTTAGTAATCTGAAAGCAAGATTTCGACCAGTTTTCTAATAAAGGATAAATTTTTAAAAAAATTAAACAAAGAAAGGATTAAAACAATTCGTGGGCCTGAAAACATTTCGTGGGACTGCCGTCTTGAGCATTAAAAAAACAACTTCAAAAGTTGAATCAACAAAGAGGACCGTTCCCGCGGTGCATACGCCATTTAGTGAAAACTTAAATCTTCTTTACCGTGTTGTATGCGTCAAACATTTTAAACCTAGGATCAATGCGTTTGAAACATTTAGAGAAGCTTCGAACCTTATGCATAAATTGTTTTTTGGGAATCAGACTTGAAAGCCAATAAATAAAATGAAAGATTTTTGGCTCACAGTTTCTCACAAGTTAGTTCTTTTCAAATTCAAGGTGACCCGATTACGCTGTAAAAAAGGGATTGGATTGACTAAAAAATTTATCACTATTTATTGGACAATATGATCGGGACATATAAAAACTAGAATAAATGATCAGGTGTTTATAGTTGCTGAAGAAACGCGCCAGCGTCGGCCTACAGACAACAATTTATATCGAGCTGCTTATAATAAAAATTGTTTGATGTAATCAAACCATCTGCTTGTCTACTCACCGCATGAACACACCTCCTTATTCAAAACAAAATTCGAATTTAATCTAGAATCCCAAGCTAGGAAAAACTTTAAGCTAAGCTGCTGTCGTTCAGGATGGAAGTATTCGAAAACCACTTTTTCAGTAGAAGAGTTTCTCTACATAGAGGAGGATACCAAGTCTGTCTTAACCATGCCTGATAAAAAAAATTTACCATTTTTTACAAATATTTTTATTGCGTTTACATTTTGCTCTTTTCTGTGGATTATACCCTTGTTTACCGTGTCTTCGACTGTTTATACGTTACACTATTGTCGTTTTGTAGAATGGTTTTTTTTTTGTTATTTTTGATATCAGTTTTGGAACGAATTTCGAAATCTTAATGCAAATGTTTATTCTGGCGGTCCACAAGGTATCCCATAAACAGTTTTCCTTAAAAACAGATGGGTTGCTATTAGCGATCGAGTCTTGGTGTCTCAGACAAAAAACAAAAAAAATAGAAGAGACATTCATTCAAAAATTACCTTATTGATCTGAGAGCAAGATTTTGACCAGTTTTCTAATAAAGTATAAACTTTTTAAAAAAATTAAACAAAGAATGGATTAAAAGAATTTTTGCGGCCTCTCATTAGAACTTGTCATAATCGCACTCAGTGTTTTGGGCCTACAATATGAAATAGAGCAAAATTTCTTAGGCGCCATGACAGCGTTTTCATCATTAAAAATATATCCAAACTTTCTGCTTTTCAGAGTATGCTGAAACAAAATTTGTTTGATCAAATCATATGATAAAGCATAAGAATCTAAAAATTGTCGTATTCATTGAAATTTTGCGCCAAATTGTTTACAGCTTGATGTTTATAAATATGCTGAAACAATAAGGGGACCAAATTTTTCGAGAAAATTTTTCGACCAGTGCATTATGATAATAGTCCCAAATGTTGTGCTACTAACGACTAGATAATTGACTTTTTTGGGAAAAGGAGCAGGCCAACTACACTAGCAGGAAAAGAGAAGTAATCGGTGCCCCAAGAAATCAATTTCGGTAAAACTTTCCGCATTTTTTCTGAAAACTAATCAAAAATTTCGGCGCACCCATAAGTAACTTTTTAAGTAAGGAGAGCCAAATAATCACATAACCAACTATTTTGAATCTGCCAACTTTCCCATAATTTAACAATTTGCACCCCAGAAGTTTTTCGGCCTGTTTTCTACGAATATTTAAACACCCAGTTAACAGCCAACTGCCAAAACAAATTAGACAGTTTCCACTGCTTTTCAGGGCTAGTATTTGTCAAATTACAAATTTCTGCGGATAAGCTTTTCAGCAGACTTTTCGGGATATACGCAGCTATGTTTTTATCGCTCACATAGGTGTTGCGTTAAACTATCCTAAGTCAAACAAAACGGCTCACGCGAGTCTATGCGTAGCAGAGAATGTTCCAACATACCTCTCAAAGCTGCAAAAGGAAATGTTAAGTTCTGCCCGAAAAACCGTTGGGAATATCCAAAAGCAACTTATGTGTCATGGAGAAAATTAATAGCAATGTTTGAACCAAAAAATATTTGCGTCTTTTTTCAAAATAACAGACTATATAAAGATAAGTGCAGTACAATCTAAAAGACATTAAAAAAGACACGGACAGGGCGCACATTATAAAAACAAACATCAACACACAAATAAAACGCCCAGCAAAAAAAAACATTTTGAAACTTTGTTTTTTTGTCAATTGGGCACTACTCAAGGTTCGTTAATGTTCCTTTAAGCCTTCTGTTTTTTTTTCAAATAAATTAGGTGTGGAGTTTTTGATGTAAATTTTTTGGTAGCTTTATTTTTGACTTTTACACATTTCAAGTACATATTGATATTTTGATATTTCATGTATACAACAGGACAATTATTTTTTTTTAAATTTCGCCAAAATCTTATTAGCGATATTTAAAAACAGAGTTTTTGGCTTTGCACACATTTAAGGCGGTAAATTAGTTTCTGCACTCTGCTTCTCTTTGCATCTAACAATTGTGTAAACTATCTCCATCACACTAACTAACCCCTTCTTCTCTCATACACAATAAACACACACGTGCAAAAACGCACACCCATAATTACACCCCCACACAGGCCCAAAACACACACAAATAAAAACGTCGCCACCAAATGAAAAATTTTTTTAAATTGCTCTTGAACGAAGTTCATAGCAATTATTGTAAACGTGTGTGTGCTTTGTATGCAAAATTTTCGCTTGACAAATATGATTTCTAGAGTGACTTTTACGCCCTCGATTTTTTGCGTTTTGCGTGATCTAAAATTCTTTCTCGATCACAATTTCAAGCAGCTGAACTCAATAGGCGGCAATTTAATAATAAAAGTCAAATGAAAAGTGCGCCGAAACCCACTTTTTGAAGCCCACTATTGAACTTCTTAGTCCCATTTAGGCTCCCCCACCCTCCTCCCCCCCCCCCCCGACTGAAGCAGGCTGCTATTAGTTAGAGCTCCCATTAGTTGTTCATTAGACGTAGAGTCGGTTATGTTCTGAAATTCTCTCTCAAACAAAATTTCAAGCAGCTGAACTCGATTGGCGGTAATTTAATACTAAAAGTCAAATGAAAAGTGCGCCGAAACAGGTTCCATTTTCACTTTAAATCTTAACAGTTGTATATACTAACCTCTAATGTGGTTATTTGAAGCCCCCTATTGAACTTCTTAGTCCCATTTAGGCTCCCCTTCCACCCCACCCCCCCCCCCCCCCGACCGAAGCAGGTTGCAAGTGATTACAGCTCCCACTAGTCGTTCAAGAGCAATTCTTCCGACGTTTCGTCGGTTATGTTCTGAAATTCTCTCTCAATCAAAATTTAAAGCAGCTGAACTCAATTGGCGGCAATTTAATATTAATAGTCAAATGAAAAGTGCGCCGAAACAGGTTCCATTTTCACTTTAAACCTTAACAGTGGTATATGTTAACCTCTAATGTGGTTTTTTGATGCCCACTATTGAAATTCTTAGTCAGTCCCATTTAGGCTCCCCCTCCCTCCTCCTCACCCCCCCCCCCCCCCACCCGACTGAAGCAGGCTGCAATTGATTAGAGCTCCCGCTAGTCGTTTGAGAGCCCGACGTTTAGTCGATTATGTTTAAAATTGCCATTTTGGCATACAATCATTAATCAAAAATAGTCACCGTTTAGACATGGCTCGAATTTTTCATCTGAAAAATTATGTGCATGCGTATTTAAGCCATTGTATTGGTAATAGTAAAATTGACAGTAGAATTTAAAATGAAAATTTTGAATGTTTTTCAAAATTTTGTGTCGTTTTTGATGTTTCATGAGCATGTAGAGAAAATCTTGCCAGTGTAATATCAGCAAAAGTTAAAAACACACAGCCCTGGTATTGGCCATATTTAGGTCCGCAACTTTTTGCAAATTTCAAAGATTTTGCCCTCTGCCTTTTTTTTGTCCAAAATTTGAGGAAAATATTTCCCCCACACTAATTTTTTTTCTCTCTCTCTCTCCAAACAATTTACCACAAAAAGTAAAAATACGCAAATCCATTCGCAACCAAACCGGTGCGCACTCAAACGCAAAAACATACGCACAATTACAAATCTCGCAATCCACAAACAGAGAGAATTTTATAATTTTCTTATTGGCATCTCATTTTGACACAGTGCCCGTCACCGTTCATTTGTCTCTTGATTGTTTTTGTTTCAAAAAAAAAACTAAGTGTGGATTAGTTCAGGCATTTGTATCAGTAATTGTAAATTTGACATTCAAAACAGAAATCCGCTTCTTGAATTTTTTTCCTTTTTTGATTAATTTTCTATTAGTTTAATACTTTGGATAATTTTGTCTCTCTGCCTCTAGTTGTTTTTAATATGTAAGGGAACGTTGAACGCTGTTTGTATCGTTTCTTAATTCGTAACTTTGAAAAAACAGTGATCATCAGTAAAATTAAATTTTTGGCCATTTCCCTTTTTTAAGTAATAGTAGACTTAAATAAACAGGAAAACTTAATATTTTTTTATTAGACTGAAAAAGAAGAGAAAATTTTTTCCTTCCCTTTCAAAAAAAAGTTCCGATTTTTTATATCACCAGTTTCCAAAAGAAAAAAACAATTTGATTTTTTTTACAGAAGCTCCTAAATTTTACTAGAAAATATCATTTCAAAGAGCATTTTCAAAATACAGAGAATGAATAATAATTTTCTCATTTTCAAAAAATGTGTACTTTTATTTTATTTATCGACCTGACAATCTATAAACTCTTTAATTTTCAATTTTATTAGTATTTCTTTATACTAGGGAATTTTAGTTCGAATTATGCTCTGACATTATAAAGAATACAAATTAGGAAGATAAGAAAGCTTTTCTTCCATTTTTCAGTAATGAATTTGGTTGATTTGAAGTTTTTCATGATACTGGTCTTTGATTGTTATGAGGGCTTTGAAAATACTCAATTGGTTGCTTCTGATTAAATAAAAAGAATTTTTTTCAAAAATAACTCTAAAACATAGAAAAGAATAAATCTCTATGCTTCTAGTATTACATTTTCGAAGTTGATTTGTTGTATTTTGAGAGCTATAAATTGCCTGACGTCTTCCATTCATCTAACACTTTTTGATAGAAAAAACCCAATTGTTCGCACAATTGTTTTAAACCAACAGAAATTAGAGAGATGAATAGAAATGTTTCTTAAAGAGAATTTTGAAAACAAAAACAAAATTATTAGTTTTTTAAACTTTCTTTATTTTTTTTCATTTTTATGCTGGAAACTGTATAGCATTATTGCAAACTTTCCATTCAACCTAACTAAGTGTACTGCAATAAATTCTTTTGTTTGTTTCTATCTTTATATCTTTATTTTCAATGCGTTCTGTCACCCCCCCCCCCCCCCAACTTCCCTGCCTCGAGCAATCGTTCTTTTTCCTTCCCAATTTTTTCTTCTAAAACTTCACAGTTCCGTTTTTTACAAATTTTCGATAATTTTTTGTAAGAATGAAAGCTAGATGGTGAGGGCTAAAAAATGGTGTCTTTCTTTTTTTTTCTCTAAGATGCGTAAACAAAAATCGAAAAATTGACTGAAGAAAAAAGCCAGCCTCGCATATATATTCCCCCATTTTTAATAAAATATTTACATGATGGTACAATTATTTTCAAACACCTCTAAAATTCGATCATCACAATTCTTAAGTGTTTCAACAAAACAAAATTGCGAAACAAATGTTCTGTTATATTGCGTCGATATCAATTCTCCTAATTTGGGATTGTTGTCACCATTTGGATTGGCTATAAATATTGTAAGTTTGTAAACTTTAAGTTATTTAAGGCACAATTTTTTCAAATATCTGGCATTTGCTTTTGTAAAGTTCAATTGTTGTCACCATTTGGATTGGCTATAATTATTGTAAGTTTGTAAACTTTAAGTTATTTAAGGCACAATTTTTTCAAATATCTGGCATTTGCTTTTGTAATGTCTGGCAATGAAACGATAATTAATTGTATTTCCTAATTTTTGGCCGTCTCCCTTTACTAATTCTATTCTTGCTAGCTGAATTGAAATCGACAGTGTCTAGATTTAAAATGGTGCCAAAATTGTCAAATATTAGAGTTTTTAAAACAGCAATTATTGTAACGGTAAACTGAATCAAAACAAGTTCAATGAGGCGAAGAACAGATATCATAACCGCAGGAGCTGTTCTGTTGCTTTTAACAATGGGTCTTTTTAAGCTTGGCTACCAGAGAAGTTATTCAGTCAGACTGTAGAATAACAGGAGCCCAAGAAATCTGTTCATTGCAATAAACTGCAAAATTTTGCTCAATGAATTTGGAAACAAAATCAGTTTTTCAAAATCTTTTTTTTCAATTTTTCCATTCCCTTTTAATTTTCTTTTCAATTGCATCTATTCATAGTTATTTTTGACTGTTAATCTTTTATGAATGAGGTAGCTTTATGTAAAGAACCAGAGGAACAGAAAAGGGGAAAGATATTTTGTGATGTCATTGAAAAATAAACTGCTTCCCCGTTAAAAAAAGAACAGTTTCATTATTCAACCACAAACACCATAAATATTCACAGATTTAGTTACACTTGATCACGTATTGCACTTCCTTTTGACAGACATTTTAAAACACGCGTGAGTCATTTTTTATTTCCTCTTTTTATGGGAAAGGATGGTATATTTTTTCCACTTCAAGATTCCCCGGGAATACCACGATTTTCATTCGGTGGTCTCCATTGTTAGCAAACATTTTTTACCAACGTCATTTTAGCCATATTGCATTTTGTGTACGTAATAATATATTGCAACAGAAAATTGTAGCTTGCCATTTTATATGTATGCTTAATACTATAGTAACGTTTCTGCCCACTATTACATGTAATAATACAGAATGTAGTTTAAGTCTGTCAATTACTTTTCCCAGTTTTGGGGAAAATTTCTTGTCTGCGACTACGACCAGGTAATTAATTATTTCCTTAGTTTGCTGTAAACGTATTCGTGAAAAACGTACAGTCTCTAATATATGGCTTAGGTAGATCTTGATAGGTTTCGTCGACTGTTAGTGAATTACCTAACTCAACCCCCCCCCCGTGTTTTTAATGGATGGTAAGGGAGCTGTATAAGCACGTTTTGCTCTCTTTGAGTGGGTAACAGGCCAAAGTCTTCCTTAACAAAGTTAACGTCAATTCCATTTTATTCCTTTTAAGCTTCAAAATACCCGCAGAACATAAAAAGATAATTAATAGTTTGCAGAAAACATATTTTGTATAGAAAATAAATAATTCGTTGAGCAATATCTTGACAACTTATCCTCAAAATGATCTAGAATGAGGCGATGGTTAATAAGAGGAAATGCTGTTATAATGAGAGTACTTTTCAGTGTTTATTATCAGAAGCCAAAAAATTACCCCGAAAACTAATGAGACTTGTTAAACGTTACTTAAACCAGTTCGCTTCCGTTTGTGTCTAATTTCTTAGTAATTTCCACATCTGATCGAATTGGAGTGTGAGTGAACTCCAATGTGAGAGTTATACTGGGTGCGTTTGCCTTCCGCTTATTATACTTTTATAATTAAATTATTTATCTGTTCATTTTTCGTGGAAGAACTTTACACCTTTACCACTTTTTTCTGTTTACATGAAATCCATACTGCTAGCCAGGCCCTTATATCAAATTCACACCAAATACATAACATTTTTGCGGGTACTTCATGATAATATGTATATAGCTAGGAACTCTTTCGTCCTGAAGGAAGTCAAGAATGACTTCCGATACTTTCCGATTTTTGATTTAAAAGTTACAGTTCGAGTTGAGAATGTCACAACCATTAAGCTATGATTGCGGGAACATAATGCTATATAAACCGGCTGATTTGTAACGTTAACTTCCTTAACAAAGTTAACGTCAATTCCATTTTATTCCTTTTAAGCTTCAAAATACCCGCAGAACATAAAAAGATAATTAATAGTTTGCAGAAAACATATTTTGTATAGAAAATAAATAATTCGTTGAGCAATATCTTGACAACTTATCCTCAAAATGATCTAGAATGAGGCGATGGTTAATAAGAGGAAATGCTGTTATAATGAGAGTACTTTTCAGTGTTTATTATCAGAAGCCAAAAAATTACCCCGAAAACTAATGAGACTTGTTAAACGTTACTTAAACCAGTTCGCTTCCGTTTGTGTCTAATTTCTTAGTAATTTCCACATCTGATCGAATTGGAGTGTGAGTGAACTCCAATGTGAGAGTTATACTGGGTGCGTTTGCCTTCCGCTTATTATACTTTTATAATTAAATTATTTATCTGTTCATTTTTCGTGGAAGAACTTTACACCTTTACCACTTTTTTCTGTTTACATGAAATCCATACTGCTAGCCAGGCCCTTATATCAAATTCACACCAAATACATAACATTTTTGCGGGTACTTCATGGTAATATGTATATAGCTAGGAACTCTTTCGTCCTGAAGGAAGTCAAGAATGACTTCCGATACTTTCCGATTTTTGATTTAAAAGTTACAGTTCGAGTTGAGAATGTCACAACCTTTAAGCTATGATTGCGGGAACATAATGCTATATAAACCGGCTGATTTGTAACAAATCTTGCCGCCAATTGAAACATTGATTAATACTTCTCTCTCTCACATCAATGCACAACTTATCAGGTTACTGTGCCCAGCCAAACGCACAGCTGCACACAACATTTTTCTGCAAGGCGGCCAAACAAAAACAGAGACAAAACAGCAAAGGGACAAGACACTGCCAAAGAGACAAGAAAGGGCCAAAGAGACGAAAACCAAAACGAGAGAGCAAAGGAGAGTCCAAAAAGAGAGCAAAAAGAGAGAGCAAAGCCAAAAAGAGAGAGCAAAAGAGAGAGAGCAAAGAGTCCGAAAAGAGTAGCTAGCAAGGATCAACAGGGTGAAGTTCCAGGCCCTAGTTTTAAAAACATTAATTGTTCTAAATTTGTAAAAAGTTACTTTCCTAAAAGGTAGCTTATTGGTTGTGACGCGCGTGAATTTCCGGATACCGTTCGGACATTTTTTTGAAAAAAGCGCAACCTAATCGAACACCGTTCAATTTTTGAAGAAGCGCTGATTTGCTGAACATCGTTCAGATTTTGATTTTAAAACATTGTATTAAACCTGTAGAGCAGCGCAAAACTTAAACACTCTACAAATATGGTTGAACTTAATTGAAAAATGATACAACTTTGGAGAAATAATCATGCTAATAAGGGTCGATACATGTAGAGACTGCCCTTGAGTCTGTGAAGTTATTGCAACCTGGGTTCCGCTAAGGATAACACCCGACCTAGAGGATCCTTTTACAGTCGAACCTTGTAAGGATGTGGCCTGGCTGTTTTTCAGTGACCAGTAATGACATAGACAAGAGGGTATTGTGTGCGTGTAGGACCTTTTGTTTGCCGACCTTTTAATCCTAGTTCTCCAAAGAGATGGTTTTTGTATGAAAGTAACGAGTGAAGAAGTTTTGAATTGAGAAACTGATTAGAGACTAATTTTTGCTTTGAATTGATAGACTGGTTAGACAAGCGATGAGTGATAAGAACGAACGTGTCCGATTCAGCGGGAAAGAGGAAGACTTTTTGTACTTTTCAGAGCAATTTGAAGCTCGCATTTTTGTCCTTAAGTTGTACAAGGTCCTTGATGGTAGTAGCACGTTTGAAGATTATGTCCCTTCTACACGCCCTAACGCTTCACGAGCCGAAAAAGACGCAGCTATAGATAAAGGGAGAGAAATTTTTAAAGAAAAACAAATGCAAATATGGTATGAGCTTGTTTCGGCGCTAGACAAGCAGTCGGTTCTTTATCTTAGGCCATATAAAGGAGATGGGGCTCAAGCATGGGATGTGTTAACTAAGAGATTCCGTAGCTTTGAGAGACCTAGATTACAAAAGTTAGTAAGCGTACTCACTAGCCTTGTTAAAAAAGACGACGAAAGTCTAATCGAGTATATAACAAGAGCAGAGGAACTAAAATTTAACCTTAACCAAGTCAACGAGGGTTTGAGTGAAAAAATAGTCACATCAATTCTACTGAAATGTCTGCCGAACGAATTTGATAATTTTGTCACACTTGTTAAGTACGGTAGTGAGTATAAATCACTTGATGAGTTGAAGCGAGATCTGATCAACTTCGACACTGAGCGAAGAATAGAGAGTGAAAGGAAAAAAGCAAGTGAAAGTGTCTTCCTAACAAAGCAGAAGAGGTGCCATAACTGTAACAAGTTTGGACATATTTTAAAATTCTGTCGCTCAAATAATAAGCCTCATAACCCACAGCCTAATACCAGCAAAGTAATTCAATGCTACATTTGCAATAAGTTTGGACACAAAGCTACAGAGTGTAGGAATGAATAGTTTGAGAGTCAGGCCAGGCGAAGCGTTAGAAATGAGAAACAGAATTTGGCAAAAGACGAAGAATACTTCAGTTTCTTTTTATGCCCAATTGATGATGAGGGAGTAGGACTAGTGATAGATTCGGGGGCAACAAGTCACATGATAAACAACAGGGAAATTTTTATCGATATCGATGATAGTTTCTCGGGCAAAGTACTGAACGCAAACAACACAGAGTCTGAGATTTGTGGCCGAGGTACAGTTGCATTTTTAGTTAAGGATAGTAATCAGGTTATTAGAAAAATTATCTTAGAGAACGCCTTGTTTATACCTGAAAACTCACACAGTCTAGTGTCAATTAGTAAACTTAAAGAAGCAGGAGCTGAAGTTTTGATAGGACCAGAACTAAGCATAATTGACAAAAGCGGTCTAGAGTACCCATTTAGGCAGGAGAAAAATTTGTTCATTTGGGACTTTAGTGAGATTGATAAAACTTGCAAAGAAAATTGCCTACTGTCCAGTAGCTTAAAAATGTGGCACAAAAGATTGGGTCATAACAATTTTACGGACATTAGCAAACTAGTTGAACACGTTGAAGGAATGCGTATCAGCGACAGTTCGGTAGATGTATGTGAGATTTGTGAGTTAAATAAGGCTAAGAAACAACCAAGAGCAAAAGATTGCACAACAAGAGCACAAACAGTGTTGGACATTGTGCACACAGACATCTTAGGGCCCATTACCCCCGAGGCTGTAGATGGCCACAAGTACGCGATAGGATTTGTTGATAGCTTCAGTAGATATTTTAGGGTTTACTTTATGAACTCAAGGGACGAGACTCTAGAGAAATTTCAACAATTTTGTGCAGATGTAGGCCAACCTTTAACTTTAGTATCAGACGGTGCAAAAGAGTACATATCTAGCGACTTAAAAAAAAGTTTACCCGGCCAAAAGGAATCAGGCTTGAGAATTCTGCGGCATACACGCCACAAGAAAATGGTAAAATTGAAAAACTTTGGGACGTCACTGTAGGAACTGCTAGATGTTTAGGAGATCAGGCTTCTTTAGAGAAAAAGTATTGGACTTATTCGCTCAACATGGCGTTCTATTTGGAAAACTTTTGCTATCATTCGGCAATAAAGAAAACCCCTCATGAAGCCATGTATGGCGAGAAACCAAATCTTAGTTTCATGAAAGTGTTCGGTTGTGTTGCTTACCCTTTCATAGAGAAACAGTTCAGAAACAGAATAGACAGAAAAACGAAAACGAAGTAGGGAATTTTCTTAGGTTATGCACTCGATAGTATTTCTTTTCTGATAGGAATAGAAAACGATCGCGGCGAGCTTAAGGTTCAAAAAACAAGGAATGCAAGGTTTGACGAGAACAACTATTACTTCGGAGTGAATGAACAGGCAAATGTAGAACATGAGGTAAACAAAGAGATGAGTGAAATAGTTTTTTTAAGTGAAATTGATGATCAAAATTTGTTACCTAAAAACGCAAAAGAGGCGCTCAAGAATGAAAACTGGAGGAAGGCAATGCAGGACGAATATATTCCACTGAGCCAAAAAAAGGTTTGGGATCTAGTTGAGGATAATGGAGCAAAAGTAGTGGGTAGTAGATGGCATTTTGGAGTTAAATATGGTCCAAGTTATGGGAGTTAAGTAGATTCAGAGCAAGGTTCTTAGGGAAGGATTTTCATGAGACATACTCACCAACGACTAGGTTGTCAACAATTCGTTTAATTGTGAGCTTGTCTGTTCAAAAAGGGTCGAAAATAAGACAAATGGATATAAAAACGGCATATCTTAATGCATATATAGCTGAAGAAATTTACGTGAAACAACCAGAAGGTTTTGAGCAATTAGACAACAAAAGAAAACCTCTTATTTGTTTAATGAAGAAAAGTCTTTACGGTCTTAAGCAGTCAAGAAGGAATTGTTGTCAGACATTTAGAAACTTTTTGGTAGCTAAAGGTTTTGAATCTTCGGTTCATGATAATTGTTTGTTCATAGAGAAAAGTGAAAGACAACTTCAAGGCGCAGTTTGTTTGTGGGTAGATGATATAATAAGCTGTGAATTTCAGGAAAACTTCTCAGCTTGGTTTGAGAGTGAGCTGTCTAAGGATTTCAAAATAATTGATTGTAGGGATCTTTGTTGGTTTCTTGGAATGAAAATTGTGAAAAAGGAAAATTCAAGTGAAATCAACCAAGAACAGTATATTGATAAGCTGTTAGAGAGATTTGGACTAGAAATTTGCAAATCAGTAGAGACACCACTTGCAGAAATAAAACTAACAAGAGAAGACTGCCCTCAGGAGGGGAGTGAAGAGCAAGAGCGCTTGAAAAGTTTTGATTATAGAAATTTAGTGGGTTGCTTGAATTATTTAGCTTGCTCAAGTAGACCAGACATTGCTTTTGCGGCAAACTTCTTAAGTTCTGTTGTTGAGAATCCAGGGGAAAAGCACTGGAAAGCCGGAAAAAGAGTTTTGAGATACCTCAAAGGTTCTAAGTCAAAGAGTTTAGTTTTTAGGAAGGGAGTCAAGTTAACCTTAGAGTGCTTCTCCGATGCCGATTGGGCGGGAAATTTAGACCATATGAAAAGCACTTCAGGTTATTGTTTCAAAGTTAGTAGTACCTCAGCCGTTGTCAGCTGGTCAACAAAGGTTCAAAGATGTGTGGCTACATCAACGGCAGAAGCCGAAATGAATTCCTCAGTAGAGGCAACAAAGGAGGCCATTCACTTGAGAGATCTGCTTCAGGACTTAAGCGTTGAGGTGCAAATTCTATTGAGATTTTCGTTGACAACCAGGCATGCATATTGTTCAGCAAGCAGTCCGCTCACTATGGAAAAACAAAACACTTTGCACTTAAACTTCATTTCATAAGGGAGCTTGTAGAAAGGGGAGAGCTAGAATTGAAATACTTGCAAACTGACCTCATGATCGCAGTTGTCCTCACCAAGGGGTTAGGGAAAACAAAACACGCTAGGTTTTGCGCGGCTCTCTTAGGTGACACCCAACCCGAAAGGGGGGTGAAGGACGTGAAGAATGACTTCCGATACTTTCCGATTTTTGATTTAAAAGTTGCAGTTCGAGTTGAGAATGTCACAACCATTAAGCTATGATTGCGGGAACATAATGCTATATAAACCAACTGATTTGTAACAAATCTTGCCGCCAATTGAAACATTGATTAATACTTCTCTCTCTCCGACAGACGTACAACAATGCCAGCTCCTCAGATTTCATTTTTTTTAAATGAAACTTCCAAACCAAACGATGATGTTCTTGGAATACAACCTGAATTTTTGAGAGCTAAACATGCTCTGTTTCTGGTAGCAGCATTCTGTAACACTTTGGTTCCGTACCGCACACCAAAACCACTACTACAATAAATAAGTTTTCAATCGAACAAAATTAAATTAATCTTGGCCCTGTTCAACAATGTGATGCAATCTACAAATTCAAAGTTCAGTTTAAAACTTAAACAGATAACCACATTCCATCTCTCTATTTATCTTCATCCATCTCTCTGCGCCCGCTCGTCTTCTACTCGTCTTTTGCAACCTCCGAGTAATCGTAGTAACTTTGTCATAATAATGTTTTAAAAAATTGATCTCCCCTTGCATAGACGAGAGTTCGTTGAAGAATTTAAACGCTGGAATCCAAATGAAGCTTACAAACTACTTAGAAATATCTCGAAAGAAATTTCATTGCCAGAAAAAAAATCATGTATAAAAGCAAACAGGTTAATGGACTTCAGTACATATGTGAAGCTTTCAAAAAAGTCATTTTACACCTCATTTTCTGCAAGAAAAAATGATACTAAAAGTGCCCAAAAGTTCCAGTAATTTTATTTGCATAGATAATATCACATTTTTCCAAAAAGAGCTCTTAAAGAAGTCTCTGAAATTTAGTGAAGTTCGAATACCGTTGACCAGTTTTTACCTGATTTCATTAAAAAAACAGCTGCACCATTCCTAATAAAACACATCCTAATCATTACCAGTTGTTCGATTACTAGGTGCAGTTTCCAGGCATGTAAAAAGGTCTCATTTAATCCTCCTATCAGCGGCAGCCAACTTGTTAACAAAATTTGTCCCTCTACTGCAATGGTTACGTTCTTGTCATTAGTGTTTGAAACATTGGCGTAAAAACTTTTCAAGCTATTGATTCAAAGCCAACAAAGCATGGTTTTTGCATTAGCCGATTATTTCGAAAGCGTTCCGCACGGTTAACTTGAAATATTTTGTTCATAAAATCTATTGGTTTCTTCTTTAAAAGAATTTGCTCCAATTATTCAAATTGTACTCCACTGGACACCAAACAAAAGGTATGTATTTCAAAATTTAGGTCAAATTAAGTGAACCTGGGCGCTTCTTCTGTTCTCGTTTTATATGAATGATTTCTTGAAAGTTTTTTAAATGAAAGTTTTTTATTTGCGGAGGACACTAAAATTATTGGCTAGGAAACGCTAGAAACAGTTTTACAAATTGATATTTTAAGTGCCATCACTTGGAAAGATAAAAACTTGCCTTCATTTTTAATTTCACGAAACTCAGTTTTATGAAAATTTCTCTAACAAATCGCGCTGACCATGAATTGACTTTTCAAGTATAAAATTATCAGATTGAATGCGCCAAATAGATAAATGACTTTGGCGTAAATTTTCTGTAAAATTTTTTGGGTGACCATTACATTGACATTCTTGCTAGCTGCTACCAGGTATTGAAAGAACAGGTCGGAGAGGTGTATCTTTTTTATGTACCTTTGCCAGGCCATAAAGTCTCGCTGGTTGCGAACCTGTTGACCTGAGTCTTTGATAAATTTTGTCACTAATTTTCCCTTGCTTCATTAACTGTTGCAGGCTGTTATTGATATGTTTTTCATTTTTGATCACAAGTTCATCTTTTGCTCCATCTATTTTTTGAAACTGATCTGAGTTCAGCACCTCATCAAGTTTTTTCCTGTACGTTGACTTCTTCATCACATAAAAACCACAGCCTTTGTCAAATGGTACCGCCAGCAAATCATTGGCTTTTAGGTAATCATGCACTTATTTGACCCCTCTATCCAATGGGGTTTCGCGTCAAATATTTAATTCAGAAGCAAATGTTGGCAAGACAGATGCATTGCAAAGAATTTTTTCTTTCGGTAGTGTAGCTAAGTGTAACAGTACGCCTGCGCTCCTCTACAATCGTTCCTGGTATACGCCTCTGATCAATCCCAAATAAGTTCCAAAAAGAATTGACTAAGTTTTCGAGACAGGAGCATTACGTTTTTCAAATACTACTGCGATCTTTTCTGTATGAGATCCGTTGGAAAATATAAATCATAACTGAACCTCCCCAAAATGGGCAGAACCAAGCATATAGAAACCGTGTTTGGTTTCATTTCATTACTATTTTTTGCAGAATAAATATCAAATCTAATTTTGGTTAATGGAACCGAGTTAATTTCAACTATTGAATTAGTTTCAGTGTTGTCCGAAAACTCGTTTAAAGATCTTTTAAAAACTCTGACAGTGGCTTCTTTCTGTGTAGACATCATGCTTCTGCTATTTATTTCTACGCGTGATATGCATTAGAGCAAGATGTTTAGCGATGTGATTTTTTTTTATCTTACAGAGGTAAGGAGTTTGTGTTAAACTAATGTGTTTATCTATAACTGTGACCAGCTTTGATTTAATTCAGACCACACTTTTTTCCAAACGATCTAAACAATCCTGATTAGTTATTTGAGTTGCCGCTTTGTCGGTTTTAATGCAGTTCATTATCGTTAAAAATGTTAATGTGGTTTTATCTGCAACTGTTTCATTTGAGAAAAACTCTTTTCCATAGGGTTATAGTAAATTTAAGTAGAGCAAGATTTTTTGCGGTTTATGTTAATCAGAAATAGCGAAAGTTATGAAAGCGTTCTGTCTTCTTCTGATATGCTTATCTCTTTTCTTTTTTAAGCTCAATTTCTACCCTGTTTTGACCATTTTGTCATTATTGAGTTTATTCTGACGTGGCTCTTTTGTCCACCATTTAATCAAATTTCATGCTGAAAATTAAATCTCGTCATATATATATATATATATATATATATATATATATTTTCTATTTTTTTCTGATTGTTGGCAATTGTATCTGAAATTTCGTGTCATTCGTGCCTATTAAACTACTTTTTGATTTTTAACAATAACTTCGGGACTTCTAGTTGTTTTGGAATTTGATTCTGTTTCGGCTTGCTTTTTCTGTGCTCCCCGAGTTGGGAAAATTAAGTCAGGAGTGCGCTGAAGTGGGCTGAATTTTCAAAGATTTCAACGCAAATATCTTACAAAAAATGCGCTCAACTCTGCTGAAATGCGCTGAAACTTTGCACGAAATGCGCTGACAACCACCGATGTTTCAAAAAATAGCACTCACTGAGACTCGAACTCTCCTCAGTGCCGTAGTCTTCACTCACTCCACTGCACCATTGATTCCTGCTATACTACACCTTTAATTTGAATATATATTAATACATACTTTAGGGTGAAGTGCGCTAAAAATATGTAAAAATTGAGCTGAAAATTCACCGCATTTCTTACATACTTTTATCGCTTTTCACCGGTCTTTGCGCATTTTTAAAAAAATTAATCGTTATAGTAAGACCAACTGATATGGTTCGAAATTGAGGAATCGATGTAAAAAAGCGTTTAAATCCGCTAAATAAATTTAAGAAATTTTCTGAAATTTGAATACATTTGTTACAAAGTTTCAGCGCATTTCAACGTAATATTATGTAAAATTTTTTGCTCTGAAAATTTTGAAAAATCAGCGCTTTTCAGCTCATTTCAGCGCAATTTAGCGCATTCAGCTCATTTCTTAGATAGTTTTAGCACATTCACCGCACTTCTTACAAAATAATGCGCTGAAACGGCGCTGACATCTCGACCCGGGATTCCTGCGTTATTGATGTCGCTTGGATATCAATTAGGAGTGATTATTACAGTCATGCGGAAATTTTTGTGTACTTTCTTCTCTGATGATTTTTGAAGCAGACTGAGAAAGCATATTCCAGTTTTCGTTTGAATTCTTTGATTTCTTCACATCTATGGCAACAGTTTTCTTTTAATAATTTGACTCTTTTTCCTGTAGATTATTGGTTAGCAAATAAATTTGTAGGTTCAGTGCTAGTTATATTGAGTGCTGTAATCTGAGATAGTAAATTTAAAATAAATTCAGATGATTATA
The DNA here is from genome assembly GCF_964194025.1 of Convolutriloba macropyga. Lineage (NCBI taxonomy): Eukaryota > Metazoa > Xenacoelomorpha > Acoela > Convolutidae > Convolutriloba > Convolutriloba macropyga. The sequence goes on from NC_134475.1 coordinate 29,635,138, forward strand.
GTTAAATAAAAACGGATTTATATGGTTCCTCGCATATTTGTAGAGGTCATTTATGTTTAATTTTTTAATTTTGAATTACTGATGCTTGTGTGAGCAATAAAGCACTGTGTTGCGGTTCAATATAGCAGAATAAATAGCAAGCATAGATCATTTTCAATGGCCAATTTTACACCTGAAGGATTTTTCTTTGAAAGCTAGGCTCACCAAAAGTGATATCAAAACTATTTTTTACATTTTGCGCACCTCACGCAGAGGGGGTTGAACTGGAATTTAATTTGATCTCAGACGGCGAGGGGCGACTGAGAACAATCAAGCGGAATTTACCTCAAACAAAGAACCCGGGCGCTATTTCAACCCAAGTTCAACATGAAAAAAAGCAGAAAAAACGGGAACAGTAGATAAGGTAAAATGTTGCCCTCGATAACAATCAAAACAGGGTCTGTGAAAACGGGGAAAAGTGGGGGAAATTGTGGAAAGGTTTTCCTCAATGGGGTTAATGATTGCCAACTCGGCTCAGATTTATCCCAAAAGACATTTGCAGGAGGAAGAGGGGAAATTAACATCACATACCATGCAAAATTAGCTCTCAAAGCATAATTACATGGCAGCGTTCACGAAGCATAAACACTTAATAAGCATACAAAAGAGTATGCCAATTTTTTTGTTTAAAAAATTCAGCTTTCTTCAGTGTTATGAATACAATAGTTCTATCTCAACTTGTTTCTAAATGGAATGTAGTTTACTCATTGTCAGTTTCATATTTTTTAAGAAATTTTGATGATAGTATATCAGTCCATTTAGATGAAACTTCCGAAAAATTTCCGATGAAGAATTTCCAAAAAATTGTTTTAAAAAATTTGCGCTGAAATTGATTTGAATTGAGCTTACTCACATTTTTGAATTTACAGTTATTTTCATTGACAGATTTTAGGCTTCGTGACCCGTTCCACTACGAGAAATATCTTCATTTTCATATGATTGGTGACACTATTTTTTTTTCACTTTGAGTTCACAGAGTTAGTTATTCAGCTTAATTCCCTAATGCTCCACTATGGAACAAAGCTGAGGAGAAATTGCGCTCAATTTTGGACACTAAAACGGAAATGAGCAACAATTCCAATCTCGTTTGCAACTATTAACTTGTTCACATTGTTCCTTTCTTTCGCTTTCTTCTCTTCTCTCATTATTTTCAACTTATTTACATACCCTGGCGTGAAAAAAGGCAAATATATTACATGCAAAAACGTTTGTTCACTTTGTAGCTCTCTCCGTTTAGCTAGCCACTGCACGCTTACGTAATAAAAACGAGTGAAAATGTAACATAAAACTGATGAAATTATGTGAAATTTAAGACAATTTTCACGCATGTAAAAAGCTTATTACGACACCACATAGAGTATTTATATTCTACTTTGCACACGTCTAGTTACTCCTTTTATACCATTTGTTCACTTATATACCATCGAAACTTGCATTGCGACATCGGATTTCTTTCTATCTTATCGCTTTTAGATAGCTCCATTTTCCCTTTTCCAATACGCTATGATGTTCTGTTACATGCTTTTTAATATGCTCTCAGTTATGTATACTAACTACTGCACGCTTCAAGTATTTACAATGTGTCAAAACACGGTCGATTGCTTTTGGTAAAAGCGATTTTGATGCTGGTACAATTTATTATCTTGTCAAACATTTAATCCTCTTATAATATTTTGTATTATCTGAATTCAGTATTTTGTGCGCCATTTGCATAATTCTCGTCTATCTTTGTCTTCTAATTACAATCAGTGGAAAATTTGGGAAATTTGTTTTCCTTATTTTTCTCAGAACTCCAATTTAAGAGAGGTAAGTTCCTTTATTGATTCTAAATTGCTCATTTTGTGCAAATGTGGTTGCAGTAGACTTGTTCAGTTGTTTGCGGCAACATTTTTTCAGCTGTTTTTTATGGTCTGCTAGTGTTTACTTAGAAAAATTATCAAAAGCACCACTTTCTATCATATATAGCGGTTGAAAAACTGTGGTATCTTTGACATCAAATTGAATATTTGCCATTTCATAGCATTTCATCAATTTTTATAAAATCTTAATCTTAGCAATTTTGAAAATTAGTCTATCCATAGTAGTCGGGATCTTTTAGTGCACTCAAAATAATTTCAGTAAACCAATCAGCTTCGATCAGTAAAAAATCTGAATAGCATTACCTGTTTAGGTTTACTCAGAATCAATTAAGATTAAAGTAAATGATTCCATTACAGTCCGCATGACAACCCATCGTTTTTCTCAAGAATTGAACAAATTCAATTTCCATTTGTTTTAAGTGAAGGTTATAGCCTGTTTATACATGCTTTCTTCACCTTTGTCAGCTACAATTACTTCGGCAATTTTTGGGGGATTAACGATTTGAATAATGAGAAAATGTAAGTGTATTTCTCAAAACTATAACGGTTTTTTTTTACCATTTCACGCGAGGGTAAACCATTTTACCATTTCAAACTCAAACAATAATGATAATTTTTTAGAATTAAAAGAAGTTGAGGTTAATTCAATGTTTAGACTACGTTTGATTATTTTATTTCTGACTTTTCGAGGAAGAGCTAACTCTAGAACGTGTTTTAAAAACCTCATTTGGTATGTTTAACAGATTACAGTGATAGTTATGTCACAGCGTGATATGTCAATGGGAAAGACCTGCAGCAGCGTTTTGAAATTTATGAATATTTCTTTTTTTTTCCAGAACTTAATAAGCCCTGCTTTATCGTTTTTGAAAGCATGAGCAGATTCTTATAAAATTTTCCAAAAAAACTATTTACTGAGAATGGTTTTTATACTACTAGTACAAGTTCTTGAAACGTTTGGCTGGTAAATGCGTTGAGAGCTCTTATTAATAAGAAAAAAACCTTTTGTATCTTGTACTCAAAGAACGAAGTTTATTGTTGTAACGCAAAAAGATTAATCACGTTGTCATAAATAAACTTAGCGCTTAATTTTGTTGAACTTTGAATATTTTAGCGGTTCAGACGACGGATTGCGGAGCTATTCAAAATTAACTTAAGTTCGCTACACCTAGAAGTCAATTAGAGAGAAAAAAGAATGGTGCGAACCAGGTTGAGGTGGCCAAACCGAAGTGACCTCTGATCAGACCATCCTTGAGCGCACACATGTTCTCGGTGCCCTCGAATTACATGGTCTGGAAAAGGCTTCGAGCGCACTTTTTGTCTGGACAATGGTCTGGAACTTGTCTGATCAGATGTCACTTCGGTCTGGGACGGTCTGACCAGAGCAGTTTCAAGCGCACACTAGACTGATCCGAGGCTGATTTGAGCGCACACTAGTCTGATCAGAAGCCGATTCGAGCGCATTTTTTTGAGTTTTTTGTTTTTCTACTGAAAGATGTTGTCTCTGACAAGAGTCAACAATACAGAAGCATTCTGATCAGAGCCTCATCAGAATTTTGATGAGTTCTGATCAGAACTCATCAGAACAGATGAGTTTTGATGAGTTCTGAACCGATCCATGTCGAAAGCGAGCATTTCACCTATTATTTTGAGGCTATTGGCGGTGTGAATTACGCTTATAAATTTCAGACAGCGGAGCGATTCATTACAATTTTAGTTGAGCTAAACGAGGAATTCGCTTAGAAAGAAAAAACAATTCTGCGATTGATGCGAGTTACAAAATTTGAAAAGAATTAAGACGAGGTCCTTTTTTAAAATTATAAACAAACATAAGTCACCGATGTGCAATTATGAAGAAACAAGTTTTTTCAGCAATTGCAATGTGGTAGAGGGTAAAGATGAAAATCAACAATAAAATCACGATATAGCACTCTGAACTAAATGTTATTGTAGATGAAAACCAAAAATGAAATATGCCAAAATTTACCAAAGTCGATATATATTTTCAAAATTTGCAAGCTTACTTATTACCAGTTGAATCGGGTTGAGTTGTCTTTTTATAGGTCTGAACGTTCTGTGTATCCATTGCTGTTGTTTTTTGAATTCATTGTTAAAAGGTGAAACGATTAAATTTTAAAACAATTTTCTAAGAATATATTCAAATCTGCTTTTTAATTTGAAATAGAATATTTTTTTTAAAAATTAGAAAACAAAAAACGGTTACAAAAAAGAATGGTGCGAACCAGGTTGAGGTGGCCAAACCGAAGTGACCTCTGATCAGACCATCCTTGAGCGCACACATGTTCTCGGTGCGCTCGAATTACATGGTTACATGGTCTGGAAAAGGCTTCGAGCGCATTTTTTGTCTGGACAATGGTCTGGAACTTGTCTGATCAGATGTCACTTCGGTCTGGGACGGTCTGACCAGAGGCAGTTTCAAGCGCACACTAGACTGATCTGAGGCTGATTTGAGCGCACACTAGTCTGATCAGAAGCCGATTCAAGCGCATTTTTTTGAGTTTTTTTGTTTTTCTACTGAAAGATGTTGTCTCTGACAAGAGTCAACAATACAGAAGAATTCTGATCAGAGCCTCATCAGAATTTTGATGAGTTGACCAGAAACAAGGTGTCCAGTTGATAGCGACTGCCGGTCTCCTTTGAAAACGCTTTGGAATAACTGTAGATCAAGACATTATTTTGCAAAGCTGTCTAAATCCATCTATTCAGTCAAAAACATGAATTACTGTCATACTCAATAATATTCTTTTTCTACACTTGGTATTTCTTTTCTTCAGCTATACTTTTCGAATTGGTTTTTCCCTAACTAAAAATATTACACAAAAAAATCAATTTTCATGGAATGAATATATTATAACATGAGAGATTGAGAGTCTGATCAGACTATTTTGAACGCACTTTAGTCTGATCAGAGAAAGTTTTCGAGCGCACTTTAGTCTGATCAGAGGACAAATCAGTCTGGCTTGGTCTGATCAGGGGTCTATTTTGTCTGGGATGGTTTGATCAGAGGTCATTTCAGTCTGGAACTCAACCTGGGGACTAACTCGAGCTGCAAAATTTAAAGACAATAAATATAACACAAATATCAGAGGAAGTTCACTTCTACAATTATGAACAGACATAAATTCTTGATGCAGTTACGAACAGATATGTATATTCAATAACTGTGGCGCTATAGGGGGTAAAGCTGAACGTCTAGCATAAAATCAGAATCATAGCACCTGGAATTAAATGATATTTAATTTAGAATTAGAGTCAACTCCTTGAAAGTTAACATGCTAGATATAAAATATGAAGTATCACATTCCCCCTTGAAAAAAAATTAAAATTGAACAGAAATTAAATTTTATTTGGATGCCGCACAAACAAATTTTTGATTCGCTGTCCACTTTGGGCCATAAATTCTCTGCATTGAATTCATTGGGCAATTATTTTCCCGTCCTGTCTGCTGTCTGTTTGAACCGATCCGTAGATTTTTGTCCGTTAATGTATTATTTTTCCGCATTCATAATTGCTTGCTGTAATTTGCTGTTGGTTCTTCTGCCCCAATTTCAATTTGAAAACTATATTTGAAGTGGCGAGTGCAAAGCCGATAGGCAAGCAAGCCGACAGAAAAGCAAGCCGAAAGTTATGTAATAGTTATTTAATCTATCAGAAATAATACGTTGTCAGCCGTTACAATCAATACTGCGCGTAGTATTACAGTGCATAATGTATTCCAATGCACCAAAGAAACAAAAATGCGTCAATTTTTAGACATCTAGTGGGTACGGGCCTCAGCAGACCGCTGTCCATGGCCATGCCTCTCATCCGCTGTGGGATGTAATCCGGAAATAGTGGGCCGGTTATCGCGGCGAAGGCGCACCGGCCCGCCAGGGGCAACTTAAAATACGGGTGTCCGAAAAATTTTCGGCTTACTTGACCTCATTTTCAAAATTCGGCTTGCTTGGCTATCGGCTTGCTTGACCGCCACCATTTGAAGTGCGTTGCGGTTTGACTGTGTCCCTCAACAACCAGTCATTATCTATCATATTGGCGATGAATATATCACTTAATACAGCTGTTCTTCACAACTGTCAAAGGGATCTTTTCAACAATTGCCCCCCCCTTTTGCAAAAGGGGGGGCTATTCTTGAATAGAATTTAAGCGAGTGATTTATTAACCAATCAGAGACGAGTAATAAGTATCCGTGTATGCTCATACTGTGTTAAACTGGATAGAATAAAATGCGCCATGCTAGGGCAATTAGCTGAATTGGAATACAAAGCGAAAAGAATTTCCGACTGGCGGGTCGGTGGGCGCGCTTCGCGCGCGTCGCGGCTTCGCCGCGATAACCGACCCGCGATTTCCGGATTACATCCCATAGTGCGTGAGAGGCATGGCCGTGAACAGCGGTCCGCAATTGCGCTTAAACCATTTTTCGGCTATCTAAACTGTAGGCCAACTAATATTGTGGTAAAGTATAGCACAGAAGGGGAGGCGATTCTCTACTAGGTACCAAAGGGGGGGCAATTGTTGAAAAGATCCTGTCAAAGTTACCATTTTCATTCAGGATTCTGAAAAACTGCTTTACAATTTCAGCTCTTTGCCGTTCAAGAGAAAAGAAGATGTATCGATCAAGAGTTATATTTCCGGGATGAAAGCTGCTACCCATATTTCCCAAAGTTCTATAGTGTTCAGCTTTTTAAAATTATTACGAGTATTTTTGAGTCAAAACTCTGCGTCTTTCTCTACCAATACTGTGATATATAAGATAGGTCCAACGTCGGCTAACACAGAGGATACAAACTTCGGTCAGCTTTTGACTTTTAGGTTCCAACTGGATCTTGAGGAGAGCGTTTTGATCTGTATTTCTTGTTACTGATAGTGTATTGCATCGTAATAGTCCACTGAACTGCTTTTTGTACTTTGGTTCTTGGCGAAGGTGTAGGTGATCCAGTTTATCCTCTAGAAGTTTGTCCAAAATGATAGTTTTTTTCTGCGAGACTCGCATGATTGACTTGAGTTCGGCTCTTTTCCCATCAAAGCGGAATCGCAGTTGTCGATCTTTCCCAAATAATTTCTAGGGATAGGGGAGTTTTGCGTTCGTCTCAGTGTGCTGACAGAGCCATGTCGAAAGCGAGCATTTCACCTATTATTTTTGAGGCTATTGGCGGTGTGAATTACGCTTATAAATTTCAGACAGCGGAGCGATTCATTACAATTTTAGTTGAGCTAAACGAGGAATTCGCTTAGAAAAGAATTAAGACGAGGTCCTTTTAAAATTATAAACAAACATAAGTTACCGATGTGCAATTATGAAGAAACATGTTTTTTCAGTAATTGCAATGTGGTAGAGGGTAAATATGAAAATCAACAATAAAATCACGATATAGCACTCTGAGCTAAATGTTATTGTAGATGAAAACCAAAAATGAAATATGCCAAAATTTACCAAAGCTGATATATATTTTCAAAATTTGCAAGCTTACTTATTACCAGTTGAATCGGGTTGAGTTGTCTTTTTATAGGTCTGAACGTTCTGTGTATCCATTGCTGTTGTTTTTTGAATTCATTGTTAAAAGGTGAAAACGATTAAATTTTAAAACAATTTTCTAAGAATATATTCAAATCTGCTTTTTAATTTGAAATAGAAAAAATTTTTTTAAAAAATTAGAAAACAAAAAAACGGTTACATGCGGCCAATCTGAGTTTCAATATGTCTATTCTGTCGCGCTATGCTTGGAATATTTCTCCGATTGTTCTCAGCACAGTTTTGTGCCTAAAGGTTGCACATCACACGTTCACGTTGATGGCAAGGAGCATTTTATCTTTCCTTTATACTAAGAAGAGTTAAGTTTTCTTCATCCCAAGGATTTTTACCGAATCTTAAAAAGCAGTAAAATTATTCAAAAACCAAAAGCATCAATTATTGAATTTACAGACACCAAAATTTTTCTTTCCCCTCTTAAAACTTCGATTTAGTTTTTTTTGTAGAAAATTTTTGTATATCTACTTTTCTTCCTCCTGAAGTAATCTGCTTCTCTTTGCTGAATTGGGGGAAGTTTCCGCACTGCGACTATAACCTGCAAAAGTCAGGCAGATCAAGAGATATTAATTAATATCGGGCCACCTACTGGGAGGAAGGCGTTTTTGCTTAATATAACATTTAGTTCTAGTCGAGGTGATCCAGAGCAAAATTGAGGCCAGTTTAATGTTTTGAAGTACAAAGAGTTAATACTAATATGTTGTTAGTCTAACGGATCAATTATCCCTTGTCTTCTGGCAGCTCTGTAAAAACTACACAATCTTGTCTCGAATTTTGTCGAAAACTTTCTGCTACTATGTATGGTCTCCAACTCTCCGCTAATTTAAGCACTAGACCTTATCATCATCATCATCATTTATTTTAGCTAATTTTGTAACATATTTGTTAGTGGTCAACCTTTTAATCAATGTGAGGGAGATTAAAAGGTGTCTTTTCTACCATTTAGCACCCTATCAGGGTACTTTTTACTATTTCGTACCCTGTGTCTTTTTTTACTGTTTAGTACCCTATCAGGGCTGAACTTTTGTGGTCTTTGGTACTAAACAGGACTTATTGGTAATTTTAATGTTCGGAGTAAAACTGCTTTTTGTATACCCAAGTTTATTTCCATTGTATTTTATCTAACTGTACAGGTTTTTCTCACCTTTCTAGTTAATGCTAAAATATTTCTAACTTTTATTTTTTCAAGGAATGCAAGATGTCCTCCAAATTCATTTTCTGGATTTTTGGCACGCTAATGAAAATTTGTCGTTACTAAGCTGGTCGCTTTTAATATTGCGCTCCACCTCAGTAAAATAGCTATAATTCAATCAGCAATATAGCTCTAATTCAATTCCATAGCAGCTAATTATCGGATTGCCATGTTTTAAGAATCTTGGAAAGCTCAAACAAATTATCTTGTCAAATTTATTAACCGAATGCCATTTATTCTAATGTTTGTTTTGAATTATTTATTTTTATAAATAATGCCGCCAGACAGAAGAGCGAAGAGACAGGAACAAAAAGGTGATTTTCAGTATGCTAGCAGCAGTGAAAGAAGTTTTTCACTTCAGAGACGTTGCGAAAATGACATTTCGCTTTAAAAAGTTATATTTTTTTTGCATTTGCCTAGCGTCACGTCAATGTAACTCTTCTAATTGAAACTCCTTTCTACTAAAAAACTTGTTACGGATGTAGAATTATTTTCCCGAGAGCGGTAAACACGGTCTTTGACTTAAATCATACGAGATGCTGAGCTCTTTGCTTTCTGATGTCAGGTTGCTGCTCGCTTATAAAAGTCTTTGTTTTAGGATGCATAAATTAAAACATAACCGACTAAACATCGGAAGAATTGCTCTCGAACGACTAGAGCTCTAATCAATTGCAGCCTGCTTCAGTCGGGGGGGGGGGGGGGGGAGAGGGAGAGGGAGCCTAAATGGGACTACGAACTTCAAAAGTGGGCTTCAAATAACCACATTAGAGGTTAACGTATACCACTATTAAGATTTAAAGTAAAAAATAGCACCAGTTTCGGCGCACTTTTCATTTGACTTTTAGTATTAAATTGCCGCCAATTGAGTTCAACTGCTTGAAATTGTGATTGAGAGAGAATTTTAGATCACGCGAAACGCAAAAAGTCAAGGGCGTAAAAGTCACTCGATGAAAAATTTTGCATAAAGGAGACACACACGTTTACAATAATTGCTCTGAATTTCGTTCAAGAGCAATTAATAACAACCATTCGATGACTAGTTCAAACTTGCTCAGGATGATGATTAATCGTTTTTTTTCACATAGAGAACCATAATAGATGTTTGATAATCATGTAAGAAAAAATTTGATGAAGAACAAGTGGTAAAATGCCACCACACTTACGAAGATCAAGTGAAACGAACTGTCATCAAAACGCAATAGTAATGTTTCAATCTCGTTCAATGATAAAAATTTTTTGTACTATGAATCACGAGCATTTGCAGAATTGTAGAGCTCAAAGTAACCGTCCGTTTTATATAAAATGCTCTGATGTCAAGAGACAATGCTGGGCAAAAACAATTCATGCATAGAAAGCTTTATCAGATATTTAGACCGTAGGCATAATAGACAGATATTTTTAAAAACCTACATTTAGTGAATAAAGAAGTTTGATATAATGCCAAAATTGAAAAATTCATTCAAACAAATACCTTTCAGTGATTGCGAGTACTCATTTCAAAAGCAATATACTGACTGATTAGATTAATTTATGCAAGGCTTGAGTTGTTCTGAATTCGGCCGAGATAGTAGAAACGTTTAACACTTAAGCAGACTGAGTTAAAACCTTTTTGCGGCTCTCATAGCTATTGTCTTATTTGATTGCGTTGTTCGCTTTTTATTCAAATAAGTGGTTTCTTAATAGGAATCGGAAAAAGATGAACTAAGTGAGTAGTCTTCTAGAAGATTGTATTCGTAATTGACTAATTTTAAGACTTAATTGTAGAAAACGGTTTGGATTAGGTGCGCTCAGAGTTCATTTCGGTCAGGGAACTCAACCTGAGCTCTAATGCTCTTACATCTATCTTTTACGCCATTGATTTCACACCAATTCAATGCAGTGGGTTTTTTAAATTTTCTTTAACTTTGCTTTCTTACCACATTTCGCTGACCAGATAGTTACGGGCAACATCTTTCTTGAGAGTTTGATGCTTTGAACTATGAAGAAAGCTTCACGCTTCATGGTACGCATAGCATGCTCATCGGATATTCATTCTCATCACAAGAACTAACTATTTTCAGCCACCAGTTTGTAATTGTCATAAAGTTGACCTCAAGTATGAGTGTTTTTGAGGCATTTCTCAGCTACAATCAACCAGGCATGCGAACACCATGTGTTGTTGATTTTTTTTGACGTTGCTTGAACTACTTTACAAAATTTGCAAACATTCAGCTTTTATGCATTGAATTGAAGCTCAACGATTATCTATTTGAGAGCTTTGAAGCTGAAAAATAGATATTCTCAATTTTGAGCTAAAGATATCTATCTTTTTTCTGTCATATGCGCGCCGTTTAATTGAATTTTATGCCTCATTACGCAAGTTTCAATCTAATCATGAATATGAACTGAATTCAGTTTCAAACTAAATACAACCCCCACGAGCCATAATGCCCTCGCAGCTCGGGCAATTTTCAATTTCCTTTCTATATCCCGCATCACCATTTTACGGTTATTATTCTTCTTATTCGCCCCGTTGAGAAATGCCACGCTGCACTGTATAGACACCTATACGGAAATGCGTACTATTTTCTATGGTTTCAAAAAAATAACAGCAGTAAATAAACAAAAGAAGAACAAAAGGCGTTAAATATGGCAGGACGCCATCAGTTCTGAACAGGCGTTGAGCAGAATGCCATAAAATCAAAATTAAAGCCATATTAATCTACGAACTTGGACAATTTTAAACTTATTGCCATAGGGGCAATATATCGGCCGTCATCCGGTTCGGCTCTATTTCAGAACGCCTCAAAATTACTGCACCCATTTTCATTTATACGGTTCCATTTTGTAGGTAGTTTTAATTTGTTTTTCCTCTTCTCATTATAACCCACCAAAAAGTTTTTTTAATTCTGATATTGCTACCAATTGTGCTAGACACGGAGACATTTGAGAACCATTTACGTTATGAGGCATAACGTTTTACCTTTACACTTATTGAATGAAGTAAAACGTTATGCCTATCTGAGAAATACTTTTACTGATGATCATTTGTAAACCTTCCGTAACCGTTTAACCCCCAACCCTTTCCTTTGTTATTTAGTTCAAATTTATTAAGTCCACATTCATCATCGCTGTAAAAGTCATCTAACTTTTTCGTGACTTTCGATACCAAACCTTTTTGCTTCACTGTCATACATGAGTATTATCGTGCCACACTTAACTTTCATGATAAAAGCGGGTAGAAACAACACCTTTGTAAGTTATTATTTAACAACCGTACAAGCTTATACAAGGGCAGACAATACACTAGGCTCTTTAAAACCAGTCGTTGTCTCTGAAAGCGGGTCAGACCTGAGAAAATTACCATCATCCAACAAGGGCCCTCGTTCGCATGGAGACCAACATTCGCATTTGAAAGAATAATGCATTATAACACCATAACTGAAATGAAATGGCCGATACGCTTGCGTAAGCACTAAAATGTGTTTTCGCATGCAGCTGCAACAATAGCAACTGTTTCTCAGCTCAATTTCGACAAAAGGGAGAAATATTACAGGGAAAAAGGCAGGAAAAGGGGGGAATTTTCTAATATCAATCAAAGAAACTCTTTTTTTTTCACCTGACCTTTTCATAATGGTTATCGGTGTTACTAGTTTGACCGGTCAGTTTTAAATTTTCAAGAGGATTGACCGTCTTTGACGGAATTTATCATTGACGAACTTGTAACAACTTTTTAAAATCTTGATAAATTCCTTTTCAGTTCAAAAGATACTATTTCTCACAACTAGAATTGATTCACGTCCAAAATCTCAAGAAGTGCTTAGGTAACTTAAACTTATAAAGATCTGAATTACAAAACTAAAACAGCGAGTCAAGTCCTGCATTTTTTAAATCACAGAAATGAAGACACCAAAGAAGTGAACATTTGCTTGTACTGGTTACAACAAGGGTTGACGGTTATCAACAATGCAAATAAACATAAAATATTCTGAAATAGCATTTAAAAAACGATCGAAAAATTTTAGAAGAAGATATTTTAGAACTTCGGTGGTATCACATTCAGTAGTAAGTTACATGATGGGAAACTGAGTATAACGAAAAGTACTTATAAGGACATCAATACTTGCGAGTTTTGTTTTTGTTTACAAAAATCAAACTTTGTTCGAACAAAAATCTTTGCGGATTCTTTGAACAGAAAAATTATCCACTATTAATGAGCAGTCGAAACCGTTTGTGAGACAAATTGTGCAAAAATTGGTGATATTCTGAACAACTTGTTTAATTTGATTCAAATTGCTGGTAATCAAAGACACAAAACTGTCAACCATGCGACGAATTTACTGTAAAATAAACAGATACTTGAAAATCAAACAAACGATTAAATCTTTTTTTTCAAAAACAGTGTGCTTAAGTATTTAGATGTCCTGACTGTAAAAGGAATCGTTAGAAAAAAGAGCAGATTGTTTATATAAATAGAAAGATCAAAAATGTCAATTCTACGCCAATATAACCAATAAGAGCTTTTAATAGGCACAGAAAGAAAATAAACTTCTTCTTAAAACAAACGATGTCAAACGTCATAACGATAACGGAAATCTCAGTAAGTTGTTCCGACAATTGCAGCTTGCTACCAATAAAATTAATGAGATTAAAAAAAAACAGTCCAGTAAAGAAAGAGGAACAACAAATCAGAAAAACCTCAAATGAAAAAAACCATGAAAACAAAAAATTGTTTTCATACTTTACGTCATTCAGCTAATCATTTTGCGCGTGGTGTTCTTGCTCCAGTTTAAAAATCACGGGGTCAACAGTGGTTGACGTAGTATCACGCTGTCCTCCCGCTATTTTCGGTTGAACACAACGGAACACAGCTTTGAACAGTAACAAATTCATTAGTTCAACAAAATGTGATAAAACTGAAAAAACAAAAACAAAAATATATTTGGTCAGTTTGTTTTAAATCTCAAAAATGCAAAAGAAATGCATGTGGTGGCTGAACTTACTAACTCAATCACCAAATTGAATAGCGCTTCAAGACTATTTCAAGAAATAAAGCTAGAATAGCATGACAAGCGATAATTAATGCTACATTTTACTGAAGCCATACGGATTTGTTCATTTTTTCAACATTTATATTCAGTAACTATTCTTAGTACGTAATCGTCAAACATGAAGTGAAACTGAAACTCAAACTTTAAGTACGCTATTATGGCCACATATCCAAGTGTTCACAATCACACTAATTTAGCTCAAACTGAGCAAGATATACCCAACGTGGTAAGCCAGATTCGATGAATTTTGCGATTTTCATACCAATTCAGAGAGTGCGGGGCACCGTATAAGTTATCCTGGACCCAGAACTCAGTTTATTCAGAGAATCTTACGACTTGGTAATTTATAACCAATCAGAGATAAAATTTTGACATGTACGGCAGTATAAATAGAGCTTGAAAAACAATCAAAAATCAGAAGAAACTCGTTAATTTGTCTTATTAAACTGACATATAGTGCGTATTGAAGCACACTTTCGTGAGCGGTAAATTAATTATTATCGTGTGTTGTTTTTGTTGATCATATTATTGATTGTACGGTTTTAACTTAACTATGACTTGTTGAAAAGAGAATTAACTTTGATATACTCAAATCTTTCATTCTGAGGAACAAAGTTCCTAAGTAAGAGAAGCTCTGTGCAAAGCACATAGTAAATTGCTCTTACTGCCTTTAACAAAGCCTACTCTAGTTCAACATTGGTGTTATTGAAACCAATAGAGAGACTTGCTAACTTTGAAGTTCGAAAAATATTGTTATTTTTATCAGATTTGCATCAAAAAATCCTGTTTTACAACTGCTAACTGTAACAGGTTGAAACTTTGCATAAATATAGCCATTTTATAGGGCTAGAATTTGTAGGAACGGAAAATTATAAATCCGATTTATAAATTGAGTTATCAACAAAATCTCAACAAAATCTAATTGTTTCAACTTGAATTATTTTGTTATTCTGAGAGAAACAAGTTAGTTATACAGCAAAGCTGAGCAATTAATTATCAGGAATAATAGAGCAACAAGTAATGCAACGGTAATCTACTGTATAGCGTATAATACAGTTCACAAAAGTTAACTGCAAAAACACAATATCCGGACAGATTTGAAACCGCTGAAACAAACTGGGTGGTGTAAAGTTTTCCTTAACTTTGATAGGAGAGCAGCCGTTACTTTTGGTTCACCGACCCGGACAGTGAAAGGCAAACTGCTCTGCAATCTGATGAAGAGAGTGCCGAAGGCACACCCAAAGACCATCAAACGAATCAGCAGCGCAACGCCTGTGAGGCAGAACAAAAGGAGCGAGTTGAGTGCAATTCACAAAAGATGGTGAAGAATTGACCTCGCTTAAAAGGATTAAGCAACTCAAAAGCAAAAAGCAACCAAGGATTCTAAGCACAACACGCAGAGGGGAGCTTCAATCAACAGCTCAAAGGTACGACAAGATGTTCGAAGATTTTTTGGAAGAATTTAACACTAAAACAGGTATTGACTACAAAATAATTGAAGATTCAGGTCGAGCCAACAAACAAAATGTCCTCTACCAACAGACTGTTCACTCTCTAGAGGAAAAAATACCCAAGCAACTGCAGCGTCAAGAAAAACTGGTGCCCTAACAAGCTAATTTCGTTGAAAAAAATCTGAAAGAAGCAAGAAAGTGCAAAGCGAGTTTGGACTATCATTGGCTTGCAGATATAAGCAAAGGCACGCAACCAGTAATCAATGCAGAGCAAAGCAACACAACTCAAGCAGTGAACGACAGCGAGAGCAGCAAAACTACCAAAGGGACAATCCAATTGCTCAAACATGGCAAAATGGAGCAACAGCAAGCGGCCAAGATACGGAGAATTTTTCGGAAACTTCTTCAGCAGAGCAAAGGCGCGAGGAAAGGATGAAGAAATTAGATATCAAATTCGAAAAAAAAGATGCGAATGGAACAGGCACGGTTCGAGCGGAGGAGGATAGAGCTGGAAATGCAAATGAAGGAACTGGAAACCAAGCATCAACTATTGGAAGAAGAGCGTGAGCTAGAGCGCAAAGTGTAGAGAACGGCCTTAGAGAATGATAATGTCCGTTTCCAATCAACTAATGCCCAAGACAAGTCACCCATCAATTGGACCTCAACGAAAAGAGATGTCTCAGACTGGGCCAGTTGAATCGACAACCTTCTAACACCAGATCAATCAACAGCTCGCTTTGAAGTAACCCCTGAAGTGAACAGGCCTAGTCACTTCTCACGATATCGCAGTTCGCGAGTCCGATCCTCAAGTGTTGAAGACCGGTACGTTTCCCCCAGAGCTGGTCTACTACGATAAAACAGTGGGTACGCAGGTAGCAGTAGCCTACCAAAGCTGAAGTTGAACAACTTCGATGGAAACCCCTCGAATGGCCGGAGTGGTCTAGTATGCTCATTGCTACAGTGGATCAGCGCCCAATACCAGACTCAGAGCAGATGAGCCACCTGAAGACTCTACTGAAAGGCAAGGCAGGGTCAGCAATCTCTGGAATAAGCTATTCTGGACAGTTCTATGGTGCTGCATGGAGCATTCTGGATAGGAAGTTTGGAAGGCCTCATGTGATCATTGATGCACAACTGGAGAGTCTTCGCAAAGAAAGTCAGGTGAAACCCCACGACTCAACAGGTCTGATCAGTTTCTCAGTTTTGTTCCCAACTTTGTGAGTGTGCTCAAATAGTACAAGCAGATTGGTGATCTGCAATCAAGCTCGACACTGTAAATGGCAGTAGATAAACAACCTCAAGTTTTCAAAGAGAAGTGGTGGTTCTATTTTGATGATAAACATGAAGATTGGCTTGATTTCATCATGTTTGAAAAATGGCTATCTAGGATAGCATTCTTGCATGAAGGGTTATCAGCTTTCAAGGGCGAGCGATGAGAAGAAGACCGAAGAGGCATAAATATAGACAAGCGGTTCTCGAAAAAATCGAACAACGGTGCTAGTTGGAATGTGAAAGACACGAAGCTGATGGCACTGCACTCATGAAATTTGGAACTGTCCACTGTTCAGGGACATGATTGTGAATGATCTGTACGCAGCAGTGAGGAAGCAACGCTTATGTTGCGGATGTTTATGCAAAGGACATGCAATCAAAGAGTGTGAAGTCAACGCGTGCGGTAGCAATGGATGCATCAAGAAGCACAACCGTTTGCTACACTCAGAAAATCAAATGGACGAGAACAATCACTCAGTCAACGTAAGCGCAGCAACAATAAACCGGAGTAACGAAGTTACAAGCTCTCTTCAGATAGTTCCTGTCTCAATAAGGAGCAGTTGCAACAGGCTGAACACATATGCTTTCCTCGACAGTGGATCAACGGTTTCATTCGTCGATAAAAGTTTGCAAGAGAAGTTACGAGCCCAAGGCACCGATGTGACACTCAACATAGCTGACATACTCGGGACAAAGAATCTGAAGACAGAAAAGGTCCCTCTCAAAATAATGGGACTGCATTCAAAGGTGCATTCAATCGAAGCGTTTGCACACCCTCAATATATTTGGGAAACACAAACTACAACTACAGCAAGCAAGCTGAAGCAAAGCTTCAATCACTTGAGTACTCTACCCAACAAAAGCTTCAACTTGATGGAAGTTGGCATCATTCTTTGGTCAAGATGCTTATGAGCTACAACGCCCATTGGACTACAAGATAAGAACAGGAAGTGAACTTTTCGCCGTTATAACAGAGCTATGTTACGTAGACAGTGGACCCATGATGGGAAAAAGAAGACAAAGTGTTTGTCATTTCGCCTTCACAGAGGATGTGAAAGTTGCTGAGAATATCCAAACCTGGTGGGACATTGAAACCTATGCTTCCGAAATCAACGTCATCAGTCAGTCAAAAAAAGGAACTGCAGGCACAAAGGATGCTAAAGAGTACGACGAAATCTACAGGCGAGAGGTACGAAGTGGGAATGCTGTGGAGTGAACCGGAGCCAAACCTACCGAACAACTACGACTCAGCCTCGGGTCAGATTTACTCACTGGAGCGGAGATTCCAAAGGGACCCAAACCTGAAAAATTTGAATCACACTGTCAATGGATACAGATAAACCCGAACAAGCCTTGCAAAGTAAGACGTGTTTGCAATGCTGCATCAAAGTACAAAGAAGTATGCCTAAATGATAAGATACTGGCAGGACTTGATCTGCTATATGGGTTTCTTGGAACAATATTCATATTCCGTGAAAGACCAATAGCCCTAACAGCTCAAATCGAATCGATGTTTCTAAAAGTGCAAGTTCCCGAACAGGATAGAAATTGACGCCCAAGGTTCTTATTAAGGCCAGGGACTAATGAACCTGTTCAAATATATGAATATCAACGTCATGTGTTTGGAGCTAAAAGTTCTCCAACTTGTGCAAACTACGCTCTCAAGGGAGTGGGACTGGATAACGAAGAAAATAAATCCGAGTGCAGCAAAACCAATACAAAACTTCTACATGGACGATTTCATAAAAACCCCGGAGGAAGCGATTGAAGTCTTCAATCAACTACAAGCTCTTCTCTCAAAACATGCATTTGAACTGAAGAAGTGGAAAAGCAACAACGATGCAGTTTCCGAGGCAAACCCATAAGACTTGAAGTCAATCAGCAAAACGAAACATGTTGAAATGGCACCCAATACGGAGAGATCTTCTGTGCTAGGACTGCAATGGACCGTTACTGAAGATAGTCTTCAAGTGTGCAAAGGCACAAACAAGGAAGTTGAAACACCTATAACCCAGAGGAAGATTTCGTCACTGGTATCTTCAGTATTTGACCCGATCGGATTGTTCGCTCCGTTCAGTGTTCACATGAGACGACTTCTGAAAGTCATCTGGACTAAGAATGGGCAACATTGGGACAAGGAAGTGGAGCATAGTGACGAAGCGGAATTCCTGAAATGGAAAGAACAACTTCCAATAGTAAACCAGACAAGCATCAATAGAAGATACTTCAACAGAGAGTGGGATAATAGCGAACTTCATGTGTTTCATAACGCATCTGATGACGGGATGTGTGCGGTGGCCTATATACGTTTACAACTGAAGGAATAATCAGCTGACTTAGCATTTGTCATTGGGAAATGCAGAAGGGCACCTATGAGGCATCTTTCAATACCTCGATTCGAATTGCAAGCGGCAGTTATGGCAGTGATGTTGAAAGAACAGATAATCAAGGAACACGAAATGAAGATGAATTGTTGCAGTTTTGGTCAGACTCAACTAGAGTATTGAAGTGGATACACAGTTCCTATCGTAAACAACAAGTGTTTGTGGCGAATCGAGTGGCTGAGATACTAGATATAACTGATGTTTCGCCGTGGAAACATGTGAGCGGTAACAACAACCCATCGTACATTGGCACCAGAGCAATCAACATTGAAGAACTCAAGAGAAGTGAGTGGCTCACCGGGCCGGCCTGATTGAAACGACCAACAAGTGAATTGCCAGAGCAAGTGAACCTATTTTTTGCATCAGATGAAGAGAATATACACTCATCAGTCTTCATGATACAGGCTGACAAAAAAAGCTGTTTTTCAGTGAGAACGATTCAGCAACTTTAACAGACTAGACAACACAGTGGCATACGTACAACGAGCATCGAGCAAATACAAACCAGCAACACTTGTAGTCAGCATTAAAGAAAGAGAAAAAGCGAAAGCAATCATCTTCAAGTTACTACAGCAAGAAGTTTTTGGCGAAGAGATAAAATAGCTGAAGGTTGAAAACAAAATTCATAAACGCAGCAAAATCCTACAATTCTCACTTTTACTAGATGAAGAAGGACTCATTCGCGTCAAAGGCAGAATAGGCAAAAGTCAATTGGACTTCAATGCAAAGCATCCAACTTTGCTACATTGGAAACATCATGCAGTTGAAGTATACTTGCGAAATGAGCGCGAAGACAAGCAACAAGAAGGCACTGAGCATGTAAGAAACATTGCTCAGCAGAAGATGTGGATCATAGGCATAGGGAACGCCTTAAGATCAATCAAGAACACGTGTGTTATCTGCAGAAAAGGAAGAGCACAAACGATAACACCAGTAGTGGCCGATCTACCCGAAGAGCGTTTAGATGCTTCAACGGCTTTTACAAATGTTGGTTTTTGACTACTTTGGTCCTTTCATTGTGATAGTTGTCTCAATGCAATATTTAGATTTACTGCTCCAAGAGGCAAACCAAGTACAATCATCAGTGACAACGGCACAAACTTTGTTGTAGCTGAAAGAGAGTTGGCAGAGTACGTTGCGGCATGGAACGAAGAAGGGATCGAAGAACATCTGATTCAACGCGGAATCACATGGAAGTTCAACCCACCCACAGCACCACACTTAAGAGGAGAATAGGAACGGTTGGTGAGAAGTTGAAAGAAAGCAATGTACGCAGTTTTGGGAACAGATCAGTCACCGAGGACGTTCTTTCAACAACGATTTGTATTGTAGAGCAGACGTTGAACGCAACTGAACGTTGTCGGTCATCGAAAGCTATTTCGACAAACTGAAGCCTATGCGAATCTCATATGGGACAGATTTCGTAAAATATATTCCAACTCTGAATAATCGGCAAAAGTGGCGATCTACGGCAAACGAAACGCTTAAAGAAGGCGATCTCGTTTGGTTGATAGAAGACAGCAATAAGCGTGGATATTACAATCTAGGTCGAATTACGGAGACAATCGTGGGTCTGACGGTGTGATTCGATCAGCGAGAGTTCCAACGAACGACGGAGTATACAAGAGACCAGTAGTGAAGCTCGCCCCAGTACTACCTGGAAAAGATGTTTTGGCGATGGAAAACAGGGCTGGCGATGTGGCGGCTGAGCTTACTTACTCAATAACCAAATTGAAGAGCGCTTCAAGGCCATTTCAAGCATTAAAGCTAGAATAGCATGACAAGCGATTTTTAATGCTACATTCTACTGAAGCCATACGGATTTGTTCATTTTTTTCAACATTTATATTCAGTAACTATTATTAGTACGTAATCGTCATACATGAAGTGAAACTGAAACTCAAACTCTAAGTACTCTATTATGGCTACATATCCAAGTGTTCACAATCACACAAACTTAGCTCAAACTGAGAAAGAGATACCCAACTTGGTGAGCCAGATTCGATGAGTTTTGCGATTTTGATACCAATTCAGAGAATGCGGGGCACCTTATAAGTTATCCTAGACCCAGAACTCAGTGTATTCAGAGAATCTTTCGACTTTGTAGTTTACAACCAAATAGAGATGCAATTTTGACATGTACGGCAGTATAAATGGAGCTCGAAAAACTACCAAATATCAGAAGAAACTCTTTAATTTGTCTTATTAAACTGACTTACAGTGCGTATTGAAGCACACTTTCTTTAGCGGTAACTTACTTATTATCGTGTCTGGTTTTTTCCTAGATCATATTAGTGTTTGTACAGTTTTAGCTTATCTTTGACTTGTTGGAAAGAGAATTTACTTTGATATTCTCAAAACTTTTTTTCTGAGGAACAAAGTTCCTATGTAAGAGAAACTCTGTGCAAAGCACATAGTACATTGCTCTTACTGGCTTTAACGAAGCCTACTTTAGTTCAACATTGGTGTTTTTGAAACCAATAGAGAGACTTGCTAACTTTGAAGTTAGAGAAATATTGTTAGTATTATCAGATTTGCAACTGGTAAAAATTCCTGTTTTACAACTGCTAACTGTAGCAGGTTGAATATTTGCATAGTTATAGCCAACTTGTAGTCCTACAATTTGTGGGAACGGGAATTGCTTAATTCGGTTTATAAATTGAGTTATTAACAAAAAACTCAACAAAAATTGATTGTTTCAGTTTGATTTTTTTGTTATACTGAGAGAAACAAGTTTGTTACACAGCAAAGCTGAACAGTTACTATCAGGAGTAACTGAACAACAACTAATCCAATTGTAATCTACAGTATAGCGGATATTACAGTTCACAAAAGTTAACTGCAAAAACACAATATCCGGACAGATTTGAAACCGGTGAAACGAACTGGGTGTTGTAAAGTTTTCCTTGACTTTGATAGGACAGCAGCCGTCACAATGCACAACAATTTTTAGGATCCAAATGATCCGGTGAATAAATGATTAAAGCTGTATTTTAAAAAATGATAAGAGTATAAAAATGATTTTGCCTCAGTCAGAAAAAGCAATAATTCATAACTTTCAACTTTAGACAAGACATTGTCAGAAATATAACAATTGGCGGCCTGTAAAACCTTCTAACAAACCGCAAGTTGTCTGAATTGCAGTTTGATCGGGAAAAGAACTATACTTCGCAAAAACTTGGACCATTGTGACCTAAATCTGACCTAGTTGCTGCCAAAACTGGTGCAAAACTTTGTCCATTAAAAAAATTGTTTTTTTTTTAATTGAAATTTCGGACGCGGGATTAAGCCGATATTACATATGATAATCTGGAATGCCCTCAGCTCAAGAATTGTCCGAAGAAAAAAGTAGTGCAAGCATAAAGTTCATAAAGTTAAATGAAATCGCTTTATTCTGAATGAATCTTCCAATGAGTTGTTTATTGACAATTTGAAAGTAATTAATTGAACAAGATATTTTTCCAAAAATACAATTCAAAAAGATCGTACGTTCAATAGGGCGAGAAAATTATTAACGGATAATGAGTTACCGCTGCCATTTTCAACTCTTCTTGAATTGAAGCATTGCATGTTAGGTTTAAGTTTTTATAAAAGTATCAGAATCTACTTTTCTGTTTTAAAAAGTCGACATAATTGCATGGTGTGCGAGAAAAAATTCGCAAATATTTGAAGAACAAAATAGTTTTACGTATTATAAACTTTTAGCGTCCACTTCAGTCAATTTAGCAATCGATGGTCAAGGAACTTAAATTCTGTACTTTAGAGTTCACGCTTTGAGTTTTAGAGTTCATGTTTTAGTTTAAAGTGCACGTTTTATAGTTCATGCAACCGTTATGCACCGACAAATGTTGGTACAATCGACCGAGTTGTGTCATTTTTAACTCACTAGTCACAAAGTGTTTTAGAAGTTCTGACACCTGTCAGTGAGTTAGTAGGAGCTACTTTAACCTCATTAATTGCAGTAGGGCGAATCAAGCTCTTAAAGGACAGCATTTTTGAAATTTTGCAGACTTCATTTTTCTCAATTTTAAAAGTGTCCAATAAGCTAAAATTGTTTTTGCTTGATCGCCAGCAAGAAATTAGAACTAGAAGACCCGGCCAGGAGTACTACTGTTTCTGGAGTACTACAACAGTGAGGACGTAAATATGAATCACTTAACTCGTATTTGCTGATAAATAAACCATAACAGTGATTTTGAGCATTTAGTTCTTCAAAAAACTATCAGTATAACCTAAACCTTTATTGCCCGAAAAATTTTAAAATTTTCGTAATTACTTGAGGCCTATTACAAGATTTAACTATTTTTGTGAGCCGTGATATAGGCAGTTACAAAACTGCTCCTTGCATTCTTGATCCGCATTAAGTTTGCTCTGAATGCTCTGAGATTAATTTCCTATTATACTTTCTTCCATATTTTTGGTGTATTTGGAACTTAGTTAGCAATGTTGGAAATTAGATACTCTAACCAAGAGCAACAGCAATGGCGCGGAAAGCACTGACGGTGCGAGCACACAACAGTGATGAGATGATAATGTCATTGTTGTCCGCACGTGCTCAAAAACAGGCATCAAGAACAAAAATGATAGATAGTTACGAATTTGACGAAAGTCTGACTGTGATTTACTTACTGTAATTGTTTTCTGCATAAAAATTACAAATAAAATCTTAAGGCCTAATCTTAATTCTTCTATTCTAAAATTGGATCCCGGATAACTCTGAAATTTACTCGGCAATATGTTTTCGGCAAGTTTTTCACTGAATTACGGATGATTGCATACTTTTTGCGGTATAAAATTGAAACAAATTTTACTTTTTATCAAAAATTGTACTGAGAAAAAAAACGTAAGAAATTTTTGAATGCTTCAAATATTTGCTGCGTTTGATAATGAGTTTTGCCTTAAGAATAGTTGAAAAAGTATGATGGCGAAACCTAAAAAATTAACGAGATTGCATTAATCAGAAAGCCCTATGCAGACTTATTTAAGAAATCCAGTATTTTTTGCAATGCTTCTACTACAATTTTTTCAAAATAACTTTATATAATTTAGACTTTCTTAAAATTTTTCCGTCGTGTGATCAAGCCTGATAAAATCATTTTTGTTCATATGATGCAAAGATCAAACGATTTTATTTAATTTTGAAGTGTTTGTCGTTTTCAATCAAGCGTCGTAATTCAATCCTTAAAAACGCAGTTTTTGTTTACCTAAATATAGTTATCTAAAAATTGTCTAAAAGTTAGTCGAGATACTTTCTTATTTTTCACGGATACTGTTATCTTCCGAAGATTTCACAAAGACTTCTCTTGATCCACTCAATAATTTTTTTTTCACAAAATTTTATTTTGGTCTGATTTTGCAAAGCAGATGCAATTTGTTCCCGTAGCAATATAGTGCATGGTCAAAAATTTTAATCTAAAGTTTGCAATTTTTCATCATACTAGACATTTTTGCAGGTTTTGTTGGATCTATTCTGTTTCGCCCCTCCCCAGTGTTTTTTATGACCCCCAGTTACAAATTATATGTTGTTATATAGCACGTTACTATGTAAGAAAATAGCACGTGCGCCTGGGGGTCATAAAAATTTGTGCTCACTAAGCTGGGGGGCCAAAACAGAATAGATCCGTTTTGTTTTACTGACAATGTGCTCATTCTGAGTTTCAATGTGCTCATTTGAGGAAAAAATTATGTCTTCTAAAGTTTCTTTGTTGCTCCAAAGTTTTTAATTTATATTGGTTGTATCTCATCTAATTCAAAAGTTTGGATTTTAAATGCCATTTTTTTAACATTAATTGCCTCTCTGCTTCAAAAAAGGATGTTGCAAAATTTCTTCAAGAAGCTGTAAAAGTTTTTCTTTAAATATTCTGCGAGCACTACAACTGCAGTTGAAAATGATGTCAATTATACTTTTATATAAGCCCGCGGGATGTCTTTTGGTGATCGGTTATGAAAAAAATTAATTCTTTCTCATTCTTTGCTCTACGAAATTATCTGTTTACACAAGTAGGGCCGGACTAAATAAGCAAAGGGTTTTCTTTGTTCTCACATTTTTAGTAGATCAATGTAATCCACACAGAAGGAAGATAATTTTTATGTAGAATAATTAGGAAAACTGAAAGGCGCGGTATAAATTTCTGTACAATCTGTTAAATTTCGTTTTTATTTGACGGAATATGAGGTAAAAAAATTAATGAGATTGTCTCACTTTTCAAGCTGGTATTATCAACGTTAAGTGTTTTTTTTAGGTTTCAATACAATTTTTATTCAAAAACCTTGAACTCAGACACAATTTGGAGTCTTTCAAAATTTTTAATTCCAAAATGTTCAAACTGGTTTTTGCTCAATGGTTATTAAATTAGCTTGAAGCAATATAACATTATATATATATATATATATATATATATATATATATATTATTTACCAGGCGAAGTGTTCAACGATTGAACCAAAATTTGGATAGTTTGACAGCACTTAAGCTTATTTCAGATCAAATTGTTTATGTGAGTATCAGTAGCTCCCATTGAGTGATACATCAAAGTTTAGATTATAGCAATTAGGAATTATTTGGGTTTTAAGCCTGCTGAGATTGCACTCAAGCTGTTTTGTTTTTGTTCATAACGTTTATTTTGAAATTCAGTTATTTTTGGTTGATAATATTTATTTTTGTCTGAATCGCTTAATTGGAACGCATTAATAACAAAATCAAAAACTTTTTGATAAAACTTGCTAATATTTTTAGTTTTTGAAAAAAAATCTCACTCTCAAAAAATCTCAGCGCCCCCAACTCTCAACATCCCCCCCAACCAGCGCACCCAACTCTCAACACCCCCCCCCCACCGCCACTCATCTAGCCATCCTTTATTGTATCCAATCTCTATTCTACACTCCTCTTCTATCCATTTTAATTCATCCAATGGCACGTGCTATTTTCAAGTTTGATCTCTGTCGAACGTTCTGAACACCTGTGCTCAAGATGGGACAATGCCACATTCATGATGGCTGCAGGTACGAAGTTTCGGGCCCCGATGGGCGGATGGGCGACGATGGAAAATGTTCTGTGCCAACTTGGAGGACCTGTTTCAGTTCGGGAGGAGAATGGGGAACAGTTCGGGAGGAGTATTGGACCTCCCCCCCTCAGTATGGTACGAACTGAGGGGGGGGGGGGGGGGGTGGGTAGAATACGCCCGTCCATCCGTCGAAGGTCGGTTCACCCCCCCCCCCTAATTATTCTAGATGGTTTTCAAAGGATCCCATATCAAAGGATCCCATATCAATACCGGAACCGGAAACGATCGTTGCAGAAAAAGAAAACTTATTTAAATACCACCCATTTGGTCCAAATACCACCCATTTGGTCCAAATACCACCCCCCCCCCTCATTTGGTCCAAATACCACCCCCCCCCCCTCATTTAGTCCAAATACCACCCCCCCCCCCCCCCCAGTATCTTCCTAAGTATACCCCAAGAATTCCAATCGAAAGGAATAAAAGAATTGATGTCATAAATAGCATCTTCATGCTCAGCCAAAATTTTTGAGTTCGATTCGAAAATTTCATTTTTTTCTGAAAACTCTATGAACATTATGAAAGACTCAAATCATCATGTTCATCCTACTTTCAGAAAAAAAATGCTTTCTGAATTTATACTGAATATACTTGGCTAACAAAGTACCCTTAGTTCACTCTGATTCAGTACTGAATCGTCGATATACTATTGGGATGTACTGATTCAGTAACGAAAGTCTATGACACTCGGGTCCGGGTAATTCAATAAAGATTTAATTTAAAAAGTTGCTAAAAAACACTCAAACTGTCTAACAATGTACAAGACATCTAACAAATTTTCATTAGTGAAAAAAATTTAGATTTTATGGCATAAGTTTTTCTGACAATTTGGAGGGTTTGAAGCAACAACCAGAGATTTGATTTTTATAATTTACTTTTCGTGTCTTGATTTCCCAGAATCACTTGGTAATAGTTCAACTGAAATGAAGGTCTGTTTTGTCAGAACGTTAAACAGCCGTTATATTCTCTTTTAAGGTTGTTATGGAATCCAACAAAAAATAGAGTCTACTTAAAGAAATTGGCTAGTCAACATCTTGAATATGTTTTTCCATGTTAGTGTGCTAATATTCTCCTAAAAAGTTCAGCTCCCAAACAATAACTGCTTTTAACCGCATGAAGTAGGCACAATTCAGCTCACGATTTTCCCTTTAGAAGCATGGGCAGAGATAGTTTGCCGGTTCCAATAGTTTTCCATGTTGCTCTTTATCCTTGGATATGCATTCACAAATAACGGCAATAAACATATAAACATTAACAAAAGCAAAATTCTTGCCTGTTCATATAAACTTCTCATGAATTATGAACTCAGCATGCATTATAGTTTTAGATTAGGTTGATTTCTAACTATTGTTGGATTGTTTGTAGGGCTTTGTTTATTTTTGTTTTTGGTTTTTTTGTCACTGTTGTTTTCTGTTGATTAAAAGTTCTTATGGATGTTTTACCTAACTACTGGTTTTGCATACAGTTAAAGGCTGATTTCGTTTCATTTGTGTTTCTTACATTTATTATTTTTCCAAAATGAATCAGGTTCTTCCAATCTTCCACACAAATTTCAAATTTCCAAATATTTCCCAAGGTTTTAATTTTGAAACCTCAAACTAAAGGTTATCTTTAGTTTTTTGCCCTTTAAATCGTATTTTGTAAACCGTTCAACTTAAATTTTTGTCTCTTTTTGTCTACATTTTTTTGTTTTTCGTTAAAGTTATTCGTTTATTCTATGGATTTTTGCTTTTATCAGAGCGAGGAAGAGTTCAGATAATTTGAATTTAAGGAAAGCATCAAAGTGTTTAAATTCAATCGCCATTTCTCAACAATTTTTTTGGTGGTTGTATAAAAGATTTGATACAAAAACAGAATTGAAAACTGAACTCAAAAATTATTTTTTTCGCTGAAATGTCAAGTTAGATTTTTTCAACAGAATTTCTTAATTTTTCAGGCCTGAAGTTCAGATTCATTTGTGGCATTGATAAGTTTTATATTGAAAAAAGATCTAGTTTTTTCCAGGTTCGCAATCTTATGGATTGAGCGGAAATCATCATCCATTTTGCCTGCAATCTGATCTTATCATAATTTTTAGGGTGCGGGAGGGTTTGGGATATTGTGTACAAATGTAGGTTGATGTGCCTCCTGTTGTTTCTTTTATATCTCGAAACGTTAAGTTTTTTTGATGTCCAAGACATTTTTGATCTTGACAATCGATCATGTCCCAGTGGATTTCAAATAGGTATTGTGCAGATTCGGGCCAAATCTGCCAAAATCTTGCAAGATAATGCATAACCGTGCAATATTTCTGCCAGAGTCTTGCAAGATAACCATTCAGTCTCCCAGATTTTTGCAAGATAACCATTTATTCTGCCAGAATCTTACAGGTAGCCCTTTTTGCACTAATTAAGTACATTAAAACGCAGAAAAACGGCTCCTAAGTCCATGTAATCCTAAAGAAAAATGTCCAAATGTCACAATTTTTGAATGTACATATTTTGTGCATCGACCAAAAATAAACATCTATGAAAATTATTCAAAAGTCATCAAAAATTATCAATCTAAGAAATTAACAATTTTTCTGGTAGATATTGCAAAATATCAATTTTTCTGCCAGAGTCTTGCATTGTTACCATCCGGTCTCGCCTGGGTTTAAAGATCAAAAACAGTAAAGACAGTCATATACAAAACAAACTACAGAAAACTTGGAAAACCATTTGAAGCATTTGTGACATATCCAATTGTGTGTATCTTTAGGGCCAAACACCCGTTGAAAGCTCGTTATTTCGTTCTCTCCTGAATGTAAATTTAATTTAGCAAAATGTTTTGATGTTGGATGTTTCTTTTGCTCAGAAAAAAACATATCACTGATGATCCGGCATCATTTTGCAAAGCTAGTCATTTTGAGGTTTAAGTATGTTACTTAACTAAAATATATCCTTTTGCGAATGAAAAAACATCGCTTTGGAAGTAGTGTTCGCAAAACTTGATTATAGTAACATATGATTAAATTTATAATACTGCCAATAAAACCTCAAAGCTTTCTCGATAACTTTCGCAATTTGTAAACTCACCAATTGCTAATACTTGCAGTTATCCGCCTCAAGCACTCGCTTACGAACTGACAAAATATTTTCCTGAAAAAAATCCGCAGTGTGTCTGATTTTTCCCTATGCATTAAGATAGGGTGCGTATATTACCTACAATTATGGACAAATTGTCCCTTGGCAATTCAGTACCGGCTCTCTAAACTAATTCATTTTTACTTCCCCCTCAAAGGTTTGCGTCAAGTATATCTCACATGAAGCACTTTGTTTTAGAAAAATTAGAAAATTTTGATTGTACATCTCATAAAAATTGAATTTATGCAGTTTGGAATAATAGCAAACCATAGACTAGTTCTTATTTTTCCATCTAAATCTAAATCTGTTACATATAATGCTTTGTGGTATCTCTACAAAAGATTTCTTAAAAGCTTTTTAAAATTTTATGTATGAATGACTAAAGATCATCCATTAAAGTTGAAAATATATATTCCAGGGTTTGCTTTAATGGCATTTGATTTGAAACTGCTCAAATGTGTCATATAAAAGGGAATTATTGAGTCATAAAGCAATGGAAGTTTTCTGCTTTTGACATAATGGTGTGCCATGTTGCCATACGCAATATCAAATATGGCCACATTGCAGAATGCAAAAATACGAAAATTGGTTGAAAAATATTTAAATTTGAATTTGAACCGCAAAAGAAAATTCTTTTGAGCTAGCTGAAACGAAAGTAAATAAATATTCTAATTAAAAAATGTTGGTTGAATTTAAATACAAGCCGTTCAATCTTTCAGTAAATTTGAATCCATGCTATCCGGTATCAACAACCGACAAACAACTCTCCCGTTACAGCCCAGTCCCAAGTCCCGTTCTGGCCTGAAACCCCTCAATTACCCTAATTATACCAGAATTGTGTTGACTACATTTTCGAGGAAAGGTATAATATTTTTCTTTTGTTTTTTAACTGAGAAATTTTAGTCAATTGAAATGTGTTGTAGTAAACTTGAACTTGATATAAGCCCTCGATCAACCGTAAGTTCAAATAATGTTTCTTTTACTAAACAACTTGTAATCAACGTGAAATAGCTCATAACCTTTTTTGCTGTCTTTTTCTGCTAAATTGTCAATCTGCCTATCGGCTCTAAGACCAATACAGACATAGGTTCCCTTCATGCAGACGGCAGTGAACAAACAGCAGCCATGGCGCGTCTGCTGTTACCAGTTAAACTCCCCACTAAGCTCGAAAACTGACATGTTATTACACATTTAGAGTCCCCCATTAAATCTAATACACTTGGTGTTTTGTCTAGCCTGGGAATTACCCTATTACTGTCTCACACTCGCTTTGCCACCCTGTGTGAAATATCTCTGAACGGAATGGAAGGTCGGCAGCGTCGCTAACCTAATTAACGGCGCATAAATTTCACAAAATGCGATAGGTAAGTGTAAATGGTTTTCAGTTCATATGTCGGAATTTTGGTCTAATTTACAGCGCAATTATAGAAAACCGTGTTTTTTTTATCGTCGCTTTTTTTCTAATAATAGCGGCAAACGTCGCGTAGGCGATGATTTTGTGAGTAATTTAAAAACAGTATTTTTAAAAACCCTATTTTTTGTGAGACTAAAAGAGCACGGCGATTATGCGACTGGAACGCTGCTAACTCGTGGAGATAATAAAGATGGTAGAATATAAAGTTGATAATTCCCGGGAGCTCGGAATGTTTGGAGTAGATCTTTTTTGTTTCTTGATGCATTTTTACATTTCAAAGAAATTGAATTGTATATGGGTGCTCTCTTCTTTTTACGACTCGAAGAGGAGTAAATTAATGTTCGAGCGTATTTGAAACACGAATTGAAATGCGTGAAAAGTTTTTATATCAATTTACTGAACAGCGGAAAGAAGAAAGAGTGGTTTCCTGTACATGACGCATTTTGTCAAAGAGCGAGAAAAGTAGATGTGAAGAACTTTTGTCAAGCCAGCATTTTGTTTAATCACGTGTGGCTTTTTCAAAGCAGGCTTTCTTGGTTTTAACTCTAGGAAAAAATTTGAAAAAATTCTTTTAAAAAAATCAGTTGAAAGAATTTCCTTTGCTATAATCCAAAGACATCCACAAATTTGATGAAACATAAAAAGAATTTTTTTATTCAATCTTTTTTAAGTGAAGTGCTTCTTAAATTCTTGAGATCTTGCTTCTTAAATTCAGCATTAAAATATACAGAAGAAAGTTCGTTTTGTATTTTTTCTCCTAATCATTTCAAATGAATTGAAACTTACAACCAAACAACGTCTGTTTTAATGCCCTTCGAGTATGGCGATTGAATGCAATTCGTAAGTAGAAATTAAAACAAGGCGGCTCGTTAATGTGCGTTTGCACATGATGTTCCGACCCGAGCTCATCTACATTTTTGACTTAACTGTCAACCAATGAAGAGATAACAAAAATAGATGTTTAAGTTTAAAACAATCCCTACACAACCTATCTACTTATTGAATTACATAATGCCATGGCTCATTACAGCGCCAATGACATCTGACATTAAACAGACTACGAGACAAAAAAAGCAAACAACAAAATTAGCAAAAAGAAAAATTTCACGGCGAAAACTGAAAATCTAAACTTAAAAGCACAAAGTAACAACGTCAATATGCAGTCAGATAAAACCTTATTTACTC
Organism: Convolutriloba macropyga; assembly: GCF_964194025.1. Classification (NCBI taxonomy): domain Eukaryota; kingdom Metazoa; phylum Xenacoelomorpha; order Acoela; family Convolutidae; genus Convolutriloba; species Convolutriloba macropyga. Next base: position 29,666,671 of record NC_134475.1, read on the forward strand.
AGATTTACTTTCTGCTAACTGTGGATGGAAAGTTTCCTTAGGGAGACTATGTAGCAAGGACAACGATCAATGAGGCGAAATTCAAAAATTAGTCAACATTTTTTAAACCAAGAGATATCAAAAGTCTTAAAAATCATTAGCTTTTAACTAAATAAACTTTGATAAATAACTAAAAAGTTGTTACAAAACCAAAAGATACTGTCTTTGGTTAGACTAAGCAATAGAAACGAACCAAAGAAAAACTTTAAAAAGTTACAAACGATTTGCGAAAGCACAAACTATTGCTACCATTAAAATCATTAGCTATTATCTGAATATTATGTATTATTCATTGAATTGTTATTTCTAATAAATCAGTTGAAGGAATTAAAATGAGATATTAAATAAGTTGATTTGGGTCACATTTGAAAACCATTGGGATCTGCTACTACGCGATTGTTCTGAAAGAAGAGAAAAAGAAACGCAAAAAATGACCACTCAAAAAACGTTTATGAAAACGCATATTGTCCAAAAAAGAAATCATCGATGACAAATAATATCAGTAGATATGTTTTTTTTTCGAAACAAAACAAATTGGATGTGACCTCTCATTGACGAAAATAAGTTACAGTTTGACGAAAAGAACAGCAGAAAGTGGAAAGTTTGAAAAATATTTGAAAATGTATATCATAAACTTTAAGACCAAAGGCTACGAACTGAAAACTTCGGGTAACATCATTAATTCAATCCTCAATTACAATTTTAAGAGACTTGTCGGCAATCTACGGCTACCGAAAGAACAAAAACAGGCAAAAACAGCAATTTTCAAGAAAAATGAGCGAGAAAATTGTGGAAGGCATTAAACAAATGAGCTTTTCACTAAAAACTTTTCTATGTTCAAATAATTCTTTAACAATAATGCGAATAATCTTTTTTATCAAAATAATTTCAAAAAATCAAATATGAACAAATACATTAGTGCCACGAAATTTTTGAGAAAACTCGTAGTATCAACGCCATTAAATTCATAAACTTTCAATGGAATCCACTTAATACGAGAAATTATGCCTCCATGGGGCAACAAGTTTGTTTGTCATTCTTATTTTATCAGTAGGACCTTACAACAAGTTATTGACGATGAAAAGAACAACAAAGACAGGCAAAAACTAAAAATTCTGTAGAAAAGTGCCAGAAGAAAGTGTCGAAGAAATTTTAATCATCAGCTCTTCTCTGACAACTTTATCTATGATCCGTGGAACGTCTTCCCTAAACCAAGGGAAACTATTCGTAATAGGATAATGTGATGAGATTTCAAAAGGATCCAAAAATAAGAAAAAATACCCGAAAATTAAAAAAAAATTTGAAAACTAGTGGCCTTGAAGATTTAAAACTAATAGGTAGAAAATAAAGCCACTAACGAGATTATTTTGGCTTGACTAGAAATAGAAAAGACCATTTAAGTACTAGGGCTGACTAACAGTTCACGAAAAAATATTTAGGATTGGTTAATGTTCAAAAAAAATCGAAAAACTATTTTTAAAGTTTTAACAGACTTTAAACTCAAAAGCTTTCATCGGAGGTCATTAACTACGCTCAAAAATAACACGATGGCGGGAAAAAAGGTTTTTCATTCATCAATAAAACATCACATTAAGTCTTAAGGCTATGAAAAGAAAACAACAAAAACAGGCAAAAACCAAAATTCAGTAGAAAAGTGCGAGAAGAAAATTTTGAAGCCATTTAAACCATTAGTTTTTCTCTGAAAAATTTATCTGTGATCCACTGAATGTCTTCTTTAAGCGAATGGCATTAGAACAATATTTGGATAATTTGTTTAATGTTTGTATTAAATGATAAGAGTTCAAAAGTAACCAATAATACGAAAACATCAAAATTTAAATTAAAAAAAATTTTGAATACTTTTGTCACGGAATTCATTCAACCAAAAATTAGAAGATAAAACCGCTAACGAGACTAATTTTAGTTGCAATAGGAGGCAAAAAGTCTCTGTCGAAACTGAGACTGACTAACAGTTCACGAAAATTATAAGGTTGTTTAATGTTCAGGAAAATTTTGGAAAATTTATCTTTAAATTCTTAACAGCCATTAAATTCAAAAAGTTTCGACGGAAGTCAATAAATACCCTCAAACACTCCCCAATGGGAGTATAGGGATGTTTGTTATGCATAGGTGACCAATATGACATCACAACAAGTTTTATGTCTATGAAAACAACATCAACAAAAACAGGCAAAAAACCAAAAATTCAGTAAAAAAGTGCGAGAAAAGGTCGAAGAAAAGGTCGAAGCAATTTAAAAAGTAAGCTTTGCTCTGCTACCTTTATCTGTGATCCACTGAATATTTTCTCTAAGCCAATAGGAGCTGTCAATAATAGGAGCTGTGATAAGATTTCAAGAGTAACGAATAATACGGAAATATCCAAAAAACTTTTAAAAGTTTTTGAAATCTTGTGTCATTGAAGTAATATAACTAAAAATTAGATGACAAAACTGCTAGCCAGATCAAATTTGGTTACCGTAGAACAGAAAACGGTGCTTTAATCGCAGAAACTGACTTACAGTTCACGATAAGAAGTTTACGATTGGTTAATGTTCGAAAAATTTTTCCGAAAACATATTTTTAAAGCTTAACAGCTATTAGCTGTCCTCTCAAAGCATTAGATATGTTCTTTGAAATCTCATTAGGGAAAATATTGCACTGTTAGTCAATGAGTTTATGCCATAGGACTCCAGAAAGTTAATGAAACCTCAAAAAGGAATTCAAAATTTCTTTTGAAATTAAGAAAACGCACAGTCGAGGCCAAAAAAACTTGAGCAATTCCTTGAAAACAATTTTTTCTTGTTCAATGGGTTTCATTTGACTGTAAAGGAGGTTTTTCATTGACGGAATCTTGATATGAAAAGTGACTTGTCCCTAGGTGACTTAAAAAAGCAAACTTAGAAAAGTTTTATAAAAAAGAGCTCTCAAATAGAAATCGAATTTTTTTTGATATTGAACCTCACTATGAGACCAGAACTAGTCTTTTTTAACGCCTTTAGTCTATTAGGAACACCAAATTGTGTCATTTTTTGGCACGAAATTTAAGTTTGAATTACTATATTTATAGCAAATATCTTAATTTGAAGAAAAATCACACTAAAAGTGAATAAATATCCCGTGTTCACACAAAATTTCAATCCTCGATAACTCCTCGAAAAAACGAAAATCGTAAAAATCTTTTTAATTTTTAATTCTACGCTGCACCAGCTTTTCAGTGATACCACTCACATTTCTCTTCGATGAATATATCGATTGGCCAAAAATGACTGAACAAAAAAACCCATTTGAGTATATAGTTCCTCCCCCCACCCAAAAGTGGGGTCGGAACAACAAACTCTTCAATTGATTGTTTTAAAAAGTTGGTAGAGGCACGTAAAACAAAATATGTTTTTGAGAATTAGACATTGGGCAACAAGTTCCCGGGTCGAGGTTTGGCGGTGAATTTTCGTGAGAAATGCGGTGAAATGCGGTGAAAAAAAATTTTTTGCGGTGAATTGCGGCGAATTACTTATTTTCACCGTGTTCTCAGTATTCTTACAAAAAAGAGTCGTCCCCACCCGGGTTCGAACCTCTGACCTCCTGCATGCCTTCAACTGCTTTTTCCGCTGCGGCAACTCTCACTTACTTCCTTGATATTTCTTGTGAATTTAAATCAGATTGATTAAACGTTGGAAAGCAAATGCGGTGAATTTTTGGTAAAAAATGCGGTGAATTTCGCGGTGAATTTTTGTAAAAGCAGTGAAATGTGGCGAATTATTTTTTTTCACCGCATTTCCTACATTAATTTGCTACAAACATAGATGCGGTGAATTTTTGTAAGAAATCGGGTGAAATATTTATTTTCACTGCTGCATTCACCGCAATCACCGCATTTCCGACAGCAATTCACCGCAATCACCGCATTTCTTACCCAAAAAAAAATTACCAAAAAACCTCGACCCGGGTTCTGACTTAGAATGCATGGAATTGGCAGAAATAAATGGCTTACTACCTATGAGAGGAGTAAATATTGTTTTTCAGAAAAGCAACTGAACCTAAACTTTTCAATTAAAAAACGAAAATTATCTAATAATGGCGTCTTGTTTGTTTGATAGTTGTGATAGTGAGCTGTTACTGTTGACTTTTGTAGTTTTTTTTTTATTTTTCACGTGTTTTTACGACGCTATCAGATTACGATTACTTCAAATCTTTTGTTATTTTTCTCATATTTAAGCCGTTCTGACTCAATTGCAAGCGTGACGTATTTTTCCTCTCTCAATGGAGCGATTTGGTTGCTTATTCGGGCGAATAATATTTTGGTCACACGATTTACCTCACTCCCAAAAATTTTTTTTGTTTTCTGTTCACAAACAGAAATTTGTTTGCAATCAGGTAATTGAAGGAAAATTTTCGGTCATTTTGTGTGATCTGCTTGAGAATACGGATATACGAAGCTATTACAGTTTTCGTTTTTTTTTCTGAAATCTATCAATTATGTTTTGTAGTTTCAGTCATGTCAAATTCTTATAACCGAAAAAAGTTCTCAAACGAAAAAAAGATCGATTATTTGATTAACAAGTTCACCAAGTTCTCCTTTGATTCAATTATTTGCTACCTGTTTTTTTCTAATTGAATAGATTATGATGTTAACAGGTTTTATCAGATAATTTTTGCCTGCGTTGGAAACTGACTTTGAATCGATTTTGGGGTCATCCGGGTTTTTGTCTTGGTCATGTTTTGTTATGGCCATTCAAGTCAATTTTTGCCAATCGTTAATTCATTTTTTAAAATCTGAATTGAGTTCATAACATCAGTTTTACACTTATTGCTGAAAGTTCTATGATCAATTTCGTAAAAAAAGCTCCTGGTCATACAGGAATGAAGTCAACCTCAAAACGACCGTTCCTTTCTCTCAAACTGATTTTAGAGAACTTTAATCGGAGAACTTCAGGAACTTCAGGTCGATTGAAGATGTTTTAATTTAATTAACATTTTTTAGGCCAAGCTTATAGCTCACATTTAGTATCTCTAGATCATATACAGACAACATAGTCTTTTGTATCAGAAAATTTGAATTTGTTAAGATCTCAATCTCTCATTTGTATTTTGAGACTGAATTGTATGAACGTAGCCCAAAAAATTTACGACTATCTCGCACCTTTTTAAATAAAATTTAATAGCCTTTTTGTGGTAATATGAAGTTCCTCCGAAGTTCCTCGCGATGCTCATACAATTGACTTTAAGCACTTTAAAAAATGACTTCAATTACAAAAAAATTTCAATCGATGTATTTTAAAACTTCTGGAAATTCAGATAATCCAAAAAACGTGTTCGTGTTCCACTGAAAAGGCTAGTTTTATTTTAAGCATCTACGTGTACGAATTTGAGGACAGTTTAAAGTTACGTGAAAGAACTTTGATGACAGCTACCCAAAATACCTGAAATTTTCAAAGTGTCTACTCTGTTTGCTTCCAAAAATCACAATCAATTAAAGTGTTTGTTCCACGGTAACAAGTTTGCAACTTCAGATCATTTATTAACTATATCAGAAATTAATTTTAAAATTTTGAAACTGTTTTCACTCTGTTTCCCCGTTCTTTTTGAGCGTTTTTCTGACTTATTTCCTTTGTTCGTAAATGGTCAAATGTTTTTAATTTTTGCTTAATTTTTATTTCACTTTTTTCACTTTCTTTTTTACAGTGAAGAGAGGTTTTTGATACAATTGGCAGCAGAGGTTCATTCGAGATTAATTGCAAATTACTTAAATTGAATTGCGAATTCCTTGAATTGCAAAACAGTCCACTACAATCTTTTTGGAAACAAGAAGACCATTATTATAGAACTACTCGTCAATAATCCCGTGAATTGGGAGCCAATTTTTAGAACATAATTGAGATTATCATTGAGGGCTAAGGTAAACTGTAATCTATTAACTTATATACATTGTTTATTAATTGAAGGGTTCGAACATCATCAGCGAACACATTGTACCGATTTGCCTTGTTGACTCTTGTCCCCTATTAACATGAGTCTGACTGTATGTTGCAGTTTTTTATTTGGAGCGCGGTTCAAAGGGTCGGCTTAAGTGATTTTCTTGAGTAAAGCAGTCGACAAATATTTATAAAATTTGAAACGTTTCTGCTAGGGTGGCTTCAATTTCGGTCAGAATCAGTAGCCTGTGAGCAAAATTTATTTTGTCTAACTTTTCAGTTCATTTAACCACTAGCTGTTTCCTTTCTTCACGGCATTTCACCCCGTACCCATAATACGAAGCCCCTTTTGAAGCGTGATTTTCTAATTATGCATTACAAAAACTTAAACGGCATGTTAACCCATAAAATTATTTAAGCCTTGTTTCAAATACTTATTTGTCTAGCTTTCAAAATTTGCTTCCAATTTTTATTTCATTACTATGACTGTTGTGTTGTTTTAGAAGCAGCTGTAATTTGAGGTCATATCAACAAAGTCGCGAATTACAATTCGGTTCGTAAATTTCTGCGCGTACCGTCTTCAACAATTTTTATTACCATTATTCAAACTTGACGAGTAGACGAGATTATAAGCAGTACTTTATTTTCACTTCAAAAATACTCTTAGCAAACTGAAAGTTATAATCAGCTGCATATTAACTTGTTATTACAAAGTTCGTTCAACCCTTTCAATTAAAAAGATGCTCTCAGCTTGGCTTGACTCAAACATTACTTGTTTACATTATAGTTAATATTTATATCTATAGCTTATAATTTAAAAATTTTCCAATATACAATACAACAAATTTACCAAATATGAGTTTAGAAACCGAATCACTTTCTGAACAAAATACACCGCGGTATTTTTACGCGAGGGAGCGGAGCCCGTTATGGTCCAGTTACAGGACCTATGCTTCGTTAAAATCCGACATTGCAAGACGAAACGATATTTCACACCTAGCTACCCCAACTTGCTTTACAGAAAGCCGACTGCGCCGGGCGAAAGACCCCGAAGTGGTTACGAACGATATATACGAAAGTGTTCGACACAAGTTAAAATGCTTAAATTGTGGTTTAAAAGGTCACACAATTCTAAAATGTGATAAAATTTCACGTTTTAGTGACCTGAATTGCAGAGAACCTTCGACGGGTTCATTTTCAGACAGTGAAGATAACCCGATGGGTATGTTCAGACGAAGTTTTAGCACTCGAAAGTCGACAGATCGTTATTCAACAGGCAGCTTTAATATCCAGAAAGAAGTCAATTCGGAGGCTAATTACCCTAAATTGCCTAAATGTCGACTATGTGGTTTGAAAGGTCACATGAGTTTAAATTGTCACCGCGATGGGTCACCGAATCATAAAAAACTGTCGGTTCCCTTTCCCAGTCATTTATCCTTTATCGAATCTCCCTATTTTGTTAAGAGACGTTTTGGTAACGGAAATAGTTTCGACTCACCTGTCAACGAAATAAACGGTGCTTATTTACAAAATGGCTATCATAATCATCCACACGACACGAACATTATACCTAAAACGACATTCCTTACTCCACTGAGAGTCAGACAAGATTTGGAAACAATTCCGGACACCGAAAGTCCGTCAAGTAAGTCGTTACCAGTTCGGCTTAAAAGCCCAAGGACAAAACGGGTTCGGATAGACCCGAATAACTCCGATTTGAGCAACGGTGACGCATCGGTTCGGCGTCGCCCGACGTTAACCGGAGCCGAAACTGACAATGATAGTGGTCTCGGGTTTTGCAGCTCAAGCGACGTTGACGCAGGTCCAATGGATATGTTCGAAATTCTAGAAAGTTCTATCCGTCAATACGAGAAGGAGTTTGACGAGAAGTTGCGTTTTGATATTGACGAGAATGATCTGCTCGGAGATCATGGGAATGATGAGTGCTTTGAAGGGTCATCAGTAAATGGCGAAACAAATGGATCAAATGAAAGCGAAAAACCAAATAAGAAGTTGCACAAGCTTCGCTTAAAACTCATCAAATCATGGTTCAAAAAATCGGTGCAAAAATAAACACTTTATATTGTTAAATAATTTTTTGACAATGAATCAATGGAGAAACTGCACTAATAAAGGTTTGGGTTTACAAATTTTTAATAATTTGATTTAAGCACTTGAAATTGTTCCCTAATAGCCTCAAAAAAAAATTGTGCTTTACGATTAATGATTACGGTTACATGACAATTTAACCGATGTCGAAATACCCAATTTATTCCTTTTGACCTTTTCTTTCATAAATCCGCGCGGAAAATTTTCTTATGAAAATCACATGATGAGGGAACAGCTTTGCTTTTGGGGGTGAAAATGCTTGAGCAAGAATTTAATTTAGACACACTAATAAAAACATCTAATAAGAGCCTTGAAATAAAGAAATAGCGAAATCTGGAGGCCATTAATATTACATTTTCACTTATTCGGATTTTTAAATTTAGTTGATCAGTGCAGGTTTTAAGATACCTTTGTTAGTCACGACTGTTAGTTTGATACATGTCCCTAAGCTACATTTCAGGAATTGTTTCCGTTTTCCCGCTAGAAGATGACTATCTGTAACTATTTCCTTAAGATTTCTTAACTATAACTTTATTTGTAATGGCTACTGCCTCCTCTCCGTAAGCTATATAATTCATTGTCGTCAGCTAAAAAAAGCATTGGTTTGTTCACCTATGTTAATGGTAACAAAAATTTGTTCACGGGGAAAAGGAAACAGTTGAATATTTCAATTTGCGGTTCATTTTGATTTCAAACGTTGGCTTTAGATAAATTTTTTCGATCTGGAGCTCAGTCATTTCTACAGGGCCAGCTGACAAACAATGACTGCTGTTGCAGCCATTACTGCGATCAGCTTGAGACGGGGTGAGTTGGTGAGGGGTGCTGATCCGATTCTGTTTGGGGTATTGTTGCATGATCCATCCGGGTGCTTGAATAAACCCTCAGGACATTTGCACACGTAATGCCTGAAACAAAATCAATTAGAGTTGGAGCAATTTATCTCGCAAAAATTAGCAAAACAGGAAATATTGCTTCTTTTGTAGTAAATTCACCAACGCCAGCAGCTCGAACCGCCTCCTTTAAGCCTCCTCTGTATATACATTATTGCCTTATCTACTGGGGAATGATCAGCTTATAAAATGTCGGCTTTAACCCTGGTCTAGATTTCACCGAGATATAGTGCAAGAGTTGCGTCGAATGTAGGAGCGGCAATGGAAAAATATATTTTACCGCAACAATTCTCCTTTCAGCAGTGAACGCGCTCATATTTTTTCTCTCTTATACTTACCACGATTTTAAGCCATTCTTACAATGTTTACAAATTTCACTGTTGACACTTTTGCTCGGCAAATGAGAGCTCCATTTCAGTGGAACAAATTATGTTTCCGTACTGTCTCCTTACCCTTCGTGTTCCAGGCATTTTTGTCCAGAAAGAGTGCACTGTGAGTTCCACCGACACTCCTTGAAACACTTGCCTTGGTACCCGTCGTTTATACACATGTCCAGGCCTGTCACAACTCCCTGGTCTTCATTACAGTCCGCATCATCCTAAACAGATTTGGATCTTTTCTGGAACATTCAGTACATTACACAAACCTCAATTCACCATCCCTTGCCGTTTTTAATTTCGAATGTCAGGGGCTAGTGCTGCCCCAATTCATACGAAAGAAACAACAAAACAGGCAACCGTTGTTACCACCATGCTTGTCCTTATTATTGTAAAAGCTTCTGTTTCGCTTTGTGCACTCCAAACAGCAATATAAATTGACCAGTCGACATGGTTTTTGAAAGAACAATTCAACGATAAACCGACTAATAATATTTTAAGACAAGATCTATTTTAAATTAACCTATGGTACCTTTGTTTCCGCTTTAGGATAGTGCAATCTTTAGTTTTAAATAAATTTTTAACCCTTTCTTAGGGTCATTAAAAAAAAAGAAAAATTAGCAATTTTTGTCCCTTTTTCCCTTGTAAAATACTTTCAGCGCTAATACTTTGAGATTGAAAGGTAAATTATCTGAACTCTTCACGTCTGAACAAGGTCTTGGTAAAAAAACTCTACTCTGGAAAAAATGTTGTTTCTTTCAAAGAACGATAAAAAATTCGTCTTTCATCTTTTTCTTTGTTTGCTTAAAGGCCAAAAGAACGATTCAGGGTAACGGAAAGAGCCCCTGTTTTTCTCAATCCGTACGTAATTGTCCCGGGATTGACCGGTAAAATTTTCAGGGCGATCAAGCTTGAGGAAGAAGGGTTTTGAGGACATGCGGGGGTGGTGAAATTATGGACGCTTGATTTTGGAGCAATTAGGGACACTGAAGCTGTACCAGAGAGTGGCAGATCAATATTTCATGCTCTGATGACTCAGTCAAAGAAATTATTGTGCACGCCGTTTCTTGTTTGCTCAATGAACCTATGCAAACACCAGTAAGCTACCAAACCGCCTATTCATAATACTTTAATTCCTACAAGTTTTTTTCGCATAATAACTTTAATGACTAATGAATTTCCATTTATATCAATCTATTCTCAATTTTCATTGCCGTGGAAAAATTCCGAAAGATGTCAGACTTAATCGACAGAGAAAGCACCATCATAAACAATTGTGCACTCTGTACAACAAAACTAAATTATTTCTAATTAATAAAAAGACTGGACTTTAAAGTATTGCATTCCAGGAATGCAAAAACTAGCATTCAAAAATTACATCGGGGCCACGAGCATGTTAAAGCAGTTATGCTCGAACGCCTTGTTAAGCAATCTTACGATATTCAGGGGGCCCAGCCCCTTGTCCGGGAAGTAGTGCGTAACACTGATTGTTGCAGTGATCAAATCATTAATCGGCGTTTTACCGGCCTTTTGGTTCATGCTTCTCGCCTTACACTTGAAAGAATTTGTAACGAATAAAGCCTAATCAATAACGAAAGGCCATTACTGGAAAGCAATTGCTTCAAGAACGCCCTTTCGTTAGATCCTACAGCCTTTATCTCTAAAACTGTGGACATTGATTGCGATTTTAATTGCGTGTGCGCTGCACTTTGCAAAATTTTGACCGGAAACACTAATCAAGGCGGGAAAATTGAATAGATCTTTCGTTGTTTACGGAAAGAAGGCTCGGACTGCCACTTATTAAAATTGATGGGCGCTGCTCTTCGTATTAATGGCCAAGATGATCTTAGTTTTGTTACAACAACAGATTTGAGAATGCTAGGCCGAGCTTTTAGGATTAATATATACATGTTTTATGAGACCGATGAGTTGGAGCGAGACCATTGGAATTGTTATACTGGAAACAAAATGGGCCTAAATAGAGGAGGACTTAACTTAAAGGCCGGCATGAGTGGTGGAACAATGCATTGCTATATTCTCACTCGTGTTAAGCCAAAAAATGAGGGGTATTTTGTTTAACATAATTTTTTAAACCGGACTAGAACACAAAACACAATTATTCCAAATAAATTAGAGTTAGTTTTTAATCAGGATAAGGAATTTAACTTTGTACTCTCTTAATTTCATTAGCGAATGTTGCTCAGCTCTTCCATTTTCTGACAAGTGGCTATAATAAGTTGGTTGAAGCTCTTCTTGATAGTGTTGATGCTTTTGTTGTTCGTTTTGATGCTGTTGTTAATCACGTCGCTGCTGTTGTTGCTCGCTTAGCTGCTTTTGTTGCTCTTATTGCTTCGCAGCCAGGGACATTTTTCCCTTGTTGGTTCTACTGCACTTTGTTCGTTTTTTGTTGTTGTCTTGGAGACTCGAAGATTTTCTGCCCGTGGCGTTTTTCCGGAAACTGGATTTAGCTATATTGGAACTTTTCCGAGTCGTGCGTTTACATTTTTGTTGTCAATAACGCAATTGAGCTGCTATTTATTGAAGCCTGACGAAAAAAGGGGATTTGGAACAAGGCCAATAATGAGAAATAACTAAGTTCAGTTTTTAACTGAAAAAAATTATGGGCAAAAAATTAATTTGTTTGTAGTTTCAACAGGCTATTTTTTAATGTGAATGACCTCGCTGTGTTCCAACTCGGTTTATGTTGGTATTATTTACCGTGCCCCAAATCGCTCCATTTTTTTTCTGTGCCTCTTATCAGGTGTTATTTGTCCCGCAACACACCAATTTTGTTATTGTTGGGCATTTATGTGCTACATTAGTCTTATCTTTTTTAACAAAACGTATTTGAGTCCTAAGTGTTTGTTTCATTAACCCTAGTGATAGGTCGCAAATTTCTATCTGAGACCTGTCAAAAATCGAACCTATTTATTTTACCCGCGATAGTTCCTGGTGTGAAAAATAAAATTGTGATTAACAAAAGTGTCAACGAACTAACAATTGTTGATACATGTTACCTTTAACCGATCTTTAAATAGTTTACCAATTTGCTATCAATTAATTTTACAAGACATCGTTTACATGTTTCTTTTAATATGGAACCAACCTTGTATGAAATTTGAGAAATAACTTTTTAGAGAAGCAATTCCAGGTTTTAGCAAAGTGGACAGGCTAGTCATCCTTCGTTACATGGTGAGGTTTGTTTGAATGAATTCAACGAGAGTTTGGACTTTAATACCCTAAGGCCAAAACTTAAACTACAAGTGCTTATTTAATATGTTTTCTGCTGTATTTTGAAATTGACAAATTGACTTAAAGAGCTTTTGAACAGCATTAGTTTCCTATGTAATTCCTATAGTTTGTTTTACCAACCAAACGTAGTCCACAGGTTTTGTCGGTCGTACTTGTGTAGCCATAAAAAGAGTTAAATCTTCCGTTGCTCCCAATTGCCCCCTCCCTACACAGGTCTCCCATGAATTACATTCTACACCCTTCCCTTCTGCATCATTAGTCCCCAAATGATCTTCAAGAAAGTTGTTCTTCGTGTAGGTTAGTTTTTGCCAGGTTCCACAAAGTTTTAGGCCGGTTTGAAATTAAACTCTAAAATTTTGTTCCGTTTACGAAACCAACTAAACGCCATATCGACCTTCAAGTGCCCAATAGCCATCTCACTCTCCTCTCAAATTTAGCAGCACAATCTAATTAGAGAGGTATATAATTTTTTATTGAAAGATGATTACATTTTTCCAAACAATTTTCTTATGATTTTCTGTGTGTTTTACTCAATCGTCACTCTTTCAGGAATCTCAAAAGATCACGATTGATTCCGGTATACGCCTGCAACTTGTCACCTCAAAACCTATTGTCTAGTAAGTAAAAAATTCATTAAAAACATCTGTCCCTATATTCTTTTAAATCCCGTTACGTTTATATATACTTAAGTTTTTTAGTTCTCTATCAACAATGGGTAGCTTATCGACGGCAATTGCTGGCTATGGGGAGTACCCTGTCCTTGTCGGGGATGATGTGGTGGTGTGTTTTACAGTCACCGGAAAACCATGTGGTGGTGGGTTTCCCGAATTGTCGTCTTCAATCGAGACGGCGAAAGCGACAATATGAAGCCTGAATCTACGGAGCGCCAGGACTTTGTGCGGAAGCTTCCGAGGTTCGAGGGAGGAGTTTGTCTGCTTGAAGTATATAATTTAAATACTGGTGAGCCTTGTATAAACATTATCACAAAAAAGCTACAGAGTCCAGTCCTGACAGCATGGAGTTCATATACTAGTTTAATTTACTGTTTTTTACCCCACATCGTCGGTGTCCAAGTGATACTCTTCTTTACCGTTTGCGTAGACACAATTTTCAAACAAGGTAAATGAAGTATTGATTGGAAAGCTGATAACGGTTAGCTCGCCAAAGGGTTGAGCCACTTAGATAATTTAGCCGCCTTTAATTCTATCCAGTAAAATCCAGTAAAAAGCCCGCCGCACTAGCCAATAAAAGCAATAATTTGTTTCCGTCTTCCAGTTGTAGAAATACAAACCCATCCTCGCAAAATTGTACCCTCTGGAACAGGACAACACAATCTAGAACTTCGACTAAAAAATTAGAGATAAAATTTGATAAAAAGAGTTTTTTAACGGGGTTATAATTTTGATGCATAATGATATTATCTCTGATTTGTAGCTAAATGGACTAATTACTTTCTAGGTAAATGAATTTCAAATCCGCTTAAATTTGACCAATCAGAAAGGTTTAATTGTCCGTTAATTCGTCGCTGCTAAGCTCCTCCCATTAAATTTAACCTTCTCGGTTGTGCCGACGTGCGTAGTAAAGTGGCATCGCAGATCCGTCTTTGTCGCTAACATCTTGTTTGAATTCTGGCTCGCTGCGGTGCAGTCAGAAAGCACCCTGTATATTTTCACCGACGTATTTGCATCCTCCTTTTCTACAGGTCGAATAATTATTTTTAATATCTTATTTGGAGCTAGAGTTCGATTAAAGGAATATTTTACTTGGATTGAGTTTTCTTCTACTGAGTAATTTTGGTTGCAGGCACCCGAATTACCGTCCGATTTATCAACTTCAACTAAATCCATAGTTCCTCACTCGATAGGTACTCGTGGTTCTGTTGACCAAGGGTTAGAGAGAACGCTGTGGGACTCAAAATACTCTGGCTGCCCAACTTCCAGAAGAATGAAGTTCCCATCTAAAAGATTCACCAAGTGAACATTCCATGTGTCTCTGACGTCTCAACTTTTTAAAAGATGACCAGGGTAAAGCAGTGCCACTCGAAGTTTGTGCCACTCATGTTTTGTACTTCGCAGCTTTGAGACTTACTGAGGAGGATAGAATGCTTTGTTTCCTGGGTCAGCTTTTTAACTAAATTTTTACGTGTTTTCCTATCTATTTTAACGTTTGGCTGCTTATTTTTCTCAGCTGAGCTCGGGGTTTGTAGAACACACCATCCATGAGTGTAACCGAACAAATGAGTATATAAACGGAAGCACCGAAACACTACTCCTAAATAAATGCAAAATTAAAACTAATTTTCCTAGTTAAAGGGGTAATAAATCTATCTAAAGCACTTTTCCTAATAAGATAAGCAAAAAACGAATAAAAAGAAATGGATAACCAACAGTTTCCGTGGCCGCGTTTGCTCTAAACGAAAATTAGCATTTTAAGTTATTCAAATCCCACCCGAAGCATACATTTTTTCCAATTTTCTTAATTTTCTATAATGACTGAGGTTCATAAAAAGCAAGGATGTGAAATCAGGGTAGCAAAAGCCAGGGAAGAAAAACTTTATTCGTCGATCCCAAGTCGTATGACTGGTGCTCAGATCCTCGTCCAGCGGCGTAGCTCAACAGGCTCTTCCACTGAGTTCTGATTAGCCGGTCTTGTTGCTTGTTCAACCTGTGCATTATGTGATTTACTTTCCACAAATTAGGGTGATTCCAACTTCCTCTGAGCCAGTTCGTTTTAGTGTTCCGGATCTTTTTCATGATTACTGGTATCCGGGGCAGCCTGATCGCTCAATTGGTCAACTGGCTGATCGATCATAGGATTGTAGGATTGTTGATTAGTTCCTCTTCCCTTCACACGGCAGGATGCGGGACTTGTATACCATTTCTTGGAAACAAAATTGGCGGCCAGGGAATTGAGTACGATTCCAGTTGCTCCCACTCGTCAATTTCTAGTGGCTTATCGTAAAAAGTCGTCGAACGAGAATGTGTCTTTCTACGTTCGCTCGTTTCTGTTTCCTCCTCCACGAATGATTTGAGGAGATTGTAGTTGAGGATACGCCACTTATCACGCTTTTGGGGTTTACTAACCTTGTAAATATCTTTCTAAGTTCTCTCAAGGACAATGTACTGTCCCTCCCACGGAAGAAAGAGTTTTTGGACTTAGCTTTATGTTTTGAGGAAACCCAAATTTTGTCTTCGACTTCGTAAGGTTTTCCAAAAAATTTCTTATGAAGTTGATTTTTCGGTCGGTTTTTATTGACTCCCGAAATTTCCCGTGTATGAGAATGGGCCTCTCTAAATTTCCCATCGAGCTATTCAACAAATTCGTTCTGGGTCCTTTCTTAATTGCGGGGCTTCGGGTAGAACAGATCAGTTGGATATTGGCCTTCTTGTCCATAGACGAGACTAAACGTAGTTGCTCCTGTTGTCCCCTGAATTCGGGTATTATAGACATAATTATAATAAGGCAGCATTGTGTCCCAATACCAAGCGTTTTCCGCGCAAATTTATGAGAAAAACATCGGCAATTACACGGTTATATTTTTTCACTTGACCATTTTCCTTAAGGTGATAGGGATAAGTTCTTGTTTTGTCCATTTTAAGTAACTTGCCGAGTTCTGTAATCAAGTCACTTCCAAAGTTTAATCATTTGTTGGTGTGAAGTACATCGGGAACGCCAAAATGAAAGACCCAGCTTTCCACAATTTCCTTCGCCACATCTTTTCTTTTACTTCGGTTACAATAAGTGAAACACTGAATGGATTTTTAGTGAAAAAGTCCGTCATAACAAGAGTATACTCGGCTCTTTACCATGCAGCTAATGTAACTGGGCGTAATATATCAGCAGCAACCTTGTGAAAGCGAAAACCCACTTTGCCAAGTACGTTGCATGCCGTGGTCCCAGCTGCACATGGAAGACGCCAAGAAAATTTCTTCTCAAGGTCACGCCTCATGAAGGGCCACCATAACATGTGCCTGATTGGCATTAGCGTTTTTCCTACTTTGAAATTGCCTCCACTCACTGGGGAGGTGTGAAGTTGATCCAGAATTTCTTTTCTGCAAGAAACAGGTACAATCAACTGCAGATAGGTTTCGTTTTTCTCTGGTTGAAACCGCTTCCTGTACAAAATTCTATTCTTAACAACAAGCTCAGACCACCGTGACTAATAGGCTACTACTTCAGTTTCATGCTGGACTGCTTCTTCTTTCGGATTTAAGTTAGGGCCCAGAGAAGAGCACCTGCTTTCTGATTCTGTCGGCGCCCAGTACAAAATACGATTGATTGCCTCGTCTTCTTGCTGCAACCGTTCTAAATCAGAGTCCACGCAAGTCCATCTTCATTTTCGCCATCTATGGTTTCTGAAATAGCCTCAACAATAGCACAATATTCACGAACTTATTTCAGGGCTACCTCAAGTTCTTGAGGTTCGCGACACTACGCTTTTACTCGTTCTGTTTCGCCAGGCTCCCATTCAGGCTCTTATTCCGTCATCCGCGACTAAAACCAGCCCATCCGCATTGGCAAGTTTACTGCCCGCGCAATGAACAATTTCGTAATTGAACTCTAGCAAAGTTTGGAGCATCCTGAATGTCATGCCGCCTGCATTTTGCCAGAATTGCCATTTTAAGATGACGTGATCTGTACGTATAGCGAAACTAAGTCCCCATAAATAATGACTAAAACACTTCAAAGCTTGCACTATCAACAATGCTTCCCTATTTTTTGTAGAGTAATTAGTTTCGGTCTGACTCAGACTCCTATTTGCAAATACTATAAGATGCTCTACGCCATCAAAGAAATTTGAAAGTATTCCTCCCAGACTGACATTACTTGTATCTTTGTCAATGATGAAAGGGCTGTCATACCGAGGGCACTGTAGGACAGGTGCTGTAGCTAGTTCAAGACGCAGTCATTTGAATGCCATTTGACAGGAGGGAGTTCACTCATCAAATAGGGCGTTTTTTTGTTAAACACGTAAAGGACAAGCAATTTGTGCAAATTGTTCCACAAAGCTCCGATAGTAATTACAGAAACCAACGAATGATCGCACTTGTTTAACGGTTTTTAGTTCTGGCCATTCTATTACAGCAGCAAGATTTTGAGGGACTACTAGAACCCCATCTTTGTCGATAACATGACTGGGGTATACAATTTGTTGCCGAACAAGTCTGCTTTTATTAGGCTTCAGATTTAAGTTTGCGGGACACAACAGATTGAAAATAAGTTCAATGTATTTGAAGTGTTCATCCTCAGTCGAGTCGTACTCCAACACATCAAGAAAAATTAGAACCCACTTCCAGAGGTGATCTTTGAAAAGATTGTTTATAAGCCTTGGAAATGTTCGTGCCGCTTTCGAAAGACCAAAAGGCATCAACATATGCCCACCATCAGGTGTGACGAAAGCTGTTTTCTGCTTATCCTCTGGTGCTACCGGTACCTGCCAGTAGCCACTTGCTAAATCGAGAGAGGAGAAAATTTTCACTCCTTTTAAGACATCGAAACTCTGATCTATTTTTGGAATAGGAAAGGCGTCTTTTACGTAACATCGTTAAGGTCCCGGTAGTCCACGCAGAATCGCCAACTGTCGTCTTCTTTCTTCTGAAGAACAACAGTGGCCCTGTAGGGACTGGATGAAGGCTGAATGACACCCTTCTCCAGAATGCTTTTCAGTTCTTCTTGGATAAAAAGTATCTTGGCGGGGAAATACGATGAGGAGTATCACCCTCATGGGCGGAGTATCACCCGTTTTTAATGGGCGGAGTATCACCCGTTTCTATTTGATACTGAACAATGTCGGTGCACCCAAGTTCATTTTTTTTCAACGCAAAGACATCCCAACGCTTTATAGACTGTGCGATCAACCCAATTCAAAACCTCATCATCAGTGTCTGTACAATCTTAATCTTCGGTTTCACTTAGGTAATGGTCTCTTGGATTCTGGACCTGTGTATTTCAAAAGCGTTGCGCTGCATTGAGAGTTTCTTTGGGACTATCGCCAGTGACTTCTTGAAGCTAATGACGAGTGACAAGCTTTGTATCTTGCATTGAAGGGTCAATTTCAGTTTCGCAACAAAAACGGTAGCTGTGAACTGCAGTCAGAGAAATCATGCGCATTACTACTGCAGATTTTCTTTGCTGGCTGTCCACGTTTCGTTTGATCTAAAGTGAGATGTACAGCCATGGCGTTTCATTTCCTTCAGTCCGAGTATCATCGGAGGCTTCAAGGTTTGCAACACAAGAACGTGTATTTCCTCGCATATATAGCTCAACTTTAATTCCAATATTGCGCGGCCCAAAACATTTATGGTCTTTCCATCGGCTGACTCTAAGCGGCCTTTATTTTGTAAAATTCTCGCAAAACGATCATTGCTGAAGAGTTTCTCTGCTTGCATTAGACTTGTTGATGTCCCCGTATCAATCAAAGTTTCCCTTATCGGGTCGTTCACTATGCCATCAACAATGGTTGCTTCAGAACCTTCATCAAAATCCGCCGAATGAGACCTTTTCTTATCCTCTCTGACGATTGTGTTTGTTGCTACGTGCTGTTGTGTTGCCGTTTTGTCGCAAGATTTAACTTTTCTTGCGTCAAAACTTGCGTTACTCTTGTCTTTTAGTCTATTTGTTTTGAATTCGGACGAGAAAAAGCCTTTCTCCCAAAAAAATGTGGCTCTACCGGCCTCTAGTAGTTCAAAGCTCAGGGCTATCTTTGACAAAGTCACCCTCCGGTCCACATTGAAAACACTGCCTTTCGGCAATTCCTTATCGTCAACCGAGGCTATTTTGTTGAGCTGTACCACCACTGAACTGCTTATTGTTCGGTCTTGAATTGATAAACTGCTAAGAGTAACAACTATCAGGCGGATGAGGATTGTACAAACGTTTCTCATCGCTTTCCTGCGTTGTTTTATGGTCACTCTGTTCACCAAGTAACTGATCACTCGTTGATCACTCTTAGCATTGGCGGAACCCGAAGAATCATTTAAAATCTCCACAGTGACAATGATTCTTGATGAATTGCTCCTCTGCATCATCTCATTACTCTGAGTATCGCTTTGAATCTCAACTGGGTTTTCGGAAACAGATCTGAGGGACGCTAATCTTCGTGACTGTCGCATATGAGAATTACGCGCTACAGCATCAAGTCTCAGTGCCCTATTTATAGCAGCCGAGAAATTTTGGTGATATTCTCTAGGCAAAAGTTTCTGGATTTCAGCGTCGTAGAGTCCATCGATAAACTGTTTGCGGTTCATATTATGTTGGGTTGCAGCATTCATGTTATGGTTCGCTACCTCCCCGATGGACCGTATTCTCCTCAAAAATTCCTGAATTCTCTCTTTTTCACCTTGAGTAAAGTTTTTCAACTCGGCTCAAGCAGATCGTTGATGTCGAAATGGCATCACTCGAATGTCCAAGTATTCTAGCATTCGTTCCAGAGCTGGCCCCGGATGCACATCTTCCTGTTCTCAAAAGTGGTTGGTCATCGCAGTGTATTCGTCAAGGGCCCAGTCTGTGAGATAAGTTGGGACACAAGCCATTGCCTGTTCTTCATCTCAACGATTCGACTCAACAATGGGTACAAAATGTCTTTTCCAATCCACCCAAGTTTTTTTTATCGGATTAGGGAAACGATCAAGTTGGCAAGCACCTCGCCCTTACAGTACTTGACTATTCAGGGTGTCAGTAGCTTGAGTGACTGCTTCGGTAATTCGTTGTATATCTTCCGATTGCAAAACCATTTTTCGCAATATAATTGCTTAACCACTTAACCAGAGTGCTCTTCTAATTTTGCGAAACCAATTTTTGTCTTTTTTCACAATTTCGTCGGAGTCTGAGTCGTTCTCTCAATTCATCAACCCGACTTCCGGTTTCAGTTAACTGGTTAATGTCCGTGTGAGGAACCAGCAGTCTTTCGTTAGTTGCTGAAGAAATTACGGAAGCTGTACTAGCCTGAGATAACAGTCTAAAACGTGGCAATTCCGATACGTGTTCTTCGCTTCTTTGGGCGAGTACTTCTTGTTTAGACGTAGGCTTGACGTGAAAACTATCTATTTTAATTTGTAGGAAAGCTCACCCAGGAGCACCTCTGTAGAACTTTATTTTTTATCGTTAGAGGTCTTCTGGCTGGGTGCTTGATAGCGCCCACAACCCTATCAAATTTGAAAACTTCTTCGAAGAAAAGTTAGTTCTCCTGGCAATTAAGTATAGACTGTTGTCCAAGTTGCTATCTCAAAGCTCTATATAAATATGTTTGACGCGCGCAATAATTGATTTCTTCCTGGTAATAAAAGTAATATTTCACTGAATTTTAGCTCTTATAACAACCAAGTATATACCGGTTCTAGGATTATTGGAGGTTTAAACTATTATCCTATTGATCAAATCTAAAAATTAAATATAATTTTACAACACTTGGAGAAATCCCGATACCAATAAGTCAGAGTAAAATAACCTAATCAGAAAGGTCGATTATTCGCCTTTTCCAACATTCTTTAAATTAGGGACACTGAAGCTGTACAAGAGAGTTGCAGATCAATATTTCATGCTCTGATAACTCAGTCAAAGAAATTAGTGTGCATGCCGTTTCTTGTTTGCTCAATGAACCTATGCAAACACCAGTAAGCTACCAAACCGCCTATTCATAATACTTTAATTCCTACAAATTGTTTAGCCTAATAACTTTAATGACTCATGAATTTCCATTTATATCAATCTATTCTCAGTTTTCATTGCCGTGGAAAAATTCCGAAAGATGTCAGACTTAATCGACAGAGAAAGCGCCATCTTAAACAATTGTGCACTCTGTACAACAAACCTTAACTATTTCTAATTAATAAAAAGACTGGATTGTAAAGTATTGCATTCCAGGAATGCAAAAATTAGCATTCAAAAATTACATCGGGACCACGAGCATGTTAAAGCAGTTATGCTCGAACGCCGATTTAAACATTTTTAGGATATTCAGGGAGCCCAGCCCCTTGTCCGGGAAGTAGTACGTAACTCTGATTGTTGCAGTGATCAAATCATTCATCGGCGTTTTACCGGCCCTTTGGTTCATGCTTCTCGCCTTACACTTAAAAGAATTTGTAACGAATTAAGCCTAGTCAATAAGGAAAGGCAATTACTGGAAAGCAATTGCTTCAAAAACGCCCTTTCGTTAGATCTTACAGCTTTTATCTCTAAAACTGTGGACATTGATCCCGATTATAATTGCGTGTGCGCTGCACTTTGCAAAATTTTGACTAACTAATCAAGGCGGGAAACACTAATCAAGGCGGGAAAATTGAAAAGATCATTCGTTGTTTACGGAAAGAAGGCCCGGACTCCACTTATTAAAATTGATGGGCGCTGCTCTTCGTATTAATGGCCTAGATGATCTTAGTTTTGTTACAACGACAGATTTGAGAATGCTAGCCCGAGCTTTTAGGATTAATATTTACATGTTTTTTGAGACCGATGAGTTGGAGCAAGCCCACTGGAATTGTTATACTGGAAATAACATGGGCCTAAATAGAGGAGGATTTTACTTACAGTGAATGAGTCTTACTTACTTGCATGAGTGGTGGGACAATGCATTGCTATGTTGTTACTCGTGTTAAGCCAAAAAAAATTGAGGGGTATGTTGTTCATTTTTGATAACATAAATTATTAAACCGGACTAGAAGACACATGACAATTATTCAAATTATATTATGGTTAGTTTGTGCTCAGTAGAAGGACGCTCACTTTTTACTTGCTTTATTTCCATTAGCGATTGTCGCTCAGCTCTTCCGTCTTCTGACAAGTCGCTATCAAATTTTGGTTGAAGCTCTTGTTGATCTTGTTGAAGCTGTTGTTGCTGGCCTTACTGCTGTTGTTACTCGCTTTGCTGCTGTTGTTGCTGGGTTTGCTGCTGTTGTTGCTCGTCTTTTTTCGCAGCGAGGGATTTTTTTTGTTGGTTCTGCTGCTCTTTGTTTGATTCTTTAATTTGGTCTTGGAGACCCGAATATGTTCTGCCAGTGGCGTTTTTGCAGCAATCGGAAGTAGCTAAGTTGGAGCCTTTCCGACTCGCGCCTTTACAATTTTGTTGCCCATAACGCGAGTGAGCTACAATTTTTTAAAGCCTGACGAAGAAAGGGGAGTTTGGAACAAGGCGAACAATGAGAAATAACTAAGTTCAGTTTTTAACTGAAAAAAATTAAGGGCAATAAATTAATTCCCTTTGTTTGTAGTTTAAACGGGCTAATTTTTAATACGAATGACTTCGCGGTTTTCCAACTCGATTAATCTTGGTATTATTTGCCAAGCCCCAAATCCCTCCACAATTTTTTGTGCCTCTTATCAGGTGTTATTTGTCCCGCAAAACACCAATTTTGTTATTGTTGGGCATTTGTGTGCTAATTTAGTCTTATCTTTATTAACAAAACGTATTTGAGTCCTAAGTGTTTGTTTCATTAACTCTAATGTTAGGACGCAAATTTCTATCTGAGACCTGTCAAAAATCGAACCTATTTATTTTACCCGCGATAGTTCCTGGTGTGAAAAATAATATTGTGATTAACAAAAGTGTCAACGAACTAACAGTTGTTGATACATGTCACCTTTAACCGATCTTTAAATAGTTTGCCAATTTGCTATCAATGAATTTTACAAGACATCGTTTACATGTTTCTTTTAATATGGAACCAACCTTGTATGAAATTTGAGAAAAAACTTTTAAGAGAAGCAATTCCAGATTTTAGCAAAGTGGACAGGCTAGTCATCTTTCGTTACATGCTGAGGTTTATTTGAATGAATTCAGCGAGAGTATGGACTTTAATACCCTAAGGCCAAAACTTAAACTACAAGTGCTTATTTAATTTGTTTTCTTCTGTGTTTTGAAATTGCAAAATTGATTTAAAGAGCTTTTGAACAGCATTAGTTTCCTATGTAATTCCTATAGTTTGTTTTATCAACCAGACATAGTCCACAGGTGTTGTCGGTCATCCTTGTGTAGCCATAACAAGAGTTAAATCGTCCGTTGCTCCCAATTGCCCCCCTCCCTACACAGGTCTCCCATGAATTACATTCTACACCCTTCCCTTCTGCAACATTAACCCCCAAATGATCTTCAAGAAAGTTGTTCTTCGTGTAGGTTAGTTTTTGCCAGGTTCCACAAAGTTTTAGGCTGGTTTGAAATTAAACTCCAAAATTTTGTTTCTTTTACGAAACCAACTAACCGCCATATCGACCTTCAAGTGCCCAATAGCCATCTCAATCTCCTCTCAAATATAGCAGCACAATCTAATTAGAGAGGTATCTAATTTTTTATTGAAAGATGATACATTTTTTTCAAACAGTTTTCTTATGATTTTCTGTGTGTTTTACTCAATCGTCACTCTTTCAGGAATCTCAAAAGATCACGATTGATTCCGGTAGTCGCCTGCAACTTATCACCTCAAAACCTATTGTCCAGTAAGTAAAAAATTCACAAAAACATCTGTCCCTATATTCATTTAAATCCCGTTACGATTATATATACTTAAGTTTTTTTAGTTCTCTATCAACAATGGGTAGCTTATCGACGGCAATTGCTGGCTATGGGGAGTACCCTGTCCTTGTCGGGGGTTGATTTGCTATCAATTAATTTTACAAGACATCGTTTACATGTTTCTTTTAATATGGAACCAACCTTGTATGAAATTTGAGAAATAACTTTTAAGAGAAGCAATTCCAGATTTTAGCAAAGTGGACAGGCTAGTCATCTTTCGTTACATGCTGAGGTTTATTTGAATGAATTCAACGAGAGTATGGACTTTAATACCCTAAGGCCATAACTTAAACTACAAGTGCTTATTTAATTTGTTTTCTGCTGTACTTTGAAGTTGCATGTTTGACTTAAAGAGCTTCTGAACACCATTAAATTCCTATGTATTTTCTCTTGATTTTTTACCAACCAGACACAGTCCGCAGGTATTGTCGGTCATCCTGGTGTAGCCATAATAACAGTTACATCTTCCGTTGCTCCCAATTGTCCCTTCCCTACACAGGTCTCCCGGTCGTCCATTGGGTGCACAAACTGCATCCACTGCGAAGAAGTTCTCCTCGCACTCACATTGACCAGCATTTGCGTTACACAGTTCATTGTTGCCGGCATCGCACAAGTACGTGTTTTCCTTAAAATACAACTCATTTTGTTGTTTCTTCATAA
This sequence comes from Convolutriloba macropyga, assembly GCF_964194025.1. NCBI lineage: Eukaryota > Metazoa > Xenacoelomorpha > Acoela > Convolutidae > Convolutriloba > Convolutriloba macropyga. The sequence goes on from NC_134475.1 coordinate 29,691,410, forward strand.
CTAACTTCGGTCATAGAAAACTTGCCTTTCATTTTTGTTAAAACACTCACCTGCATATTTTAAAATGCCGAATGTCTGCAGTGCCAGAAGTTAAAACGCCAGAAGTTGAAATGCCAGAAGTTAAAATGCCAGAAGTTCCTTCTTAGCCAGAAGTTGACTTCCGTTGACTTTCGTCATTTTAAAACGTGCGCGTTTCGTGTTTTTAGTAATGGTTAATGACTCTGCTTGAAGTCACTGAGAACTTCTGGCGTTTATCGAGTACCGCGAAGCGGATCGAGATATTAAATTAGAATTTCGAAGTGACTTCTGCAGAGTCACTTAACCATGCTTAAAACACAAAACGCGCATGTTTTAAAATGACGAAAGTCAACGAAATTCAACTTCTGGCTAAGTAGCAACTTCTGGCATTTTAACTTCTGGCACAGCAGAGTTTCGGCATTTTGAAATATGCACCACGTGAGTGTTTTAAGCATGGTTTCGTGACTCTGCAGAAGTCACTTCGAACTTCTGACTTAATATCTCGAACTGCTTCGCGGTTCTCATTAAAAGCCAGAAGTTCTCAGTGATTTCAAGCAGATTCACGTAACCATTACATAACTGGAATTCGACCTCTGATTAGAGAGTCAAGTTCAACCTGATTTCTTATTTGTCGACTTTCATTTTCTTACTGTCCACATTTTTCGGACTCACCAAGGAGGGAGAGCCTGTTTTCTGTGAAAATTAATTATTGTGTTAGTTAACCATTTTCTATTGACTATTTAATTAACTCATTTCGCTTTCGATAATGTATAGGTAAACTAAATGCGCAGCTTGTCTGATCAATTTTACTCCGATTTGTTTAACTGGAGCATTCTACAGTTCAAGTTAATTACTTGCGCAAACATCTTCATTTCTCAACCGCAATGCCCAGTGAAAACACGCTCGAAAATCGACCAAAAGCTTTATTGTAACTACTAATTTTTCAGAGAGGAAAAACCTTTTTATGAAGTCCTATATGCATTTTCGACACGAAGAAAGATATACCATTTTATGAAGTTTTTGGTTTTATAATCGAAGAAAAATTCTACTCCATAAATTCTACATATATTCAAACCATTTTTTGGCTTAATTAAGATCTTTTTAATTTGCTTATGAACCACGCCTGTGCTCCTAAGTTGCTGTGAGAAAGTTGATATGCTGACAATACATGCTGAGGTTTGAAAAATTGAAAAACTGAAAATTTATCTGAGAATCTCGAGAAAAAAAACTTTACAACTTTTGTGCTACCTATATTTCGGTGAAGTAGGCGGTCTTTTGAGAGACATAAGAGGCCCGATATGATCAAATAAAACTCAGGTGACACATTTCCAATTATCTATAGCCCTGAAAACACTATATATAATGGTCCCGTTTTGAAACATTTGAATAAACAATCGATTTAAGGACATTTTAGTGGGACTTCAAGACATTTTAAAGCGCAATCGATTAAAATTGATTTAAAAGGATTATATTAGAACGAAAAAGAGTCAAGTTAGTTTATTGAATTTTTAGCCAATCAGATTTCAGATATCACTAAGTGAACTGAGTTTGCTTTTCGAGCTGCTCATATTATTTATTTCTTGCTCGTACAGCTCGCGCTGATTCTGGTTGTTTGTGTAAAGTATCTTCTATAATATAATTTCCATTACTACTACAAAATATAAAATAATAGTTAATGTGGATTGATCCTTTTCAGGGCAGCAAAACTGAAACTGATGTCACTGCTTTGTTATCCCTCAGCCTTTCCTTCACAATTATGACCATCCAGGAAGCCGGTAAGTTTGGGGAAAAGGAGAATTTATTTCACCAGTAATTTTGTATTTCAATTAGAGCGTGCTTGTTTCAGATTCAACAGTGCTCCAAAAAAACAGTAAAGGTAACTTTTGATCCTGAGAGCCTAAAATAATAATTTAAGTTTCAATTGATGAATAATTTAGAAGAGTGGATGGGACCTAACGCCAAGTCAAGTTCAGTACTGGGCAAGGTTAAATCCAAGTCTTTTTTCATTACTACTTCAGAATCGTGATATTGTCACTTCTTACACTTGGCAGTCTAAATCCAAGTCTGATATTTAAGACTTGGCAATTCCATATCCAAATCTTGGCAAGTCGAAAAGTTGTCCGGAAAACGTTCAAATTAGTTCAAAAACGTCAGTAATAGGCGAAAATCTTTATGGTTATCTATAACTAAATCTATATTTATATCTGTATCTAAATCGATATCTGTATCTACATCTATATCTATGTCAATGTCTTTATCAATAACCTTATATATATATATATATATATATATATATATATATATATTTATATATATAGCTATCTCTATATTTATATCTATATCTACTGTTTTATCTATCTATATATATATATATATATATATATATACATATATATATATATATATATATATATATATATATATTTATATCTGTGCCTATATATATATATATATATATATATATATATATATATATAAATATATATATATCTATATCTATATCTATACGTGTTACTGTATGTATGTATGCTGGTATATAATTATATACATACATATATATATATATATATATATATATATATATATATATATATATATACACGTGGCACATATGTGGAGTTGAGACAATAGAAAATTCGTGGAACAATGAGATCTGCGACTGTTGTCAATTGAGCTTCACTGTTGCACAGATACAGGATCACCCGTAATTCGGTTAAAAAATTTTGTTTTATGCTTATATTTTTCCTGTATTCCGTGTAGCTAATGAGATTTCATGGTTTTAAGCTGTTGGTCCTTACACAGCATCGTCTTCCTTTTTGCATAATGTATCTGCTTTCCGTTTAGAGATTGTGAAAGACGGGATCGGGGAAAATCGATCAGTGACCTTTAACTTCAGTGATTCGCTTCTGAAACAAACGTCCCCTAGATGAAGATCGAATCCACTGATGTTCTTAGAAGGAATCTTATCACTAGAGAACGTTTAAACTGTACGCAAACGATTTCCATTAACCGAATTGTTTGTTTAAATCCATTTTAATCAAATTAAATGTATTTAAATATCCCGTTTCCATAAACACACCATCGATTAAAATAGATTATAACTAATTTCGTGGTTCAAAAGTGCTAATGCTAATTTAATTGATTCTATTTCAAACCAAATTTGTCAGTATAATCGATTTTAATCGATTAGTTTTACCGCGTTGTCAATACGGGGTATGTATTTTTCCAGACGATTCTCAAGTTTTTAATTGAATACAATTAAGGTCACCATCCTAGTCTGTGGAACTAATGCCCTACCGTTCTGTACAATCTTTTCCAATTCTTCTCACTCAATGGTTGATGCATGAGACTGAAAACCGGCCTTAATGATTGTGGTACAGTATGTTTTGAAGGAACAGAAAAATTTTACGCCAGTTTTGTTTTTACGCAAGTTTTCGTTTTGCTCTCCATTTTTTTGAGATATCTGAAACGTCAATTTCAGTGAGACGGGAACAGCAAGCCCTTATCAATAATACTTCCAAGTGTCAGGATCAGACTGCAATGTAAGCCAATCATACCATTCGTTGATTGAACTCTGCCTAATTTAGACACAAATTGCGAGACGAAAACGCCAACTTTCCAATAAATGCCGGTTAATTCGAAATTTAAGTGGTCTCAACAACTTACTCGCAACTAATGGAAGGACGTTGCAACCCGAAGATTCAGATAGTTGGGTCAGCGCAGAAATGTATTTTTTGTTCTGAACAACGTGAGCAAAACCATAAACGCAACTTAAGGTCTGCAAGTGCATTGAACGACTCCATGTAAGAGGTCAAAGGGAGATTTTCCTGTAGAGGAAATGACATGTGTTCCACTGAGGCAAACCTTTTAATTAGGGGGGTCATTTTGGAAGCCTGTCAAGCTTCTGTTCTGTTAGAAAATCTCTACTGAGCACTATTGCCATCATAAAATTATACATCCAACTCTTCCGAAACAAGTAATGAATGTTTCCCAAAAATCACGACACAGTACCAAATTGACACAATTTTTGCCAACAATTTACTAAAGGTGCTGTGTCTAGAACCACTAGCTTCTATCTAGAGAGACTTCAGAATGCTATCGAAAGCCGGAGTACTTGAAAGGAAGTTAAAAAATTATCAGTTCCTCTCAATTCGTGAACTTTATACCTCACGAAAACTGACACATACATCAATATTGTGCTCTTTAACACCTCTTTAAATCACCTCCTTACACAAAAACAGCAGACGAAGTGTGTGACCCATCGCATCTGTAGAATCGTTGAGACGCGTTTCATCCAAAAAAGTCCTGAAAACTGCATTATAAGAAGCAAATTATTTTTCATTAAAACATGGAGTGGCGATTACACAGCAGGATCTCCAGCTGACCAATAACTGTCACTGTGCCGACGGAATTCTCAAATCGTGCCGGCTTGGACTGGTGAAATTTTACTTTTAATCTTTATACAAAAGAAAGGTGATCAATCTTAGCAGACGTATTGAACAGATTTAATTAGGTTCAAAAGGAGCTGAGTCACGCCAGAACTCTCTTGCAAACAAACTACACTTACAACACATACAAACAAGTTGGATTGAAAAGACAAAAGCTACAACCATAACATCCTACACGAATAGCGTCTGACGCAAACGCCCCAAAAGCTTGTCAGATTTGATATTCGAAAAACGTGCTAAAGCATGATTGAACTTTGTGGCCGCGCCGAATGGCCGCGCATGTCTTAAGAGCACCACTGCCTCAAATTTCGCTGAATTGCAATAGAGTAATTTCTGGATGAGGAAACGCTATAAACCCTTTTCGAAATGCTATACAGTCGACAAAAAATCACTGCCTATATTGCCCTTTCAACCAATACGAAAAAAATACAGTCACAAATACAGTAAAAAAACAGTCACAATTAACCTGCATAATTGGTTTTTCATCTAACGCTAGCAAAATTGATTGTGTACAGGAACATCAAAAATTAAAACAAATCCAAATAACTTTTTCCTTAACTTTAGCAGAATTTCTTTGCGCATTTTTCTTTAAGAGTCAGAAATGAACTAATAAAAAACCATTATATGAAGTAAATGATAGCTATCTTTTTAATCTATTGACATAGAAATTGAAACAGCATTACAGAAAAAAAATGTATCTTACTTCGATCGAAGAAAATTTAATTTTATCAATATTGGCAAAGTAGACATTGTAGTCATTGTTAAGTTTAATTAAGCCATTGCTTAAGATACGTAGAATTTCAAATGAATTTTAGAAATTTTAGTTTCTGCTATTTTTAATATCTGCTGAGAAAGCAATAATAGAGGAAGATTCTACTGCAACAGGAGGGAGACGAAAAGACTCAGAGTCAGTGGATGACAGTGACACTGAAAACTGTTCAGCCACAGAGACTGTTGGCTTTAATGGGCAGAGCCCAGATGAGCGACACTAGCAAGGATTGTTCTACGCGGCGAAAAATCCTTTTGTGACTGAGTGTGACTAAGTAGAACTAAGGACAGGCTATGAAGCCAAGCAAGATGATTGGTGCCAGCGGAGAGCGGCAATGAAGATCGATGTCCAGACTCTCCAAGACAAAACTTGGGATCTAGTGAGACCACCTACAGACAGAGACGTAATCCCCAGCAAATTGGTTAAGGAAGTAAAATTGGGACCTAGTGGTCAAGTTGACAAATACAAAGAACGCTATGTGGCAAAAAGCTTCAAGCAAGCCGAAGGACTGGACTACTTTGAGACTTTTACGCCTACCTGTAGGCCGGAGACATTTGGGATTCTACTTCATCTGTCAGCTAAACGGGGCAATGTCATGCACTAGTTTTATATCAAGACGGCTTACCTACAATCTCTAATAGAGGAAGAGTTAAATCTGGAACAGCCTCAGGGAATTGCGAAACGGGGATCAGATAGAGAGAAGTTATTATGCCGACCATGTAAACCAATTTATGGTCTGAAAAAGAATGCTATCAACTGATACAAGGAGCTGGCGAACTTTATACTGAGACAGGGGTTCACCAGAAGAAGGAACGTTTATTGGCTGTCTAATTGAGCAAAGACCGGTGGTCGCAACTTCATACAGGTCCAGTTTGAAGACATCATAGTAGCATCCCGACTTATGAGTTTTCTCCGATGTCAAGACAGCACTAGAAGCAACTTTTCAAATGGAAGCAGAAGCTTGGTTGAATCACTTCTTCATCTGGCCAAACAGAGGAGACCAGACATCATGTTCACAGTCAACGTTCTGTCCAGGCACAAATGCACCTACCAATCAAGACTGGAAAAAGAGTTACGTTATTTTCAAGTTTGGTTTAATAATTGCCTATACAAAGCAAGCTAGTTATAATTTATTAAGGCAGACGGGTCCGGCAAAATGAAAGACAGAAACTTAACAACGACTACGTTTTCGAGCTTAACGGACGTGGCGGAATACTCAGCTGGGGTGTCAGCAAGCAGGCTACTGTTGCTCTATCTTCGTCAGATCCACAATGTCAGGACATGCCAGCTGCAGTTCAAGAAACATTGTATCTCAAACAATTTCTGGAGTATTTTGGGATCCAACAGAAATAACCAAGAGGAATTGGAAAGGACAAACAGATTTATATCAAAATATGCCAAAACACAGTCATGAACAAGAGGACTAAACACACCGAGGCAAATTTTTATTTCATTAGGGAAAGGACGCAATTTGGGACTATTTCAATTCATTACGTTTTTATTGACAAAAAGCCAGCTAACTTTTTCACGTAATCCTTGCACGCATTGAAGATGGAAACATTCAGTAAAGTTTGGGTTGGAACAGACTCTACGAAATGAATTCAAGCATGAATGGGGGTGATAGAATTTTTATTTTTATTCAAACTAAAGCATTAAGCTGGCTTTGAAATTTCAGAAAATTACTCACCAGTACACTCAAACAAAAGCAAGCTGATTCAATTTACGAAATTGTTAATTATTCAATAAATGGCGCTTAGAATCCAATTTTGTCTCAAATGTATGAGATTAGTTGATGTAAAATCTGTCCGGCAGGAATTGCATGATTTTGATATCATCAAAAGTGTGTAAGAAATCTTAGAACAAATCAAATGCATACTAATTAAACTATCCCTCGCGAAAAACTTTTAGAAGCAAAACCTAATTGGTGACCCTTACGAACCCCACTATAAATCATGATGTTATGGTTAGAATTCTATGTTCGACTTCTTCGCCCTGATAATTGGTTTACAAACAGAAGACTCTTTTAGCTTGTTTTGAGCCCTAAATTCAAAGCAACATGTCGATCTACTATTCAGATCTCTCCTGTAAATCTCTAATTTCTATTGTAAAGTATTGTGTTACTTTTTCCTCTTTGAGAATTTAATTCAAGTAACTTAGTTGAAAACGGTTTTCATTCCGTCTGCGAAAGTCATACATACCCGGCAGATTGCCGAAAAGTACCCGCTGTTGTTTCCCATAACCAAAAATGGAATTGAAAAAAAAACAATTGAAAAAAATTGTTTAGTACACAAACAATTATAAACTGCGAGCTTTTTGATGTCATTTTGAAGCTGTGTGTGTACAGGAACATCAAAAATTAAAACAAATCCAAGTAACTTTTTCCTTAACTTTAGCAGAATTTCTTTGCGCATTTTTCTTTAAGAGTCGGAAATGAACTAATAAAAAAACCATTATATGAAGTAAATGATAGCTATCTTTTTAATCTATTGACATAGAAATTGAAACAGCATTACCGAAAAAAAATGCATCTTACTTCGATCGAAGAAAATTTAATTTTATCAATATTGGCAAAGTAGACATTGTAGTAATTGTTAAGATTAATTTAGCCATTGCTTAAGAAACGTAGAATTACAATTAATTTTAGAAATTTTAGTTTCTGCTATTTTTACTATCTGCTGAGAAAGCAATAATAGAGGAAGATTCTACTGCAACAGGAGGGAGACGAAAAGACTCAGAGTCAATGGATGACAGTGACACTGAAAACCGTTCAGCCCAGAGACTGTTGGCTTTAATGGGCAGAGCCTAGATAAGCGACACTAGCAAGGATTGTTCTACGCGGCGAATAATCCTTTTGTGACTGAGTGTGGTTAAGTAGAACTAAGGACAGGCTATGAAGCCAAGCAAGATGATTGGTGCCAGTGGCAAGCGGCAATGAAGATCGATGTCCAGACTCTCCAAGACAAAACTTGGGATCTAGTAGACCACCTACAGACAGAGACGTAATCCCCAGCAAATTGGTTAAGGAAGTAAAATTGGGACCTAGTGGTCAAGTTGACAAATACAAAGAACGCTATGTGGCAAAAAGCTTCAAGCAAGCCGAAGGACTGGTCTACTTTGAGACTTTTACGCCTACCTGTAGGCCGGAGACATTTGGGATTCTACTTCATCTGTCAGCTAAACGGCGCAATGTCATGCACTAGTTTTATATCAAGACGGCTTACCTACAATCTCTAATAGAGGAAGAGTTAAATCTGGAACAGCCTCAGGGAATTGCGAAACGGGGATCAGATAGAGAGGAGTTATTATGCCGACCATTTAAACCAATTTATGGTCTGAAAAAGAATGCTATCAACTGATACAAGGAGCTGGCGAACTTTATACTAAGACAGGGGTTCACCAGAAGAAGGAACGTTTATTGGCTGTCTAATTGAGCAAAGACCGGTGGTCGCAACTTCATACAGGTCCGGTTTGAAGACATCATAGTAGCATCCCGACTTATGAGTTTTCTCCGATGTCAAGACAGCACTAGAAGCCACTTTTCAAATGGAAGAAGAAGCTTGGTTGAATCACTTCTTTATCTGGCCAAACAGAGGAGACCAGACATCATGTTCACAGTCAACGTTCTGTCCAGGCACAAATGCACCTACCAATCAGGACCGGAAAAAGAGTTAGGTTATTTTCAAGTTTGGTTTAATAATTGCATATACAAAGCAGACTAGTTATAATTTATTAAGGGAGACGGGTCCGGCAAAATGAAAGACAGAAACTTAACAACGGCTACGTTTTCAAGCTTAACGGACGTGGCGGAATACTCAGCTGGGGTGTCAGCAAGCAGGCTACAGTTGCTCTATCTTCGTCAGATCCAGAATGTCAGGACATGCCAGCTGCAGTTCAAGAAACATTGTATGTCAAACAATTTCTGGAGTATTTTGGGATCCAACAGAAATAACCAAGAGGAATTGGAAAGGACAAACAGAGTTATATCAAAATGTGCCAAAACACAGTCATGAACAAGAGGACTAAACACACCGAGGCAAATTTTTATTTCATTAGGGAAAGGACGCAATTTGGGACTATTTCAATTCATTACGTTTTTATTGACAAAAAGCCAGCTAACTTTTTCACGTAATCCTTGCACGCATTGAAGATGGAAACATTCAGTAAAGTTTGGGTTGGAACAGACTCTACGAAATGAATTCAAGCATGAATGGGGGTGATAGAATTTTTATTTTTATTCAAACTAAAGCATTAAGCTGGCTTTGAAATATCAGAAAATTACTCACCAGTACACTCAAACAAAAGCAAACTGATTCAATTTAAGAAATTGTTAATTATTCAATAAATGGTGCTTAGAATCCAATTTTGTCTCAAATGTATGAGATTAGTTGATGTAAAATCTGTCCAGCAGAAATTGCATGATTTTGATATCATCAAAAGTGTGTAAGAAATCTTAGAACAAATCAAATGCATACTAATTAAACTATCCCTCGCGAAAAACTTTTAGAAGCCAAACCTAATTGGTGACCCTTACGAACCCCACAATAAATCATGATGCTATGGTTAGAATTCTATGTTCGACTTCTTCGCCCTGATAATTGGTTTACAAACAGAAGACTCTTTTAGCTTGTTTTGAGCCCTAAATTCAAAGCAACATGTCGATCTACTATTCAGCTCTCTCCTGTAAATCTCTAATTTCTATTGTAAAATATTGTGTTACTTTTTCCTCTTTGAGAATTTAATTCAAGTAACTTAGTTGAAAACGGTTTTCATTCCGTCTGCGAAAGTCATACATACCCGGCAGATTGCCGAAAAGTACCCGCTGTTGTTTCCCATAACCAAAAATGGAATTGAAAAAAAACAAATGAAAAAAAATGTTTAGTACACAAACAATTATAAACTGCGAGCTTTTTGATGTCATTTTGGAGCTGAACTTGCTATCATTTTTTGATAATGGCTCTGTTCATTTTGAATTGCTTGGCTGAGCAACTGCTGTCTAAACACACTTTAAGCGCAATGAGAAAAGAGTGAAACTAGCCTGGAGAAGTCAAAAAGATTTCATGCAAAATGTTGAACAGGCTGTGAACTAACGTAAAGCGAAAAAATTTCGTACGACGAATTAAAAAAAACATAGCAGGACAAGTCCTGACGTACAATTCAAAAAATTTTCATTGACTAAACAGAAAACTAGACCTAGAACGGACTATGAATGGATTGAGAAAACCATTTAGAAAATAAATCCGATCCAAAAAATCGAAAAAACAGTAAAAATCAAAGTGAAATTGCCGCATGTGAACAAAAAACCACTAGCGAGAAAGCAAATTTTTGTTCAAACACCGTTTTCTCACTCTACTTTAAATTTAGAGCGAAAAAATTTCACGCCGCAAAACCACTCGCTTTTTCGCTCCACTTCCTGTTTCGGCGTGACCAAAATCACTACTCCAATTTGACTTCAGAAATCATGAAAATGTGTGAACAGATCTTAAAAAAAAGACAGCGCCCCAATACAATTCAAATTCTTTGAATTGTAAAAAATTAGGAGCGCTATAATAGACGGCTGAGAAGCCGAGGTGGCTATTAATATTTCAACACTGTTGATTTGTGCCCCTTAATAATTCGACAAAATTAGTTAAATGGTTTTAAAATTGCTAGTAGGCAATACTTTGCGATTGCGAGTTTTAATTTTTTGTCTGTATCCAAGAATTTAGAACGCACTGATGACACCCTAAATTATTAACTCGAACTCATATCTTATGGTATGATCCATACTGAACAAAAGTTGTTTGAGGCTTTTTGAAGCCTTCTAAGAAAACTCAAAGAATTTAACGAAATGTTTTAACCTATCGTCACGCAGTGCTAGAATCAAATTTTTTGGGAGCTACTGTCTCCCTTCCAGTTATCACTAATTATAGAGAATTAGAACTTTTCTTACCTGGCAACCGTCAGCGTACAATCTGGCCTTAATTTGGGTAACACACACAATCAGAATCACAACTGGTATCATGTTTTCCACATTCATTAACAGTAAACTTCAAACTAAAAACATTTCAACAACTACGTTTCTATGCTTCCAGATGGAATAGCGGATAATGCCGACTAAAATGCACGTTTCCCCGTTTTAAAACTGTGGATATTTGCATGAATTATGCATGAACAAACCAGGTGTCTTCTCATTAAACAATTTCCAAAGCCGGTGGAAAAAACGTGAGCATTTGGAAAACTAAACTGAGATGAAACTTCGATAATATTCACAACGAGGCAATTATACACATGACTACGTACATATTTACATTGCAAATACAAATTATGAATTGCAGAATTTGAATTCAAGAGCACTGTCTCATTCGGGGCTAAAATTTTGAACTTTCTTTTTAAATTGTGAGACGTAGGATGTGAGAAGTTCAAAGATGCGGTGAAACCTCTCCATGACCGAATTCGAAACAAAAAGGTTAATTATTTTAGTAGTTCAAGTTAGCTGAAAAACAAATTTGTAACTTATTATTCAGTATAAACAGCTAAATGAATTTGCCCAAGCTAAAATAAATTTTTTGAATCTAACTTTGTAAGCTGTCAAATTCTGTGAAAGCGTTTCAGTCTGTTTAGCTAATCAGTTTTTATTGTTCACGATGGAAATAGTAGGAAGCGGCGGGGGGGGGGGTTGCAGTTATGTCTGATTGATGGGCATTGGGGGCTGTGCAGGTGGCAGGATGTGTCCTCCCTTCCGGGACAGAAGGGTTATTTCTTCCTTGAGTGCTTCTATCTCTTGGGACTGAAGTTGTACCAACTGGATCAAACGCTCTCTCTCCCGAATGTCGGCTTTCCTCTTCCCTTCATACTCGCCACCCTAGAAACAAAAAGACATCTGATAAGATGTTGAGTTTTGACTTTCAAAGTCGGTGTCAACTTTATAGTAACACGAGTCAATGAAACAAGCAGCAGTTGTTAAAAAATTTGAATTCCTAATTCCTTTGTACAGATGATACATTTAAAAATTAAATTAGAAAAAGACAGGCAATTCTTGCAATAATCAGGGTTCACAGACATTTAACAGTTGAGAAATTTGAACTGCATTTATGGCCTATTTTCGCCACCTTGAAATTCTGATTCTAAACTCCAAATTATTAGAGTATCAAAATTATCAGAATTTTGAACTGATCAGAACATCAATATATAGATATCTAACTTTGATGTTCTAATTATTTTGCTATTCTAATATTTTGACATTGTAATAATTTTAACAGTAATAATTATGTCATTGTAATAATGATTTTAATATTTTCATTTTGAAAAAAAATATGAATATGAAAGCGTTCAAGATCTTTCC
>NC_134475.1:29704165-29716665 GCF_964194025.1 Convolutriloba macropyga
ATCAAAAACACACAAAACTTTTAGTGAAAACTCACAGCGTCAATGTAATGAAAAGCAAAATGAGAATATTGTTTTTCCACAAGAAAGTTAATTTGAACTGACGTTGATCAGACAGTATTATCAATGAACGAAAGAAGAACAACAAAAAAAGCTGCTCAAAATTCACTGACATTTTTGCAAACAATTTAACTCAAAATCACTAAAAACAATAATTGTCACTTGAAGGTTGTCATACGGACTGGTTATTTGTCATCAAAAAATCCATTACTGTATTTTCTTCCTGACTTAGTTTTCCCATTTTCAAAGGTAGTTAATTTAGCTGATTTGATTAAATCCACTTCGTCAGTTATTTTAGTTGCAATCATCGTTTGTGCAGAATCCAGACAGGAAACTCTCTCTTCGCGTGCATAAACAAATTAACTTTCTTAATTATTTATGAATAACATATGATCTCTTTTAACTTCCTTTAATCTTAACTTTGTTTTCTGTTTTAAATTAATTTTTGTTATTTGCGCTCAAACAGGTCAAGTGTAATTTATGGCGCAAGGTAGTCATTCGCGTCTCGAAAAACCAATTTAAAAGTGAGATTGTAATTCAATTTTGGACGTTTGGCAATGGCACCGCAACTGCCCATTTCGAACAAACGTTGGTCAATTTTGGCTCTGTTGACTAAACACTCAGCCAGGCAGTATAAAGAAAGTGTGGAAAGCTCATAAACAAATTTAACATCCTTTCTTGTATAAATAACATATGATCACCTTTATCTTCCCTTAAGCCTAATTTTGATTTAACTTTAGTTTTATTATTACATTTACGCTCAAAATTAACAATGTTAGTTTAACTTATACAATTGTCATTCAAATATAAGCTCGGGGAACGATGTAGTCGTTTGCGTCACGAAACATCAATTCCGAAAGCCAGATTGTTGTTCAATCCCGGAAGTTTGTCAATCGCACCGCAATTGACCAATTCAAACAAGCAGTGGTAAACTGTGGCTCAATTGACTAAATACTCAGCTAAGCAGTATAACATGGCGCAGTCAGCTACTGATTCACGAAAAGCTCTCCTGCATATCGACGTTTTCTTGGAAAAAGCAACCATCACACTTCTTTTTTCGTGGGAGAAAAGGACACAACAATGGAAATTAGCATTGTTGGCAAAAGAAGGTATCCAATTGGAGATAGTTCTCAACGGACAACCTACGGCTGTCACATACCCACCTGAACTTGTGTATAAAAAACCTGTGAAAAATCACAATCAGGCAACTGAATGCGACAGAAAGATTCGCAATCAACAATTAAAGATGACGTGGCCAAATGAATGTATGAAGGTTTACGAAATCGTCATTTTGTGCGGCGATAAACTCTGAGAGCATAGCGACGAAAAGACAACCACATTCCTCTACCCCTGTTTTGGGACAGACGGCCGTAGGACTTTCACGAGCAAACACGCACATTTCCTCGTTGAAAAGAATCAAGGAAAAAACTTTGGAGCGTGATGGAGGAATCCTTCATGAAAACATGGAACGTAACTTATGACCGTTTTTTTCTTCTCCTCAAAACAGAAAAAAAGAGAATACGGAAAATTTTTGGGAGAATCATAGAAAAGTCAAAAAATTGTAGCCTGGGAGATGAGGAAACGACACTAATTCGTGATACTTTCATTTCGAATATGTCGGACTTCGAGACCCGAAAAGAGCTTTGTTAGAGAAACTGTGTCAGCAACAAAACGACACGAAGTAGCTATTCATCAGGAAATGGGACCTCAAAATCAGCAAAAAATCAATCAAGATCTTACCACAAATGCCCAACCATTAAACATAGTCAACAATTTTCAAGGACGCAATCGCACCACGAACTACCAACAACAAGGGATGATTTTACTTTTTACCCAACTGTACCCCCCAAAAAAAAGTATACTAGCGTTTGCGCAAAATGTGGTCAAAGCTAGAGTGATAATCATTGTCAAAAAAGTCCAGCAAAAGAGTAAAGAATTGCAACAATTGCGAAATACTTGGTCAGTTTGCTAAAAAGTTCTGAAAACCAAAGAACTCACAACTTCAAGCGTCACGGTCTCAACAAACGAATATCAACCAGATTGGCTCAACTACAACAAAAAGCGATGATGAGGAATCTGTGAACTGCATAACCAGTTATAAACAAATATACGATCAAGTATATGACTCCAACTACGACAGTGATTCTGATGACTATGTCGCCGCTATCTCTAGTGACGCAACAAGTGAAATCGCACCACTTAAGTCAACGTTGAATACGGAAAAATGATGAACTCGATGATCAACTATGGCAGTGTGTGCAGCATAATGAAAAAAACTTTGGCAAAAAAAACTCTACAGAGTACCCCATCTGCACAATGGATTACATCAAAATGTGAGAAAGATCTCAAAACATATTCAAATGAACGAACGAACTTCCCTGACAAAATTTCAACCACTGTCGTCTATGACGACTGGAAGTGTGAGGACTCACTCTTTACAGTTATGGAGAATGGACACAAACTCATCATAAGAAGGGATCTTTTCAGTAGTCTTAGTCTGGCAGTGGTGCAACAACAAGCAAAATGGGGTAAATCGGTTAACAATAGTAATTCTAAAGGCAAAATAAAGCAAGCTCTCGTGTTGCAATTGTCCTACCTCGTTTCAAATTCGGCCTATCAAAGACATATGTTCTTAAATCAAAGTTTCAGCAAAAGTTTACTGCAAAGCATCAAAAAGGTTGTCGCATTCTAACTAACCTACAACCCAGAGCCTGTGTGGAATTAGACCGATTACAGAAAGAAGGACATATAGAGAAAATTTCCAGTTGCTCTGATAAAAATTTCCTCACTCATAATAAATAAAGTAAAATAAGATCCATCAAAAAAAATTAGCTTTAGATTCTAGAGTCTTTAACAAATCAATTCATAAAAACAAATATCAAATGACTAATATAGAAACATTAATGAACTCAGTCTCACAACACCTAACCAATACACAGAACAATCAAAAAGGCATATTATCAACCAAAGACCTTAAATATGCATATAGTCAACAACAATAACAAAAAGACACTGCAAAACATAGTAACTTCAACATCTTTTGTGGAGAATCTACAAGTACATATAGCTTTTAAACTGGATTTTACGACCTCACAGACACGCCAGCTGCATTTCAAAAAGCAATGGACTAACAGTTTGCAGGCCATCAAACCTCATATTGCTTTCTAGATGATATCATAATAGTCAGTACTGGATCAGAATCTGATCATATCAATTACGTCTTCCAATGCCTCTTAGATGAGAATAATCTGCGCATCAATCTCTAAAATTGTCATTTTGTAAGACTCAAATCAATTGTCTCAATTACAAATTTACCCAAACAGGTTTTTTACCACTGAAAAACAAAACGGCAGCTACTTTAGCGTTACCACCACTAACCACCCTCAATCGTTTAAGATGATTTGTTGGATTAGTACACTAAATTAGCAAATTTATTCCGAATCTAGCTCAACTTTGTCATCCCTTTAGACCCCATTTTTCCAAAGTTTATCAAATTTATATGTGCTGAAACACACACCAAACATTTCATACTTATTAAAGATAAAATAGCAAAAAGCACTGAAATTTGCCACCATAATCAAAAAATGGACGTCCGAGTGAAGTGTGGCGCATCATTTTCTGGACTTGGTGCAGCACTTGAGCAAAATTCTCCTAAAAACTGAAAACCAATAGCATTCGCATCAAGTTTTCTCAATCCTAGAGAAGCAAGACACAGTGTAAAAGAACTAGACCTATTGGGAGTGGTCAGGTCAATTGATTTCTCAAATATTACTTCTATGGTAAAAAATTCACAGTCATTACAGACCACAGAGCACTAGTGTCAATGCCTAAGGAATATCGCTCGAATAAATCATACAAAAACCGACTTTCTAAATGGATTGATGGCGTACTTCCTTACAATTTGGCAATAGAATACATACCAGAAGCAAAAATAGGCCTTGTGGACTACCATCTCGAAACCCCTTTGCAAAAGCAAAGAAATTTTCCCCATACAATATACATTTTGTAGCGGCAACAAAATCAAAAATCCGAGATTTTTTTAAACACCTTATTGAACATAAACCACTCACATTACATAAAATTTAAAGTGGCATCTTAAAGTCACATTCACCCAAACCGAAACCGTTTAAACCATTTGCACCTCAAACAACCACTATCAAAAACGAAAAATTACAGTTTCATTATAGGTCAAATGCGTCGCGTTTACAACATTCTAATACTTCATTGCCTATTGCATCGCAATTTAAAGTGCCACATAAGCCTAGTAATCATCACTTAAAAACGCCAATCGCGCCTCAATGGCCTTCCTCACATTCTAAACCACAATTTGCACTAAATCTTCTGCAATAACATTAGTCAAATTTGTGAAAATACATTTCAAAAGTCAGAGAGTAAAGAATGTGAAAATCGGAACAAATCAGTCCAATAAGCCCCATATTTGATACCAAATCAGCTAATCATCAAAGATTCTCTATCTTTGGCGCGAAACTCAAAAATTCTATGTATAAATACCGAACAACCAAAAATAACTTGCTTTTTGCCCAAACTTTTCGACAATCAACTGATACTCACTCCATAAATTCTACCTCAAAAATGCCACGAAGAAGATCCGAAAAATCAACAACAACCGAAGCCCGAGTAACCTTCTCGGATAATTCATCCACAAATACAACGCCAGCAACAAACTCTTCTATAAAGAGACAACGCTTTCAACGAATTCACAGGACACCGCGGATGATCTAAGGCTCTCGGAAATAATAAGCCGCATCATCAACAGGAAGTTATTGGTCATCTTAACGCGGAAAGATGCCATTACAAAAGGAGTGAGGGACTTGGTGATCAGGAATGATGAAGAGAGACTCAAAAACATCAGTCCCGGCATATACACATATTGGCGCGATTTGACTGTTAAACACTGATGTTTATTCGTCGACGAGCGCATAGCCATTCCGAGGGTTTTTAGGGATGTAGTGCTAGAAGACATCCATTCCAGTTTCGCTAAGCTTTCTCTGGCTCAAAATAAATGGTGGCCAGATATTCACCGCGACAAAAAAGATAAGGCTTTTGAGTGCAAGAATTGCACGGAAATCGGTCAGAACTTAAAACCAGTGATTCCGCATAGCAAATGGTCACCATTACCTAACTATTGAACCGAACGTCGAAATCCAAATAGATTTTGGTGCGCCCATTATAATTGAAAAATGAAATGAAAAATATTTCCTAAAAGGCCTTGATTGCCCCTCAAAATATCCCACAATAGAAACAGTATTTAGCGCGTCCTGTCCAAATGTATTTAAATTCCTAAATACATACATATATAATCACGTAGTACCAAGAATAATTAGATTAGACCACGCTAGATGTTAAACAGTCAAAAGTTTGAAAAATTTTGCTCAGAAAAAATATTGAACCAATATATGCTGCCGCACACGAAGATAGTGCACTAGGCCTTGTTGAAAGTCTCATCCGAACTATTAAACGACAATTATCTTGTATGAAAGCATATTTAAATAACAAAAATCAATCTGAAACATACAATACATGCAATCATTCAAAAACTAGGAATAACTAAACCAGAAAAACGAATATAACACCATTTGAAAAATATCTTGGTAGAAAATGTAATACTCCAGTATCTAATAATACAGCGAAAACAAATGGTAAAAATTTAAAATATAGTAAAATAATCTAGTGTTATTCAGACGAAGATACAATACAAGGCCGGTCGTATTTCACAGCTGAGCAGTGGGCCATCATTTGCGCTGGAAATGCCCGCGGTCATGAGAAACAACAGAAAATGAAGGACGAAGAGAACAGATTAATGTGTTTGGTAGGCATTTGGCGTCCCATTCCGCGAAGTGAAAGGAGCATACAGATGAAAGTCGCCCGCAAAATTCATTCCGCAGATCAACAAAACAAGAACATAGACCGGCTGTATGAAATATTGCCCCCAGAAGCACAGTTGGAAAGATCAACCCAACAACCAGCATCATAAAAGAGCCAAATTAGCCTGAAGTACGAGTACATAACACGGATATCGCTTAACTTGGAACTAAAAATAAGCCGAGAAACGAAACTTCAGAACAAAAGAATTTGAACCATAAAAAGGATCTTTTAAGGAAGGACTTGGGTAGAAAAAAGCTTAAGCGATCAAGGAAACAGCCTGAGGACGTCAGCTTCATATCATCCGGTCGATCATGTGTTTCAGCTACCAGTAATGTGGCAATGGCTTTAAAAATGAGAATACACAAAAGAAATCCAAAGAACGATGAGGCTTTGGAAAAACCGGCCAGATTTAACCCAGATATTGCATTAAGTCCTGTCCAAGCAGTCACAGTTCATCCGACTCAACCATCTTCGCCAGGCCGGTCCGCGCCGCAAATAACACCAATACTTAGAATTAAAAACTTTTATCCAAGTTAGCGATACGTCTGATTTGGACACGTCCTCAATAAGGCGAAGCAAAAGACAACTCAAGAAACACAAGAAAAATTCTAGCCAGCAGACGCAGACTGTAATCCAGGACCTACAAGCTACACTAGGCTAATTGACTAAACTTCCTGTATCCAATACAACAATTATAGGCGCAGTCTCTCCAAGAAAAAGTTCTTGGAAGTTTGGCAATCGCACCGCAACTGCCCATTTCGAACAAACAGTGGTCAATTGTGGCTCTATTGATAGAACACTCAGCTGGGCAGTATAACAAAGGTAATGAGAAGCTCATTTATACTCACAAGGTAACACTCAGAACATGTCATTGACTGCAAAAAAAACAAGTCAAAACCGACGCAGCAATATTGAAAAATTATTAGAAAAACCACAAGTAAGTTATCCCCTAAAAACACTACTTATTTGTTTAATTAGGTGGTCTATCATTTCCAATGTGCTTTTTGATTAATATAAAAGTAAGAAAAAACCTAAAAGAACCACAAACATACGCAGAGAGCCAAAATTCTCAAAATTATTTCGAAAAACTGTAGCATCAAAATTATAAAATCAGAACGCAAAACACAAGACGGTTTAACAGGCAAACTTTGCTTGAAAAGAGATGCAACCTGTCACTAAGGAAACTAAGACATCACTTTACTGAGAATAGAGTGAAAAATGGATATAACTGAAGAGTTCACTTCAAATAACCATTTTTTCAAACAACCAACCATATTCGAAGTCATAAGAACCATACCTTATTGATCAGAACAGGATATTAGTCAGTTATTAAGATATTTTACCTAATTGCAATCATTTAGACTAAGCAACAGGGTAACAACAATGAAATTATAAAAGCGAAAATTTCGAAAATTCTCAGAAACATTTTGAAAACAAATATAATCAATATCATAAAGGCAATTAGGCAGCAAATTAAGACAGTTAATAGATTCACGTATAACCCTATATGAAGCGGATTGGACATTCCGTAAGTCGAGTTAAGCCATAGGACAACAAAGGGAACAACAAGTTCGAACTACAATTAAAAGTGTACCAAAATTATTTCGGGGCCAACTATTTTTATCTGAAAACAAAACTATTGTTCATTGGACCTCAATTGAACGTAAAAAAATCTCTAGTTAATTGATGTTTAATACCAAAACTGACTTGTCTGTAATTGTCTAAAAAACAAAATAATGCAAAATTTTTTAAAATAAGACAGCGCCCCATACTTTCACTTTGATTACAAATCCGACAAAAAAATAAATCGGCGATTTTAACAATTAATCGATGAGACATATCAGCAGTATTTATTTGAGATGCATCTAATAAATACAATTAAGGCATCTAATCTGTAGCCTAATACATAATTTTACAAGAAAATCCTAATGTATTGAAGGGAAAATATTAAATCAAATTTTAAAAAACATCAAATTAAACTAGCAAAAGTTGCAAAAAAAATTAATTTCAGAACACTTTCTGAGGAATCAAAAGAAAGATGAGACGCCATTTGAGTAAACGAATCATGTTTCATCTATTCTTAGGTCTGCTTTTATCTGCAAATTTGAACAAAGTGCGCTAATGAAGCTACTTTAAAGCAATTTTTCAAGTAAAAATCCTAATTTTTCAACAATTAAGCCGAAAACTATAGCCAGAAAATTCGGATCAAACAATTCATCAATCCTCTGCTAACCTCAAATGATGAACTAGTAACACTTTTGTGAACAGTTCCTAAAGGGGAACAATTGAACAAAAACAAAGGAAAGTAGAGGCATTTGTACAAAAGTTTTAACCTGAATAGCTCTTTGGAAAAACCTTTAAATTCATATCCTGCACTTTAAAGGCTTTCTAATGGCACCACTCACAACTCGGTTCATTTAATACATCGGCCGTCCAATACCGACCGAACAAAAAACCGAACCCATTCGACCATATAGTTCTTTCGCCACTAAAGTGGGATCGTAACAAAATTCTACAATTATTTAATAATCTATTCAGTTTCAGACAAGAAAGACAGCATTCTCTACCGCCTCAAGATTAGCAGTTATTCTTATTCGCCATGTTCTCGTAAAGACAATTGAATTCAAAATACTAAAAGGATTTTTTTTTCAATTAAAGTGATTAAATGAAATTGTCCTCAAAATTGTTTAATATATCGAGTCTGCTCTCATGATCAAAATTGGACAATTGGAATTTGATGTGACCGCAAAAAAAATTCAAGTGGCTTCTACGCACTTTGATTGATTAAAAATTTTATCGAAGGAATGAATAATAGAATGTTTTGCACGTCAAATGAAAGTTTGTGCAGTTTTAGCCTGTATTGGTAGTGTTTTTATTTCAATTTCTCTCTTCTTTGCATGAACTTTTTATTTAGTATTATTGAGACACTTTTGAGAGGAGAGAAACTAGCTCGTTTTAAGTATCAATTCAGCTTTTAGAGAAATTGTAAATGAAACCACTTCGTTTTTCTCCACAAACGCTATTAATCGGCAATAATAGACTTTAGAAAGCCGCTGTTAACATGAAGCTTCTGTCCCGGATCGAGGTGCCACCGCTAAAAATTGCTAAAAGATGTAAGATTTGCAGCGAAGTTGAATAAAAAGTATAAGATTTGCGCTCCATGCGATGAATGCGGTGAAAAACACTTTTAAGCGGTGAAAAATTTTTGTCACTGCTAATGATTAGGCGGCGAAAAAATATTCCAGCAGAATGCGGCGAAAAAAGTCTTTAGCGCTATCAGGAAGCGGTTAAAAATTTTCAGCGCCACCAAGATGCGGTGAAAAGAAATTTCACCGCTAAAATTGCATATAGTACAAATATTTACCGCTTAATTCAACGCTTATCTTAAATTCCCAGGAAATATCATTGAAGAACGTAACAGATGGAGCAGTGGAATAAGAATTTGTTGACATGTAGTTGAGAGGTTCGAACCCGTGCACGGCGGGTTTCTTTTATGTCACAAATCCTTTGAATGCGGTGAAAAAATATTTTCACAGCTAAAAGCCGCAAATCTTGAAACAAATTACCGCATTCAACGCTAAAAGATGTGGGCGCTTTGCGGTGAAAAATTTTTGCACCGCTATTCACCGCTAATCTTACATTATTTTCTGACCAAACCTCGACCCGGGGTGGAAAAGCTAAAAATTTTGTTCCTCTATCTCTCCACATTATGGTGGCAAACGAGTCACACGCGTATATTAGGATTTTATGTTGAACTTCTTAATGACAACCGATACCTTTTTATACGAACATGAAATTTTCGTGTTTTTTGTATTCGTGTTTTTGTTAGCAAGTTTTTACCTACTGATTACTTTTGTCGCGGTGGCATCGCTAAAACTTTCAAAAACACCATGAACCACTGGAAGAGTAAGAATTAGATATGGTCAGGTATCAAAGGATATGATGATGATTACACATCCAGAAATTTTTTGCAATAACGTTGAATAGACTTCTTAATTCCAAGTACGTCAGGATCAAAGAAGAAACAGCCAATCGAATTGCTTGAGAACACGGACAACTTCTCCATTTTCATATCAAACTGACACCCTGCCTTAGCGATGTTCATGCAATTTAAAATTCAAAATCACCTGAGATTTTATTGTGTAGTTTTTTTTATCTGCATGTTAGAGGAAACAATTGATTTAAACATTACTTTGCCCAGGCTGAGGTCCCAGATCCAAAGTGGATATGTCCAGACAGGTCCAGACGGAAAGTGCCTATGTCCAGACCGTCCCAGACTCAAAGTGCCTATGTCCAGACCGTCCCAGACGGAAAGTGGATATGTCCAGACTATCGTGCGTTCAAAATTTTTCGTGCGTTCTTCGTGCGTTCGAAGACAAATATGTCCAGACCATCCCAGACCGAAACAGTATATGTCCAGACTTTCGTGCGTTCTTGTCCAGACCATCGTGCGCTCCAACTCAAATTCGTTCGTTCAACGCCAAATTTTTAGTGCGTCCATGTCCAGACCATCGTGCGTTCATGTCCAGACTTTCGTGCGTTCACCAGACCGAAAAAAAACTTACATCCTGTGCTATAGCTAAGATGCCTCCAATTATTTACCTACCTCTGAAATTCCAAATTTGTAAATTTGTGTCCCACTACACCCACAAAGCAACGAATATTACAAAAAATGCACAAAAAAAGGGAGTAAAAGTTTTTACATACGTTTTTATCATCCAATCCCAGGTCGAGGTGTGCCTTAATGATCAGACCCATCCAGACTAAATTTGGCCATGATCAGACCCATCCAGACCATAACCAGCCATGATCAGACTTTAGCTCGTTTGTAGAAATTGTGCGCGTTTTGAACTCGTTTTTAATTTTTTGCTCGTTTTTACCGCGTTTTACAACTTCGCTCGTTTATAGCTTTTTTCAGTAAGAAATAACATCCAAAATCGGGTGATGTTTGAAGATCTTGATCTTAGTTTTCAATTATGAAATAACATTTAATAACGAAATTTTTCTCTGGGACTTGTCAATTAAGAGGAAAAAAGATGTACAATTGACATTTGATGACTAATATATACCTTGTAAGATTAAATAAAATACAATTTAAGTCTTTCGTTGTATTTAAATCCGTTGTATTGCATTTCATGTAAAAGCTCTCTCAATTACAAACAAATTGCCGTGAAGCATCAGAGTTTAAACAGTGCAAACAGACTTGGAGTAAAAGTGTTTAATCCATTTTCTAAGAAAGGCCCTGAAAGCATACCAGAGTTGTTTAAATATGACGCGACACAAACAACTTGAAAAATGAACGCTAAGTAATCGAAGTGGAGAAGGTCACGAAACTTTTGATGTCCCGGGTCGAGGTGTCACCGCTAGAGATGTAAGATTTGTGGTGAATTTGAGTAAAAGAGTAAGATTTGCGTTCAATGCGATGAATGAGGTGAAAAAAAAACTTTAAGCGGTGATTTTTTTTCATCGCTTAAGCGGTGAAAGAAAGTTTTTCACCGCTACCAGCACAGTGCGGTGAAAAAAATTCATCGCTACCAGCAGAAGGCAGTGAAAAAAAACATCACCGCTAAAATTGCAAATCTTACAAATATTCATTGCGCTAATTTCAACGCTTGTCTTAAATTCACAGGAAATATCATTGAAGTTAATGACAGATGGCGCAGTGGAATAAGAAATTGTTAACCTGCAGGAGGTGAGAGGTTCGAACCACTGTACGGAAGTTTCTTTTTTGTAAGAAATCCGGTGAATGCGGTGAAAAAAGAATCACTGCTAAAACCGCAAAAATTCACCACATTCAACGCCAAAAAATGCGGGCGCTTTGCGGTAAAAAAGTTTTTTTCACCGCTACTCATCGCTAATCTTCCATTATTTTTTGACCAAACCTCGACCCGGGGTTTTCCTTCATTGGGGCAGCTAGACCCTCAGCGTTCCAGCCTGTAAGCTAGCCCGTCATAGAGAGGTTGGCAGACGCAATCAGCGAAAGAAAGAAGAATTTATGCACTGCCGGGATTACATTCATCTTAACAAAACTTAGCTTCGCGCAATTCCATAGCTCCACACTCCAACTTCGTGACGTACAATCAATGCCCACGCCGTCCCGTTGTCGAAGAATTTATTGGAAATCATAGAGGGCCGGTTCTTGTCCTAATTTTCCTAATAAATATTTAAATCTCCACAAAACAATTCCCCTTCCCCCGCGTTGAGAATTCGGTGGGATTTAAACATAAGAAATCGTCGGTTTTCATCGTTTTTACTTCGCCAAAACCGATTAAAGCCCTTATGTTTTTGTCGTTTCGATCGGTTTTCGTCGGTATTTAAACATAAGAAGCGTCGGTTTTTGTCGGTTTCAAAACGTAAGAAGCGTCGGTTATCCTCGGTTTCAAAACGTAAGAAGCGTAGGTTTTTGTCGGTTTTAAACGTACGAAGCGTCGGTTTTTGACTGAACTTAGCTGATATAGTATCTCAAGTCAAGCCGAAAAACCGACTTTCGAGATCTTCCAGTATAATATGTTTTTATCCTCCCCTTTTTCATTCCGGGCCTGGGACCAGCAGTGGCG